>NC_085863.1:9366113-9458613 GCF_034702125.1 Engraulis encrasicolus | reverse complement strand
CGTGTGTTGTAGATGACTATTTGTTGAAGATTGATCTCATGGACTGGAATGGAGAGAAAAGTTTTGCTATCTATGACCGCTTTAAGATATCAGATGAAAAGGTGAGTTTTATTCCTCCCTATGTAGTCAAGAGGTGTTGTAGGTGTTATGGACATCTTGAAGGCCGAGAAAAATGAATGGTGTGTCATGTGTTTATTGCTGCTATATACAGTAGGGCTGCGCGATATTAGAAAAATATGTGATACACGATAATATGACTGTATACCGCGATATCGATATTACTCACGATATTTAGTATACAGTATACAGTATACAGTACATATATTTTCCCCTCTCTACTTGCCATTCTAAACTTTATCATGTATTTAACAACTGAGAGCAAGGTTTTAGTTCCATCATTATTTTTATTAGGAAAAAGCATGGATAATATGCAGCATCAACTTAAAATGTCAACATTTTTAATACATTTTTAAATTTAAATTAAAAATGAAAAGCTTTTTTGCGATATGTGTGAAACTCTTGTGATTTGTGTATTGCAAGCCGTGATATCGCGATAGCGATACATTTTCGATTGTGCAGCCCTACTGCTATAGAAGATGTACTAATGCTACACTGAGGCTTTGTAGGGCAGCATAGATCACTGCTGCATGACTGGTAGTGATGGACAACCTGGATTCACAAGCTACAATCCACTGCCACATATTCCAGATGGCCTGATTTTACCCAGAAACATGGAAGTAAGAGTTAGGCTAACCCCTCTGACCTTAGTGTTCCTCCATTTGACATAGTTCTACTGTAGTTTTGTTTTGTGTGTCTTTAATGTGCATTTACATGTGGATTGTGGAGAAGTGTCATGCAAGACAAATTTCTGTGCAAACAGACAATACAAAGTTTATCTTATCTCTTTATCTTATCTTATCTTAGTTCCTTCCAGGATTAGGGAGTAGAACATAGAAAGGGTGGTAAAGGTACATTTAATTTCTATGTCATCACTGCTTGTTACAAAGTGTTTCTGTGTAAGTCCCTAGATTTGCTTGAATCTACTGGAATCATGTCACCCGGCTTCCTGTACCCTGGTTGTCACAACTCTGGGGTGCATTTCTCGAAACCATAGTTGCTACATTAGCTACTTTATTGTTTTCAATGCAATGTCCCATTGACAACTTCCCAAGTCGCTAACTAGCTAAATATGAAGAGTTCAGATGCAAAACCCCTCCATTTCTGAAGACCTGCACATCTGTATTTTTAGAGAACCCCATTGTTGGTTTGGTTTACATTCATGTACTTGATAATACATGTAAATAGTTATTTTAAATAAATAAAATAAGAAAATATGCAATTTTGACAGCTTTGTATTAAATAAAACTGAATTAAGATTATTTTCTGAAAAGGCACTTAAGGGGTTTTGCATCTGAAATCTTCATATGCTTTCGAGAAATGCAACTCTGCATTACATGGCTCTGTTTTACTTACATATACTCTAATTCGGCAGTGGCACTGGATTATATCTTCTGAAGCCAGGTTGCCCAGTGCGCATCACTGCTGACTGCATGGGCATGGTCAGGTCTTTTTATTGGGACACATACCCTTGCAACTGTGTGCCCCGGTAATCAGTAGTTAGAGGAAAACAGTGTGTTTATATAACCTCTACTTCCGAAATGGATTAACTGATGGGTCTGATACATTTGTGTGTGTGCCTAGCATGAATGGAAGAGGCTGAGCTGTGTGTGTGTGTGTGTGTGTGTGTGTGTGTGTGTGTGTGTGTGCGTGCGTGCGTGTGTGCGTGCGTGCGTGCGTGCGTGCGTGCGTGCGTGCGTGCGTGCGTGCGTGCGTGCGTGCGTGGCAGCATGGATGACTATTGTATGTACACTCTCCAGCCACTTCATTAGGAACACCTGTTACAACTGTTAATTGAGGCAAATTTCTGATCAGCCAATCACATGGTGGCAACTCTATGCATTTGTGCATGTAGTCATGGTCAAGATGATCTTATGTTCAAACCAGGCATCATAATGGGGAAGAAAGGCTATTTAAAGGACTTTGAACATGGCATGGCTGTTGGTGCCGAAAGGCTTGATTTGAATATTTAAGAAAAGAGTGATCTACTGGGATCTTCTAGCGTCATTTATGCTGAGCCTGGCCAAATTGTTGACTCATTTTCCTGGTCTTAGCTGACAGGAGTGGCACCAAATGTGGTTTTCTGCTGCTGTAGCCCATTTGCCTCAAGATTTGATGTGTAATCGGGGGTGTTCTTATGCATACCTCGGTTGCAATGAGTGGTTATCTGACTTAATGTTGCTTTTGTATTAGCTCCAACCAGTCTGGCCATTATCCTCTGACCTCTGCCATCAACAAGGCATTTTTGCCCAAAGAATCGCTGCGCACTGATTTTTTTTTTTCTTTTTCGCACCATAATTTGTAAACCCTAGAGATAGTTATGTGTCTCAATATCTACTGCAACACTCAGGTGGAATGGTCCGAATTTGGCGTCAACAGCATGAAAACATGGGTTAACCCTGCCTTACATCAACGTTTCAGGATGGATATATAATGGCATAAGGATATTTTCTAAGCACAATTTGAGCCAATTAGTACCAATTTATCTTTGTTGGAATGCCACAGCCTAGCCAAGTATTGTTGCAGACAGTTCAGGCAGTTCTGAAGGCAAAAGGGGGTCCAACCCAGCAGTAGAGAGGTGTTCCTAATTAAGTGGCCGGTGGGTGTATATCTATGTGGCAGGATCGGTAAAAGCTCTCTTTGTGTGGTAGGATTGGTACAGAGTCAGTATTCTGTCTGTGTGTGTGTGTGTTGCCGGATCGGTAAAAGCTTTGTGTTCTCTCTCTCTCTCTCTCTCTCTCTCTCTCTCTCTCTCTCTCTCTCTCTCTCTCTCTCTCTCTCTCTCTCTCTCTCTCTCTCCCCCTCAGGATCGGTAAAAGCTCTGTGTTCTCTCTCTCTCTCTCCCTCTCTCTCTCTCTCTCTCTCTCTCTCTCTCTCTCTCCCTCTCTCCCTCTCTCTCCCTCAGGATCGGTACAGGCTGAGTGTGGGGGGGTACAGCGGGCCGGCGGGGGACGCCCTGTCTGGCGGCTCCAACATGGTGGAGCAGTGGTCGGCCTCGCTGGGGGGCATGCAGTTCACCACCAGGGACGAGGACAACGACCGCTACACACAGGGCAACTGTGCCGAGGAGAACAAGGGCGGCTGGTGGTACAACAGGTCAACCAAGACAGTTTTTTTTCAAAAAATATATTTTTAGGGGCATTTTATTTCGAAGAAGGTGACAGGAAGCAATTGGGACAGACAGACAGGGGAGGATTGGGAAATGACCCCGGCTGGACTCGAACCGGGGTCCCCGTGGGTGGGCATGCAACCCCAAATGTGGGGGGCTTATCGCGATGCGCTCCGTAAATGGTAAGTGTTGAGTAGATTGAGTAGATATAAGTTATGACCCAGGTTCGATTCCGGCCCGAGGTCATTTCCTGAACCTCCCCCATCTCTCTCCCCCACTCCTTTCCTGTCCCAATAGGGGCGAACCCCCACCCCCCCCCCCCCCCCAAAAAAAATAAAAAATAAAAATAACGTTTGTAATCATTTGCTATTCTTGTCTTCTATCTTCTGTCTATTATCTCCTCCTCCCCCTGGAACCTGTGCAGGTGTCATGCGGCCAATCTGAACGGGCGTTACTACAGGGGAGGAGCTTACAAGGGCGACAACGATGACGGCGTGGTTTGGGGCTCCTGGCGCGGCCTCTGGTACTCGCTCCGCCACACCACCATCAAGATACGCCCACTGCACACCATGGATGGCCTGGGCAGCGGGGCCCAGCCAGAGGGCTAGAGCGAGGCAAGATCAGTCCAGATTGAATGAATGAAACGAAGGACAGCACTCTCTCAAGAGTGCTGTCCTTCGTTTCATTCATTCAATTCAGTTAAAATTATTTAGGCGACAGTGTGAGCGCGTCTTCTCCACTTTTTGAAAGATCAGTCCAGAGCCATGGAATTGGGAGTTGTGACAACCGGGGCACAGAAAGTTGGTTTGTGACATAATTCATGTCGATATAAAGAATTCTTGACTGCGCCTTTTTTTTTCCGCTAGAGCCTAACTCAGAGCCACTACATAAATTGGGAATATGGCTTAAAAATGAATTAAAATGAATTGACTTTACCGTTGCTGCAATTTCTGTGTTCAACCCTCACTTCCTGGAACTATTTTGGAACTATTTCAGTGGCGATCGGTGTGTCAAAGGTGCCATGAGCCGCCATCTTTGTCTACAAATTGGAACACGGAGGTCAACGGGACTAGCCTAACTCTTACTTCCATTGCTCTGGGGAAGCCCATACAAAACATAAATGCATGAAGGATGCTCAAGTCAGCACATGACAAATATACATTCCATACACAATGTTTATAAGCATCTGATGGAATGTGTGCATGTATCTTACTTATTTACGAGGTTTTATAGTAGCCCAAGGTACCATAAGATAGTTCACACATGAATAATTCTGTTTATTATATATTTTTTGTATGGGATGGTCTGATGTGTGTGGGGTGGGGGTGTTCTTTTTTGATATCTCCACCTATACTTAGGAGCTGTTTCCACGTAGCAGGATATTTTTATATGTGGATATTTTTTTCTCCTGGTTACATTGGTTTTGGCCTTCCGTTTCCACATAGCAGATATTTAAAATCCAGACATAAAAAAAGCAGGAGAAAAAAACATTCTATTTAGGGGGCTGCCTTTGTTTCAATTGAGGATTTATTTTTATCCACATGTTGCGTTTACACCTAAACAGGAGAAAAAAAAATACCCTGCTAAAAATATCCTGCTACGGAAACAGCACCTTATTTCTGGTGGGACAAGAACGTCATCGATTAATGCTGTTCCACTCATTTTTCTCCACTGATATCCCAAGGGTTAGTCAAGGGGTCGAGAGTTATACCAGATGGGTAGAAGGATTTTAGTCAAAGGTTCTATGTGATTTGCAGAGGGGTGAAGGGGTGATAGAGAGTGTTAGCAAAGGAATAGCTTAAGATCAGCAAAGGTTAGCTGATGGTAAGTCAAGGGTTGGAGTATGATGCGTTTAAAAAACATTTTTTTTCAAGCATTATTTTGTCATTCACAATTATGCAAGCTAGAGCAATCACTTATATTACTAAGTTTGTGGTTTATTTCACAATACTGCTATCAGTATTTCAAGTTGTGATGCCATTAAAAATAATTGTCTTTGTTTTTGCATGACACATTACTGTGTTATGCAGAATCATGTTAAATGTCACACACCTACATGACAATTAAACCAGCATTTAAAAATCATTTAATTTCTTGGTAGTGTTTTCCTTATACGCACAATAAAAATAAAACAAACACACAGAAACACACAAAACGCTTGTTTCATATCACCTTAGTTCTATAAATGTATTAAAAACAGTGTCTTACCAGAGCCAAAATGATAAACATTTCAGATAGCGTATGTGCAGATTGATAACAAAACTGAAAGTAGCAGTACAAAACAAGCGTTGTTACTTTTTTTGCAGGAACTGCATGTCCCAGTAGGCTACTGTCTCTATTTTTTGAACAATTTGTACATCGATAAGATACTGTCATCATCAGACCTATTTGCCCGAGGCCTGTTAGGTTATGTTCAGATGAAAAACTTAAAAAGATACACAAAGGCTGAGGAATCAGTTGCTACAAATGCACTTTTGCCATAGCCACAAGAGGCCTCGAACAGTATCTGAGAAAATACAACATTTGGAAAATCCCCCTCTGTAACGCTGTTCAGTTGAAATAGAGGGTGGGACATTATATAAGAGTAATGAGTATCATTTACCATAATTATCAGTAGTATAACATTTCATGCAAGACATTCAAAATCCCAAACAGCTACCTGTACAGAGATACAGGTTTGGCTCATAGCTGAAGTGGTCACAATATTCCCAGGGTTATTTAAAGGGATACTCCATACATCCTTTGCCTATTTATGGATTTCCACTGTGAGTGTTCAAGTGAGTGCCAATCGACTAAGGATAGACCGATATATATATATCGGTACGATATCGGGCCGATATTTGCATATTTTAAGTGTATCGTATCGGCCGATACGCGTGTGGTTTTGGCCGATACGCAATATTTATTATTTTATGTCATTCTGGTTTGGTTTTTTTTAAAGCACCAAGACACTTAATTTTTTTATTACTTGATTGTTAGACATCGCGTGATTGTTAGAGTGGGTGTTTAAATGTTACAGGTTCTACCTCAATTGAATAATGTAAAAGGAATGTTTATTTTTAACTTGAGACCTGGAATATTTGCCATTTTTTAGCCTTTATTTTTTTTTTTAACCCATATCGGCCCCAAATATCGGGTATCGGAAATCGGGTGTCGGCCAAGGGTGATGAAAAAAAAAAAATCGGTATCGCATCGGCCATTAAAAAAGCTGTATCGGTCGACCCCTACAATCGACCAGTCCAGACCTCTTTATCAAGAGGCCCCATCACTTCAGGTAATACACTGCCTTCACACAAAAAACTGTACAGTGTCAAAATACTTGGAAAGTAACATGTTTGTTTGGAATAAAGCTTTTCACTTGTAACTCTTAGATGTAACTCTATACAGTACAACAGTATGCCCCACTTTACAATATAGTAAATATAAACACATACAAATCTTGTTTAAAAAAACAACAGATCTGACTATAAAGACCTTTGGAATGTCTTGACATCTGGAATGTAATCTTACCACATTCTAGTCTGCACCCAAAGAATATTCCCAGATTGTTCTAATCTGAAAAATATAAGTGCGTTCAAAAATAGACAGATATAAAAAGCTGCTTTGAATAATTCCTGTTGGTGTACTAATGATTCCAAATTCCGAATGAATTGTCCCACATGTCCCACAAGTCTGATGCCCTAACTGCTTACCCATGACTGCCCTAAAATGAGTTTGCATGTAGAAAAATAAGTAATCCTCTGGTGCTCTTCCTCTTGGATATAGTCCATGCCAGCGGTCGACGAGAGCATTTGTTGAAGGGGATGCCATGGCATGGCATGGTTTGATTTTAATTGATAGTAGAATACTCTATTAATACTGAAGGAAATGATATACATACTATACATACAGTACATCTACGTAATGAAGGCTTTCTACTTCAAGCAATCCTAGTGAGTGCCCAGGATTCACTGCCAAGGCTGAGAACTTGGTCCAGCTGGTCATTTCAGTAGTTTACTCCGAATTATTATATAAATGCAGTTTTTCGCTGATTTTCATAATACAAATGACACTCATCATCATAAGTTTCAGGTCTGCAGCTGTTAGAGAACGAATCAAATGTTTTTTTTTTGTATAAAAAACAAACCTTCTAATAATAACAGTACAAAAAAAGCATAAGTATTATGCAAATCAGGGTTTGTAGTGTTGAACAGGTCTTACGTAATGAATTACAGCAGGTCTTTCATAATGAAAACAAGTAATTTCAATAAAAAACTAGAAATGCACTCAGAGAGTGCAGACCTTCGCCAAGGAAGCTGTTTGATTGAATATTTGACTATGTTGCACCCTAATTTTTCTTTCTGCCTTGTTTTTTGTGGAGTTAGAAACTGGAATGTCAAAATTCGCACTATCCCGCAATGGTGAAGAAACTTTTTTTTTAATTCTTGGATCCGGATTGTGAGCAGGATCGCCACCAAAATTTAATCACTTCTTCTCTTTGTCATTTCCAACAACTCCAAAAATGTCATCAAAATTTGTTGTCCTTGTGATGGAGTGACCATCACTAGGGTTGTGGGCGAGTTCTGACTGTCAAATCAACGAGCCTGGCTTTTTGGTGTAGTTTACTACAAAAGATCTAGGTTCGATTCCCAGCTGGGCAACTCAGGGGGGCAATTTTTTTCTGTGATTATGTGACTTTCATGTGAGTACTTTAATTTGGGGAAAACATGCAGAACTGGTCTTCATAAGGAGGAGGCCAAAATGACCTAGAGGTGGAGTCAAACATTGAAAGAGCCGCTTTAAAAAAACGTTTTTTGATTCATTGAAGAATCAACAGCTCTCTGAAATTACCGACCCAGTATGTTCCGGATCCCATAGAAGAGCCATAAATCCCAATCTCTTCTTCACATATGCCTGTGTGCTCCCGACGGCGCCTCCGCCTGCATCTGGCCCACCCTCCGTTCCTCGCCCAGGTGGCCCGGCAGGTCGATCATGCGTTTCTCCACCTCCGACAGCCTGTAGGGGGAGCTGATGGTGCTGTAGTCGCCCGACAGCGGCAGGCTGCGGCAGCGCTCCTTCCTCTCCTCCGCCGAAGCAGAGAAGGTAGCGCTGCGCTGCCGATGGTACGCGGCGTTAGCAGCTGCTGTGCCGTTATTGCTACTGTTACTGTTAGCACTCGCGTTTGCGTTCGCTTTGTTGCGTAGCTTCCGTGCCAGGATGGTGCGGTGGATTGGGGACGGGCCCCTGCGGCCGCTGCGGTTCTGCTCCACCTGGTTCGGTCCCTGACTCAGACCCGGTGTGCCAATGCTGGGGCCAGCCTTCCCGCCTCCTCCTCCTCCTCCTCCTCCTCCTCCTCCTCTGTGCCCCCTCTCTCCCAGCACCACCGCAGGCTCTGCTGCTCGGGTGATGCTGCCTACCGTCCCGGGGGAGGTGGTTCTGGACGTGCCTCCCGTCCCCGTGGGTGACCTGCAAGAATTACACAGTCAAAATGCTGAAATGGATTTGTATGGAAACTACAGCAGAGATTTTTCATTACACAGGATGAATGTAGTAGCCGAATGCAAACATTAGGGCAGGAGGAACTGTGGGCAGCAAAGAGCAAACTATACATGTAGCCCATATATGTTTGTATGTCAGTTTTAAAAACATTTTGAGAATGATTTCAAAATTCGAAATTTCATTTCGCTGGCTGTAGAGAATTTATTATGTTTATAAACCCTTCAAGTAAAATTATACCAAAAAAATCAAACATCCTGCGTACAATATCGCTGCATAGTAAAACAAATCACCTGAGCACTTAGGGTTTTCTTTTGCCTTAAGACATGTAAAAGTTTTTATCTTTTACCTGACATGTTTCGACGGTGTTGCTTCCGTCTTCATCAGAGGGTCACTGTGATGTTGATGAGTGACGTGCTTTTAAGAAAAACAGCTGATGTTGTTGTCGAAACATAGGCAAAAGAAAACCCTAAGTGTTTAAGTTAAACAGTTAGACATAATGAAAGTAATACATAAATCACCTGAGGTCGAGGAAACAGGACGATGCCTCTATCCACGGCCGCCTCCTGCTGTCTGCTGCGGTGGCGTCACATGGAGTTCTGGGGTTGCCCAGGGCGGTGGCGTCACATGGAGTTCTGGGGTTGCCCAGGGCAGCGGCCTCTCTCTCCCACAAGGGCACCGGCTGCTGCTGCTGCTGCTGCTGCTGCTCCCAGGCCGCACGGGTCCTGCAGCTACCCTCGGGGATCTGTCGTGGGGTCACCTGAGCAGAGGTGGAAAAAATACAAACAATTGTAACTGTCTCTCTCTGTCTCTCTATCTCTCTCTCTCTCTGCACTAGCCATCATCCATCACATTGATCCAAGAATATGTGAAATAGTGAAAATGTGATGAAGCCTGTGTAATTTTCTTTCATTTCCAGCAGATGCTTTTACTATTGTGCATTTCATAGTTAACTTGAGTTACTTGACTAAATTAGTTCCTTTCCAGCCCTGGAGGAGTATTATGACACGCCCCTTTAGGCAGACCGGAACCTGGTCATGTTAGGTGCCCATAGAAACCTATTACATTGGGATATCTCTATACTTTAAGAATCTCTGGCTGTGTCATGCTGCTGTGTCACACCTGAGTCATGCTGCGCTCCCGGAAGGAGCGTCCGGCGGGTGAGCAGGAGTCTGATTGGCTGTTGGGCTGGTGGTGGTGCAGCTTGGTCTCGTGGAAGCTGGCCGTGCGTCTGAAGTTGGGGTTCTTGGAGACGCCCACGCCGCAACGCTCCACCATCTCCACCCAGTCGGCCGTCCTCTCTCTCTTCTGGGCGCTGAAGCCCGTCGGCGGGGAGCCCACCAGGAAGTCGGATTTCGGGCCCAGACGATCGGGGAGGGTCCTGGAGGACGCTTTGTTGTTGTTGTTGGTGGTGGTGTTGTTTGCAGGCGTCCACGACTTGGTGTCCAGGAGGAACGGAGACCGGATGCGGAAGCGACTCAAGTCGGAGTCGAGGTCCTGGCTCTCGGTGGTGCTGTCCTGCAGCGTGTGGCTGAGCGCGCTCTGGGTGGACTCGTCTGCCACCACGGCGGCCTCCAGCAGGGTGTCATCCACGGGGCTCTGGGAGACGTGGTAGACCTTGGTGTAGGGATGCAAATTATCCATTCATTCATTAATCATTAGTTGATCTTAGTCTTATCGATCGACTTACGATTAATTGATAAGCAGCGATTTCCCCCCGAAATCTCAATATTTCTTGGAAAAAAACTACTAAATATAATTTTTTTTTAATTAAAAATTGAGATAAAATACCACGTTTAAATTCATTCCATTTCAATTCTTTAATCCAAAGGTGATTTAAATATTCCCACTATTCACACCCCTCTTCACGTGCCCACTTCACCTGGGTCTCTTGTCAGTTGAATTGTCGATTAATTGTGATTAATGTTTTTGAATCGATGAATGCATTGGTCGATTAATCGATTAATCGTTTGCATCCCTACCTTGGTGGCCTCCCGCAGGCCCTGCTTCTTCATCTCCTTCAGCTGCAGCTGGGCCAGCCGGTAGCCGAAGATGGGCGGCAGGATCTTCTGGCCGGACGGGGACAAGCGCTCCGGGTCTTGGCTGGGGGAGATGGGAGACGGCAGGGACGACTGCTGCTGCTGCTGCTGCTGCTGCTGGAGGGGGTGCTGGAGCAGGATTAAACATTACCAGGGGTCATGGGCGTAATTTTAGTGGGGGATGGTGGGGACATGACATACCACTTTTCAGATAAACCTAGCTTGTTCCCACTACTGTTTCACAAATATAATGCAAAGACAGCATATCCGGACAATTTGCCATTAAAAATGTCCCCACCACTTTTCGAGCCAAACCTACACCTTTGCCAGGGGTGATAGTGAAAAAAACCCCTGAGCCTGAACCTTTTCCCCTGCTCTAACGACGACGACAAGATACTGCATAGTGACGTAACGTAGGCCTATTTTGACACATTACTAGCCTGATAGTAGAAGAAAACCCTGAACCTGTAACACTCTCTGAGATAAGAATAACCTAATGGCTAATTATTATGAATGTTTTTATTTTTGCAAACTCTGTCAAGCCTGAAATCAGGCATAGAGCCTGAAAACGATCAGCCCTGCATTACAACTAAGATAAGCCAGACATGTTCTCAATGGTCATTGGAACATGGAGCATGGGTAACATTGCGCACACATGTATACGCATACACACACACAAACAAGATCTCAGTGTTCATCGACTCATGGATCATGGGTAACACACACACACACACACACACACACACACACACACACACACACACACACACACACACACACACACACACACACACACACACACACACACACACACACACACACACACACACACACACACATTTTGATGTTCATCAACACACGGAACAAGAGTAACAAATGTTTGTCAATGCTGGGGTACCTACTTGTGCAGCTGTGCTGTGAAATCTTATGTATAAATTAATGTGCAGGGCATCACAAAATCACAAAAGAATCACAAAATACCCTAGTTGCTGCCCTGGCCAGCCCTTAATCTAGCTCTGTGAGAACCTTCTCAAATATGTGGAATCACTGGCGAGCATGTGGGACAATAAATTGAGAATTATGATATATCTATGTTTTTTGTTGTTGTTTTTTCCCCTTCTTTTTCTTTGTATGTTGTTCTGGGTTTTTGTTTGTTTTTTGTTTTTAAGATATGTACTGTGCTGTGATGCTTTGTTTTTAAATGTGATATGGATCCCCTGGGTCTGAAATAAAGAATGAATTGAATTGATAACACACACACACACACACACGCACACAAGCTTGCACGCACACATGCGCGCGCACACACACACACACACACACGCACAAACACACACAGGATTCTTTCCGTTATCCGAACTCCAAATGAGAAAAGGACCTTTGAATTGCACTTTTGTGAGACTCTTTTGTCACAAATGTCTTACAACGGTCAACTTGAGGCTACATGCACAATAGGGGTGTGCAAAATAATCGTCATATCGATGCATCGCGATACTTGCTCTGACGATACAATGCATCGATTCATGACAAGGTATCGTGATACTTATTTTCTCAATATACTGCATGGATTCATGACAATTGATTATTTGATAACAATAAAATTCGATTTGCCACGGGTTATTTTGTTCAGTAGAGAATAGGTAATATTTCTGTTGTGATGTAAGCTCTCTCCCAGATGATAGAATGCTTAAATAGAATGAACTGACTTAAGAAAGCTACACAGCAACTGACAAATAAGCTGTATTTTACACATTTACTGAAGTAAATATCGCAATGCATCACAGTAGTACATGAATCGCAATGCATCGTGATAGAATCGCATCCTGGCATGTGTATCGTGATGCGCATCGAATCGTGAACCCTTTGCCAATACCCTAATGCACAAGGGAGGATGGGAGTAAGGATAATGGAAACAACCCAATATCTTAGGGCCTCCGCACACCAGCTCCAACAAAGTCAAGAACACTGCTCTGCCAATAAAACACAAAATGGCTGGTAGCTCGAAAAGTCGCAGTATCTTCTTTAAGTATATTAGTTGGGTGCTCTTGGATGAAGGGGAGCAGTTCAATTCAGAAAGGGAAAAATCCAGGCAACTTCAGGTGAAAAAGAGGAAGTCCATTAAAAAGCCTTTATTGTCTTAGGGCTAAAACACGATTTAAAAAGCCAACATGCTTCGACCACACTGGTCTTCATCAGGGCTTTGTTGTCGAAAACAAAGCCCTGATGAAGATCAGTGTGGTCGAAACATGTTGGCTTTTTTAATCATGTTTTAGCCACTGATTTGATTCCACGGTTTTCAATACAACCCCGCACACTGGCGCCGATGTACCCAGATGTCTGGATTTACAGCAGATCTCTATTTTGTCAGAGTCGCCCATTGATTATCCAGTCTCTGCTGTGGTGAAATGTATCATTTATTGTTTATAGCACGTCTGCGCCAGTGTGTGGGGGTGACCATAATTGTCGGAACCGATAGTGCCCCACAGTACTGCTGGAACCGCCGTGCAGAGGCCCTTAGTATTCTTAGGTGCCGTTTCCACGTAGCTGGATATTTTTATATGTGGATATTTTTTTCTCCTGCTTGTATTGGTTTTGCATTGGTTTTGGCCTTCCGTTTCCACGTAGCAGATATTTAAAAATCCAGGTGCAGGAGAAAAAAATATCCAGTTTAGAGGTCTGAAACGCATGTCTTACAATGGAGGATTTTTTTTATCCACATGTTGCGTTTCCACGTAGCAGGAGAAAAAAAATACCCTGCTAAAAAAATATCCTGCTACGTGGAAACAGCACCTTAGTCACATGGAACAAGGCTAACACACACACCTTCTGGAGGGGGGCAGGAGGAGGAGACTGCAGGCTGTCACAGAAGCTGGGCCTCTGCAGACTGTGGCCGCAGATGGAGGCCTCGTCCGAGTTTTTGCGGCCACCTGGTGACAGGGATATGCAAATCAGAGCCTTCATGGCTAAAATTCGATTCGATATGCATTTCCTAGGCCAACAATTTGATCATTTTACAATACTTAACAATGCTTCACGATTCATTTCAAATCAAAGATTCATTTTTTTCTGTTTTACCTTACAGGCTTGTCTTATGTGCGAAGTGTCTAATAAATTAACAAACGCTGAAATATCTGCATGCATGTTATTTAGGCAACATCATTATTCACAGTATTATTATTACTGCGTGAGCAAAATAAAATGCCAGAAAAACTGAGCGCAATGATAATAAATATCGATTTATCGATTAATAACAATGAATCGATTCTCTTGAGGACTAATCGATTGTTATGATTATCATTATTATAATTATAATTATTAATAATAATGATAATAATAATAATGAAGCATTTTATTCATCAGCGCCTTTCAAAACACTCAAGGGCACTGTACAAAGATAAACAATAGTGAAAACAAGACACAAGAAAATCTCTGGGATTAACTGAATCGCTAGCCGTTGGATGGATGCATAGCATTGATACAAATGGGTTGTTATTTCCAGCCCTTAGTGGGCAGTCGTGGCTCAGTGGTTAGAGCACTGGGTTGGCAACCAAAGGGTTCCTGGTTCAATGCCCGACCGGACCATGGCTGAAGTGCCCTTGAGCGAAGCACCTAACCCCCACACTGCTCGCCGCTCAGCAGGCAGCCCACTGCTAAGGACTAGTGTGTGTACTTCAATGTGATTCACTAGCCCAAATGGGATAAATGCAGAGAAAGAATCCCCCCTAAGGGGACCCAAATTGGCTCCAATCGGCTTCTTTACCTGGTGAGTGGTGCATGGGTTGTTATTTCCAGCCCCTACCTGGTGAGTGGTGCATGGGTTGTTATTTCCAGGCCTACCTGGTGAGTGGTGGTGCATGGGCATGGAGCTGGAGCGGCGGCGCATGGAGCTGCACTTGGCGGCCCCGGCACAGCAGCAGCAGCCCTTCCTCCACACGGTGACCAGCACGGTGGCCGCGATCACCACCAGGCACAGCGAGATGCCCACCAGGGCCACCAGGTTACCGCGGAGACCAGAGTCAGACACAGCGGAATCTTGGGGGGGTGTTACAGATGGTAGAGGAACTGTGGCCACATGTAAAGGAATGAGAGAAAAATGTATTTTTAGTTTACATATTTTATTACATTATTGATTATTGTGCAAATGCACTTTTTCTACTTTGTAATTTTAAGTTTTGTCTACTTCTACAGAGATAACTTTTATTTTAGTTTACATAATACTAATAATAATGTATAATAAAGTAATTACAAAGAACAATGAAATTGAAAGAAAAAAAACAAACCCTACCTCTGCATCTGCACCAATTGTTATTACGCGTATAACACTAATGTTTGTTTCACGTGGAACCTACTGTATGCAAGTATTCACTAACCTGCATTGTACTGGCATTCACATACTGTATATTTCATACTATGTTGTGAAGCACTGTGAATCGCCTGTGTTGTGTGTAAAATGGGTTATTTGATAAGGACCATGCATATTGATGTACATAGCTGCACATGAAAATGCATTAATCCGTTGACCATAAAAATGAATCCCAAGATAACTGAGGAGTGATGAAGACCATTTTCAGTCTAAACTCAATCTTGACAAAAATATGTAGTTACTGCTCTTTGTTTTTGTAGCGGAGTAATCATTGACAGTAAATATAATGGACGCCAAATCAACGCTATTTGCCATTCAACGCTTTGAAGCCAGATTTGGGAACATTCCAACTCACATTCCACCTTAGCAACGCCAAATGCAGGTGCTGATTGGACAACAACAAGACTTCTAACGGTCAATCAAACCATGTTCTGATGCTCATTGGTCAATTTAACTTTTAATATCTCTCTAAAATAAAACATCACCACAAAAAAGCACCACCCTGGTAAGTTGGAGAGCAAGGGGACCTACTAGTTGAGCGAAAAATGATCCCCCTGGAGTGGCATTTAAGGGAGATACAGGGTTTTATGTCTCTCATAGGAATGAATGGGATTTGGCCATTTTTTGGTCTTTTTGGGTCCAACCTTGGCTCCAACTTGGCTTCAACAATGAAATAGAATTTTGGCCTCCATTCTATTTACTCTCAATGGGAGTAATGGAAGCAATTATTTGGACAATTATACTTATCATAGTCATGACAGGTATTATTATAGTTTGGTCCAGGAAGACAGATGCTGAGGCACTCAAGGTTGCAATTTTTTTTACTTTTTTATTTAAAAAAGTAAAAAAAATTGCAACCTTGAGTGCCTCAGCATCTGTCTTCCTGGACCAAGTTTGAGAGCCCCTACACTAATGAGCACCAAGGAAAAAAGGTGAAGACCCAGAAGCACTCCAATTACCTGCTTGTGTTTATTATTATAGTGTATTGTATCTTTACCATGCCTTTGAACCAGATTTTGTTTGGTTTTTGGTTCCACCCCAAAAAAACGTCTTAAGATTATAATAATACAGTACTGCAGACCTTTTGATTTTCTGGTAGTCAACCTCTCCCGGCTCTTCCCATGGATTGAGTGGACTAAATAGGGAGTAAGCCTAAACCTGAATTGGTAATCTCACCGTACACAGAATTAACCAGAATTAACCAGAATTAACCGAAATGCTATGTGCTACTAATATGTTTTTCTTTATTTATTTATCTTGCTATTTTTATTCTAACCAGCCTCTGTGCAGCACTTTGGTCAGTTTTGTACTGTTTTAAATGTGCTTTAGAAATAAAACTTACTTACTTTACTTTACTTATTAGACGGTTATCTTTTCTTCTGCTCTCTGGAACATTAAAAAATGTAAAGTTTCTGGTTTTGTTTCCGGTTCCGAACATAATGGCAAAAGTTTCTGTTTTTCGTTTTCATTCCCTGAACCCCTTCAAAGCCTTGATCGTGACACATTGCCATATACACAGTGGGTGCATTCCAATATGCACACTCCCGTCCTCCACTTGTGCTTGTGGCCTCGCCCCGCCTCCTGACCCCTTCTCCGGGGAGAAAACAATACAGTTTCCCTGCTGTCAGCCTAGATGCAACAACTTTTTTCATTCACCATTCCAATTGCAAATGAGAAAATTACATTAGAATTGTGATTTTGCAAGATTTTGAATTATTTTTCAAGTGTCAGTGACATCATCATGAGGTCACAAGCAGGCAAGCGAGCAAGGGAGGACGGAAGTCTGCAGATTGGAATCCAACCAGTACCTTATGGTGGTGAATGAACACATACCATTGCAGTCCTCCAGTGAGCAGTGAGACTGCTCCTTCAGCAGGCCGGTGCACTGCATGCCGCCACCACTGGAGGGCACCAGACACTTGCGCGTCCGCTCCCTCACGCCCTCCCCGCAGGTCACACTGCAACCACTCCAGGGCTGCCAGGGAGCCCACGTGTCTGGGTGGGAAAGAGGAAGAAAGAGGAGGAGGAGGAGGAGGAGGAGGAGGAGGAGGAGGAGGAGGAAGAGGAGGAGGAGGAGGAAGAGGAGGAGGAGAAGAGAAATTATTCTAGACCAGTGATTCTCCACTGTGGTCCAGAGTATGGATATTAATTTCTACAGTATTTCCAATATAAGCCTAGCCTGGCGAGCCAGACCCGTACAGCATTCAATTTGCGGCCGCTAGGGGTGTCTAGATTTCTAGGCTAATATGAATAAAATGCTAAAATTATTAGAATGCTAAAATATGTTATTGCAGGTTGTAGCGAAGGGGAATTGAGTTTCCCCGCCGGGTCTCAAACGCAAACCTTCTGGGGAGCCATACTGAGGCTCTGACACCAACGCTACACCAAAGAGTCAGGCTTGTTGGCGTGACAGTCAGAACACATCCACACTGCCTTCCCCTTCAGGAAGTGCACCCTTACGCTTCATACATTCAAGGTGTCCCTCACGCAACTGCCTATCATGCTTCTCCCATCCAGTGTGCCCCAACATCAATGCTTCACCCATCCCTGGGTTCTCTCGCACCAGGGTCGCCAATCCTGTGGGTTCCTCACATGGCTTTAAAGGGGTATGCCACTATTTTGGGGCTTAATACAGTTAAAATCCTTGGCTGGGGTTTATAAAGCTGGTAAAGTGTCTTATTTTTCATGTTAAGCGTTGTCTTGCTTTAAGACAAGTTAAAAGAGGGAGTATGTCGCTAAGCTAGTGAAAGTCAATGGATCCGTGTAGCATGTAGCATGTGAAAAATAAGACACTTCACCACCTTTATAAACCCTGGCCAACGACTTTAACTGTATTAAGCCCCAAAATAGTGGCATACCCCTTTAAGGCTCACACACAATGAGTACGGTTCTGATGGCCTCACAGCAGTCATCCCACTTCTGACACCATTAGAAGTAGAAGAGAGGTGCTGGTCGATGGACTGAATAGTACACATGTACAGTGCTTGCATGTCATAATGCATGAACAGAGAGGCCAGTATCGTGCATTCATTAGGTACCCCACTAAAAGGCTCTCATGTAAAATCCAGATACAACTATGTGTCTTGTCGTTCTTTTAAACTAGTTTAAACTAGTTTTTATCTAGTAGTTATTTAGATGTTTCTACATTAATAAACTTACAGAGTGTATCAAATGTATACTGTAATTGATCATTCAGAAATCACACTTTCATTTAATTCTGAATTGTGAAGTGTTTACATGCTTTCAGAGCAGAAGTTTTATTCTGAATTCAATGGAGTTAATTCATTGTCAAGAGTCAGTGACAATTATCAACAGACTCCCACCTGTGATTCTCTGCACCACCGTGCAGGTCTGTGCCGCGCTGGGAGACCGACTGTAGTTGAGGACGAAGCGGAAGCAGTACTTGTGCTCGCCGGGGTCAAAGACGGAGCAGTTGAACTCCGTCTCGTTCTCGCCGTGCGTCAGCCACCTGTAGGCCAGGTGTGCCAGCGACGGTGACGAGGCCGCCTCTTCGGGGCCAGAGGAGGACCCCGCCGCAGCGCTGCCCGGAGACGATCCGGAAACATCTGGAAGCCGTGGCGGCGCCCCACCTCCGCGGTACAGGAGCACTTTCCCATTGGTGAAGGCGCAGGGAGGGGGCACCAGGCGCACGGTCACGGCCCCCTTGCAGCCGCCCCGCAGGGTACTGCTGCTGCCGTCCACCAGCAGCTTGTAAGGGAAGATGCGAGACAGGTAGAGGGGCACGGAGGTCTTGATCTCCTCAGAGGCCTGAGGCGACTTCAGGGCCACGCGGATGAAGTCATGCTCCGAGAAGGGGAAGACGCAGGCCAGCTCCACACGCTGCGACCTCGGCACCACCGTCAGCTCGTGCTCCGTCTGCGCCCGCACCTGACAAGGACAAAAAGAGATAAGGAGTTGTGTTTGTCACATGCATATGCATACTATTAAAAGCATGTGAAATCAGTGAAGATTCTCCAAAATTCGAGTCCCATTCAAGTCCCATCCCTAGTGTAGATACTGTAAGTTTGTGTAGAGAAGATGGATTATCACCTTGTTGATGTTGTTCCTGCCAATCTGGTTGTGCTCCAGGTAGGTGACCTCCAGCAGCAGGCGAGCGGCGCCCTCTAGGGTGCAGGCGTGGAAGTGCTCGCTGGTGGACACGCCGATCTGGAAGGAGCTGGAGGAGCGGTTGCTGGCGCGCTCCACAGAGATGTGGAAGGTGGGCCAACTGACCTGCATGAATCAATGAGTTAGGGATGTCAATAATTCAACGATTAATCGTCAAACGGGGTGTGAAGAGTGGGAACATTTCAATCACATTTTTATTTTAATGTATAGATTAAATCAGGTTTTTTGGGAAATATTGATTTGGAGAAAAAAACGCCACTCATCAGTTAATCTTAAATCGATCGGTAAGATCAGTTAACTAACAATTCATGAATTAATCGATAATTTCCATCCCTAGAATGAATTAATGAATTTACACTTCTGCTTCAGACATTACAGTTATACAACTGGGGTACAAAACTGGCGTGTATACTGTATAGGTACAGTACTTAGGTTAAAATGGTTCACAAGGGGGGGGGGGGGGGGGGGGGGGGGGGGGGGGGGGGGGGGGGGGGGGGGGTTCGCTGTGGCGCAGCGCGCTAAGCCCCCCACATTTGGGCTTGCATGCCCACCCACGGGGACCCCGGATCGAGTCCGGCCGGGGTCATTTCCCGATCCTCCCCTGTCTCTCCGTCCCATTCGCTTCCTGTCACCAACTTTGACTGTCCTGTCAAATAAAGGCATAAAAGCCCCTAAAAAAATATATTTTTTAAAAAAAAGGTTCACAAAAGGAAGAAGCTACTGTAAAAAAAGCAAAGTTGTCCCTTTTCAGTGTAATATCAGAGGAGTTCCATTTTATGGGCAGCAGGATAAATGAGGCCAAATAAAGTGGCATCTGATGCATATGTCTGCCAGTGGTGTTCAAAGTGGGGGCCAGGGACCCCCTGGACGCCATGAAAGGGTGCCTCAGCAGGTTGGCAGGAAAAGCATAGCTCAACAGGGTGAATAATTTAATAAACTGAATAAATAAGGTACACCAACATAGACTAAATATACATATTTGAACATCAGTACTACTGTATTATCGTTATTTTATATATCCCAGTGGGGCAGTTACTCACAGACCTAGACTATGGTTGTGTAAGGGGGTACAGTGCACAGTTGGTGCATTCAGGCTGACTGAGAACCGTGCCAGTGCCCGTTCCCGCACCTAATCGAACCGGCTGGCATGTACATGCAACGGATCTTAGCATTTGCGAACCGAAAAAGCTGGTTGGATTTAGTGCCAAACCTAATTGGTGCGTGCACCGGCACCGTTCTGGTCGGCCTGAAAACAGTCAGAGTGGCACAGTCCATGTAAGGGGGGCCTTGCCTGAAATCTATCTATAGGGTCATGTATAGTAAAAAAGCCGCACTCCCGGATCAGTTTCTTGCAGTTTTAATACTGGGTTAGCATGGCAGACAGACGTTTCGGCCTAAGCCTTCTTCAGCGTCTTTTTTTCGCTGTTTGCTCGCACCCGAAGACCTTGTAAGAAACATTTCGGAGTTGAGCGAACTTTCTCTACAAAATCTATCTATAGGGGGCATTGAAGTTTGGGAAGCCCTGTTCTATGCCACTGGATCCAAATTGAACCGCTTCAAGTGCATTGACATGCTCAGTGTTCAAAGGTGTTTGACATTGTGTGAAAAGGGCCCTTTAAGGCAAAGCTAGTGATGCAGGAGATGATAGGTCAGTACCTGCAGTACTGTGCTCCACCACTGTGTGTCGCTGCTCTGGTTGCTGCTGCTCTGCACCAGCAGGAAGCGGAAGCTTCCAGCGTAGAGGAAGCAGGAGCAGTCGAACTCCAGCTTGCCCTCCGCCTGGTGCCTCGGGAGGTACCTGCAGGGAGACAAAGAGGTCAGTTGTCCCGGGCCCAGGGAGAAGTGGAGCCCAGAATTGGGTCCTCGTAAATGGCTCGTATTGGATGGGGGGCCCTTTTAGATGACTTTGTCCGGGCCCGGCTAAAGCTGTCAGCGGCCCTGGGTACCTGGTCAACAGTGCTGGCAAGTTATGACTTGCATGCAACAGTATGAAGTACTTTTCAATTACATATTAATTCATTATTTACAATGACAACATTTTGCCAAATTCAAAACAGGGTTCCAGAACATAAACACTGTAAAAATGAAGTACATATTAAATCACACACACACACACACACACACACACACACACACACACACACACACACACACACACACACACACACACACACACACACACACGCGCGCACACACACACACACACACACACACACACAATTAATTGGATAGGACAAGTAGGACAGAGATGGGTTAGGGCCCCAGTGCGGATTTGAACCTGGGCCCATTTAGTCAAGTCAAGTCAAGTAGGTTTTATTGTCAATTTCTTTACATGCACTGGTCATACAAAGAATTTGAAATTACATTTCTTGCTTTCCCATACAGACATAGACTAATCTAGGTAAGGCATTTAAGGCATTAGCGTGTTGCACTATATGTTTCTCAACCTTTTTTTAGGCGAGGCACCCTTTCAATTCATGAAAAATTTCAAGGCACCCCAAACCAACAAGTCGTAACATGGCATCGCATCCGATACCACAAAAGCTTAGAAAAGTAACACATTTGGAGACGTCACACAACCTATGTTCGAAGTTGCAGCTGACTGGGGTGACCTATATTTACTTTATTGTGCGTAAATGGCAGATGAACGATTCCACTGACTAGCATCTACTTATCAATTTAGACAAATATGTATTATATTACATAATTTGTTTATCAGCCACGTTTCCGCGGCACCCCTGAGGGGGGCCCGCGGCACCCCAGGGTGCCCCGGCACCCCTGTTGAGAAACACTGCACTATAGCACTCCTGATTAATTAGGTTTTTTAAGTAATAAGTATGTCTGTGAGTGTCAAAGACATATACATAGATTAGACACAACTTTTTCTGTGTGTACAAAATCCCTCAAATTAATAGTCATTTAGCTTGCTTTGCTTCCAAACGGTGTCACTGTGAAAAGGGCTAGTTGGGAAGGCACTGTACCTGGTTAAGAGGGTAGCATTGCTACCGACGTCCACCAGAGACAGGGTGAGGTTGTGCTCCGTTCCGTTGCCATCTGTGTAGTAGTTCACAAACACACTGGCGTTGCTGAGGGCCACGTGAACTGAGGGCCACAACTGGAGACCAGCCATTGCTGAGGCGGAACACACCAAAAAGAGAAAACATCAAAGGCACGTTAGTTATCAAGATGACCTCTGACTGTTTTCCCCCCCCCATCTCCTCTCAGTGATTCTTGTGATGTTTAAAAAAATATTCTCCGCCTACTATGTAGCGCTAGTTTCTATTGTGACCCCAATCTCCACCCACCCAATTGCTAGTCCTTTGTATTGTGATCACGAATGCCGCGGTGTATAGGTCACTTCCTGAAAAAAAGAGTACACATACAGGATGGACGTTAAAGCCTCACCCTGCTACAGCTTCCCCTCTTTCACCCTTGCTGTGCTACTGTACTATTATACCGGAGAGAGTAGAGAGAGAGAGGTTCCATTGGCCCATTGTTTCCGGGTTCTATTATTGCAAGGGGGGGGGGGGGATCCCCCTTTAAGCAGACCTAGGCAGACCTAAGGACTATTCGATTCCATGCCAGGAGCATTATGACAAGCCCTTTTAGGCAGACCGGAACCTGGTCACATTAGTTGCCCATAGAAACCTATTAGGTTGGCATATCTCTCTATACTTAAAGAATCTCTGACTATACTACTCAGGAACTGATTATGACTCAATGGGCCCCTGGGCCAGACAACAAGAAAGGGCCCCCCTCCATTCCATTCCATCACAAGGTTCCAAAAGATTCAACTAAGACCAAGATGTTTATGGAAACTTGGTTTTTGGGGGTAGAGGGGTTTCTCCCCTGAGAAAATGTGAAAAACACAGTAGTTTTAAGTGTATTTTTAATATAATGATGAAAACACAAATATACATCAATAAATGAAGTGTTTTTATATAGTGGGGTGGCTTGGGATTCAGGGCCCCCTTGGCTCTTCGGCCCGGGCCAGGGAGGCCTGTGCAGTTATCAGTCCTTGGTACAACCAGAGATTTTTTAAGTATATAGAGATATGCCAATGTAATTGGTTGCTATGGGGACCTAACATGACCAGGTTCTGCCTAAAGGGGCGTGTCATAATACTCCTCCAGGTTCCGGTCTGCCTAGGTCTGCCTAAAGGGGGATTTTCCACCCCTCCCCCTTGCAATAATAGAACCCGGAAACAATGGGCCAATGGAACCTTTCTCTCTCTCTACTCTCTCTGGTACTACAGCAGAACTAAGGAGATGGTAAGGTTCAGGACCAGGGATTTCCATAATAATGTTCTTAGTGTGTACATCTAGCACCCCCTAGCAGCCTCCCAGCCCCCACTCTCAATATAATAATTCCCAATACTATATGGCAGTTTAAACATGCCTACACCCATATTCTGTTGTATACAGATACTGATACTGATACAGTTACTGTATACAACAGAATATGTGTAGGCATGTTTAAACTACCATAGTAAGGGGGAGGTATCACAACTGCTTCTGCACTTCTGCGATCACTGACCTGGGCCCACTCATCATTCCTGTGATGCACAAAATGTTATGTTATTAATGGTGTACGTAACGTGGGTCAACTGTAATATGCATTTGGAATTATCGCATGGGCCAAATAAAATGCAAGGTTTGGTCCCCAGGCCAGAGTTTGACATCCCTGCCGTAGGGAGAGGTGCAGGTTGGATTCGAACCTGCAACCCTGCAACCCTGCAAATCGGCACCCTCACTATACTCCACTAACAAGAGGTGGCCTGTCTGGTAGGTCCTCTGTCCTAGTGTGAGGAAGACTGGTAGGTCATTTAGTACAGTGGTTTTCCAAATGGGGGGCAGGGACCCCTGGGTGGCCACAAGCGGGTGCTAGGGGGTCCGAAGCTAGTTGGATGAAAATATTTAGCATCAGTTCTATTATCAGTATTGTTCCCCAGTGGTGGAACAATCTTCCAGAGGCAGCAAGACTAAGCAAATCTCTCTTAACCTTCAAGAAGAAAGTAAAGACTCTTCTCTTTTGTGACTACTACTACTCTGATGATTGAGCTGCCCCAGTCTCAGGCCAGACTCAATGGCATGATATGTATGTTTACTAGGCTTCTTAACCTTATGCTAATGCACTTATAAAAACCCTACTTAGCATCTGCATTTGTTGTTCTGTATGCTGTGCACTTTGTATCTGCTACTTACGTTGGCTATGCAGGGACGTGCACAGGAATCTCAAAGGGCAGTTGCTCAAACCTGAAGAAAGGGCAACCCCCCCCCCCCCCCCAAAAAAAAAACATCAACAATGAGCGGCCTTCAGAATTTTTAGGAAACTGCATGGGTATTATTATTTTTAGTAGTAGTAGTAGAAGTAGTATATTATTGTCATAATTATTAATATTATTTTATTGTATAGTATCTTGAATATGCGTACCATATGATATAACATGCTAGTTTTTAAACATGTAGGCCTACCTATTAATCATATCAGAGATGATCAGCCTTATGCCCACCTGCCCTAAATGTTTCCTGATCCACATTTCCTCATGTGTGGTATGTGGCTGCCCCTAAATTAAATGAAATTATGAGAAAAAGCCTTGCTAGTTTTTAAACCTGTATCAGTATCAGTCACAGAGATGATCAGTCTTATGCCTACCTGCCCTATGTGCAGAGGTCTGTGGCTCTGAGTAATCCTCATCTTAAATGAAATGAAATGATGAGTAAATTAATAGGCTAAATATGAGGATGCTTAATCAATTAACCCACTGTCATCTTTATAATCCTTGTAGCAGCAAAAGTAGACTTTAAGTTATAATAAATAGAAATAGTTTAAAAATGGTTAAAAAGATCATTTAATTTGAATTTGAAATTTCATTAATAGGCATATTCCATGATTAAAATGATGAATATTATATAGGAAAGCTAAAACAATATGAATTCACAGGTTTAGGTCATTTGTTGGGTCTTTTGTAGCCTATATTAAAAATGTGTACTGTCGCTTTAAGAATTGACGAGCCGGCTTTCATTTCAGATCGCAAAGAACCGTGGCGTGGGAGCGACCAGTTCTTATCTGTTGCTCTGAAGCTCCGAGCTTCTCGCAGACTTTATAACCTTTTACTGTCATTACAGATATTTTAGTTAGTTCATGCACATTTTGTAGGCCTATGTCTTGAGAAGAACAGTAAACGTCAGTTATCATGTGGAGTGGATTTATTTCAATTACATGGACATTGACAGTGGATACAGTATCTTTGGGTCGGAGAATATATCAGCGTAAGAAAAAGCACTTTCCTAGCGGTCTCACCAAGATCAAACCTCTACAATCCTGAAAAAGATTCTCTGCCTCACCTGCACCTGTTCATTTTTTCGCAGCCAACTCTGCAGAGATGTGCTTCCTTTAGCTAGCCTACCCCCTTAAGTTCTCTCTTGCTTGATAAAACGACATGTCATCTGCATGTTTCTTAGTTGGGTTAGCCTTCCACAAAACAACCTGAGCCATGTAAAACGTTGACTGCAAGCAAGCTGGCTGTCGTATTCCCCCAATATCTGAACGTGGCACACCGGCTGTCAGATTATTTAGGATAAACGTCCTAAACTCGAGATCGGCTTTAAGAGACATTAATTGTGATCATGTAGTTTAATACTGTGTAGTCTGCTATGTTTCCAGCTCACCTCAGGCCGTCAGGGCAGTCGCTCTACTCCCACGACATCTTCGACATATTTTGCGTCTCTGCCCTGGTCGCATGCATGCTTGCTCCCCCCTCCCTCCCATGTAGAGCTGTGCGTGCCCCCCCGCAGCGCGCATGCTGTCCCTCCCTTTGCCTATCTCTCGAGGTGCAGGTGAATCTGAATTTGAAAACTTAATTTAGGAAGCTTCAATCAAAAATACGAATTGCAAAGCAAATCAGTTGAAACATGAAATCTTAGCCTATTTTTCCGAGGCATAGCTGGCTGTCGGGTTTTTTTTGCTACCTAAACGTGGCGCTGGCTGGCTGTCAGATGTATGATAACTAAAAGTTCTAAACTCAACATTGTATTAGAGAGGTTGATTGTGAGCATATTTTGTACCCTAATATGTAGACTGTGTGTAGGGCTCTAGCCGACACCCAGGCATCTTCAAAATCTTTCGTGTCTCTTATAGGCGCTCAAGCGCCTGTCGCGTGCCTTCTCCCTCCCCACCGGAGTTGTTGCGTAGGCCTACATCACATCGCTCGTGCCCATTCTCGACGGGTCTGATGAATTTGTATGACTGACTTAAGTCTTTATTGTACAAAACTTCAATCAAAATTATGAATTATAAAGAAATCAAATGATATTGAAATATGAAATTATAATTGCCATATTATTTTCCCCTCCCTTGGAAGGGCAATATCAGCCAATGTGGGCAAAAGGGCCGTTGCTCGGGCACCGTGGGCAACTATGCTGTGCACGTGCCTGTGGCTATGATTATGTCCTCGATTGTAAGTCGCTTTGGTTAAGAAAAAGTGTGCCAAATGCAATGTTATGTAATGTCATGTAAATATATATCCCAATGGGGCACTGACACAAAGGTTGTGAAAGGGAGTGCACAGAAAAAAATAGTGTGGTATGATCTACTGTATGTAAGGGGGGGTCTTAGCTGGAATCTACCAGTATATGGGGGGCCTTGTCATGACTCATGATAATGTTTGGGAACCCCTGATTAAGCAAATACCTGTAAGTATATACTCACCATAGCCAGCGAGCATGAGAAGTACTGGTAGGTGTGTCCTACAGCGCGTGGGTCCCTGAGTCATTCCGCTGCATGTGCTGCGAGACCCTTTAGCAACACATGCCTCTCCTGCTCAGCCATCCAGGCCTGCCTGTCAGCAAAAACAAACAACAACAACTTCAATTTCCACACTAACGCTAATTAATCACACAATCACATGTCCAGGACCGGGACACAGGGCGCTCGTGGTTTTAAGGTCCTTATCCACCAAAGTTTGTCAAGCAACCACAGAGTAATCACACATCCCAATGGCAGGGAGACTCAAGATAATGTCCAGAGTATAAAATATTTAGAGAAGTGTTTAAAGATGAATGTTTTTTCCCCAGAAATTTTCCTCTTTCATATAAATATCACCACCATCAATTTTCACACTCCCATTGGCAAAATTTACATTTTGAATGCATGTATGTATTAGTGGTGTCAACAATGATCGATTCTGCGATCCAATCCAATGCGGGGCAGGGACGATCCAATTCAATGCGGCAAGTTCCAGAATCGATGCGGCAATTTTTTTAAGTTTCAATTACTTCCGTGGATATTTCGGGAGCAAATGAATGTTAAATTAAATAAGAGTACTTCATTAGCATTGCAACCCTGATCCAGACTGATACAGAAAACAGCCAATAAATTGTTGCTCAGTATCTGACTACTTGTGTTGCCTCATCATGACTGATGAAACATTTGCTTTGCTTTCAGTAGAAATGTAATGCATTGCAATGCATTGTAGAATTGAATCGGATCGGATTGAATCGCATCGAATCGAATCGCTACCTCCCGAATCGTGATGGAATCAGATCGTGAGGGCAGTGCCGATCCACACCACTAGTATGTATGTACAGTATGTATATATGTCTAAATGAAATTTGGGTAACACTTCACTTGACGCCGGTGTCATACTCATGACATAAGAATGTCATAACAGTGTCGTAATGCAGTCATGCATGTGTCATAAACATTGTCAATATCAGAAACATTTTATGACTTTATCATTAGGTGACATTCGGTTATGGCAAAGACAGCCCTGACAATGTAAGCTTTTCAGGACCATGAAACATTATGACACTGACACCATGCTTATGACTCTGTTATGTATGACGCCGGCATCAAGTAAAGTGTTACCCAAATTTGTTCATATTGGTCTCATCAGAGAAACAGAGTAAGGATATGGATTGCTAGAACCATGTTGTGTGGTCTGGGGACACCCAAATAAACAAATGGATTTTGAATTGTGTGAAGCATGTGTGGTGGTAAAAAAAAAAGTGATTCGTACAAAGAAAAGTGTCCAATCTATAAAATCATGCATGGTAGTGGGACTGACATGGTTTGGGGCTGCATGAATGCTGTCAATATTGGAAAACTGAATTTCACCCAAAGAAACATGCATGTCAACATATAGCCTACTGCTGCTACAGAAGTAGTTGTGATTCTCTATATGGGAGAGAACATCTGTACTCACTTTTGTGAGGTACACTTTGAGACATTAATGGCTATATGTCAAATTATTTTGAATAAACAAACAATATATTTAAGCGGCTATAATTATATTATATGATATATTGTATGCATGGAGACTGCTCATTGTGTCAGAGGGAAATTTCTTTAATATTGTCCATTTAAAACATATAGGCCTAGTTACAAATAGAAATGAAGGGGGTGTAGGCTCGCTTCTGTGACATAGGCCTACTGTGTGCCTGCCCAAACTACACCATTATTTGTTTCATGCATTATTAGGCTACTAAGAAAATAGCTCCCCTCCCAAGATACCAGTGCCATCAACTGATCTTATTCAAAGCCACTGATTGTGTCTAATGCTGCAAAGTCACGAAATATCACTGATTGGGAATTAGGAAAGTTGGGGTGCTTGAACATTTCTGTGCTGATGTGAGAATGGGACCATAATGGGAAAATAAAACTGGTGATTTCCCCCCAACAGGCTATAGCCTAGATAGGCCTACGTATTAGCCTACCTGACAATTAAAACTTAAATCCTGACTTTGATTCTCAGTGGGAATAGAGCTGTGAGGTTCACTCTTACTTAGCCTATAGAGAAACTGGGACCACTTCACTGAACTACTGTAATAGCCCTTGCCCTTCAACGTAGCCTACTGGTGCTGTCTACTCTACAACCTTACAGGATATATCATACAAAGCTCAAACAATAGAAGTCACCTACTCACCTTTAAGAGTGAAAATCATCCGTCAAGTTAACATAAGGCCGTCATTTTTGTTCCTCCGCATGATAAAATCCACCGTGCTAATTGACGCCGAGTCACGGATTAGGAACGAACGCAAGACACTGTCAAACAATCTGACTGGCTCGCGCAGCCGAGTCTTCAGACGCACTTGTGTGCCAAAGTGGCCGCGCGGCTCCGTGCTCGTGCTCCCTCTATGGGCAGTTTTAGTTTAGCCATGTTGATGGCATTACATTAGGTTAATCGTTTGTGTTGCAAGGCAGAAAGAAAGAAACAAACAAAGAAACAAATAAGTAAATAAGTAAAGAAAGAAAAAAACAATTAATAAATCAATCAATCAAACAAATATCTGATGTGAAATTTCAATGTAGGCTATAGGCTACTGGCTCGGAGCTCCACATTGAGCCTATAGGGCTATTCTTCTTCACAAACTATTTAAGAAGTAGACCTACTGTGTTACATTGTTCGCCTATGTCCACACCAATTATAGGCCTACAAGACACGAAAAGATGGCATCCAGTCCTAAATCGAGTGACATTTGGAAAGGATATGCACCTTGGCCTTTTCCTGGATGATAGAAACACAGAAAACAGGAAACGTGTCCGAAAAACATTTTTGGCATATGAAAACAGAAATCCATAAATAATGCAATGGGAAATCCTTTGTCTATGATGGCAAATAGTAATCAAGAAATTTTGAAGGAGCATCTGCACATTATGCAGCCTGACACTTGGCCAATTTAACAACATCAACCGAATTTTGACAGGGCAGTGTGCTAACCTTGTTTTATCAGTTCCATATTGGACATCTTTTGAACTACAGAAAGGTTCAATGATTAATCATGCACACTGAAAATTCTCCCTGTAATGTCAGACTCTCCAGTAGGCCTACTGTACTGTAGGCTATGTGTCATTCCATGTGGTGGAGGGGTGAATGATACTGGCAAACATGTCAATTCTTGAGTCCACTGTAACTGTGACCTGTGGTGAAAATTATCCTCTCAACAACCACCATCTCAACCACAACAGACTACACAAAGCCATCCATCACCGTGTGTGGTCCTGGTTCACTGGGGGTTAAGTACTTAGGCAGGCCTAATGCTCGTTTAGGGAGAAAAAAATGAGCTGTTGTGGAAAAGTAATTGGAATCATCTATGTAAGAGTTACTTTCAAAGACAAGATTATTGATCATTAGCTTTTTAAAAAAATATATATGAAGGGATTACTTAGAAGTCCAAATCGCCCTATTGTTGTAATGCAACGGATCCTGATGTCAATGAATGAGAAACCACCCAGTGCAGAAGGGTTAAAATGATTTGAAAGCAGGAGTCTGGCCTAGGCTACTACATCCCACTGTTTTCTTTTGAAAGGTGGAAAATGGGCCTAAAGGATACGGCCGGCCGGCGGACATGGCCTCTGGAACAACAGGAAGTGTGGCAGGAAGTTGATGACGATTGCCTTCCCTCGCTCTCCCTCTCTGTCTTACGTCCACCCAGCTTAGCCAAAACAGAAGGGCCCCCGACTTTAGAGGGAATTTTGGGATTAAACGTCCAAATTCCAAGCCACCAAATTCTCTGGAGTGTCAGCTGTCAAGGACAGTGGGGTGAACGCACTGTATGTTGTGGCGTGACTACAACAGCGATTTGAGCATGTCACCACTATGTACAATTTGAGCATGTCAACACTATAGTGCTGGCTTTTATTAGTAAACGTGAGATCAAGTCACAGAGTGCTGAGATAGTGAGATAGCTTCTTAGTGCAGATGGGGTCGCCGGCGGGCCTATTCACTATTTGCTGAAAATACTTAACTACATCATAACAACATTGTTATGACATTACAGAGAGCCTTAAGTAGCATATTAAGACATTGTCATTACAATTGTGGAGACAGTAAGGTTATAACATAGTCTCTGCGCTAAGGGGTTAATGTGTGCCATTGAATGTTTCATGTGTGCCATTTGAACATGTCTGGAGGAATGAGACAAAAAGTCCTCTTAGCTTCACCATGCATGAGCATTCAACCAGTGGAATGCTGTAATAGTGGTTGAAGGCTTTACAACCATTACTACATACTTCACCATTACTCTTTCCTCTTCGGTAATATATTATGACTTGGCCATTGCCATTAACAGCAAATGTATTACAGGGAGGGTTATAACCATGTAGGGTTTCCACCTCTGTCTGACAAAAAAAACCCTGCTTGTGCACAATGGCATCCTTAACTCATTGTCCAACTGAGTATTTTTCCCCGGGACAGACCATTTAAATCCAGGACAAGGAAAACCGGGACAGGTGGCAACACTAAGGCCATGTCTTGACGTATTGAAGAAAGTGGTCGCTAACTAGACACTCAATTGGGTGAGAATGTAAAAAAGGAATAACACTATATTACACTACAGAGAAGATCATCACAGATGGTGCTTGAATGTAGAAAGAATGCTTCTCTCTCTCCCCTCTCTCTCTCTCTCTCTCTCTCTCTCTCTCTCTCTCTCTCTCTCTCTCTCTCTCTCTCTCTCTCTCTCTCAGTCCAGAGCGCTGTCTTCCTGCCCTCTCCAGATGGCCCGTCCCTCTCACACCCCCCCCCACACACACCTCCCTCCCCTTCCCTCCCTCTCTCATCCCCTCACTGCTCTGCCCTCCCTCTCTCCTCTCACCCGGCCTGCCCCCACCCATCCTTCTACCTCCCCTGCCCCTGCCCCCCTCCCTCTCCCTCTCTCATCACTCTGTTCCTTAATTCCACTGAGAGGAGATGTTCATCTCTTCAGCCTGCGGTCCATATTGGCAGGGCCGGATTAAGATGGCCCGGGGCCCCTAGCCTACTGGTTGCTGTGGGGCCCCTCGGAAGGCAAATTTCATGACATAATTCCATAGACAGTGTCATAAATATGAGCAAGGAAAAAAGATAACATGTCCGCTAACTGTGGAGAGAGGAATTAACTACAAACGTAGATATTAAAAACTGTACTTGTCAAGATATATTAATTTTTCAATATCGCATCTTGTCACAATTCTGTAATTTTTGGACTTTTGGACAATCGGGGCCCTGTGGGAGGTGGGGGCCCCTAGGCTGCAGCTATATCTAGCCTGTGCATTAATCCGGCCCTGCATATTGGTCTATCATCATTGTACAGCCTACTGCCATTTCTCTGCACACACCACCCCCACCCTTCCCCACCGCCACCCTTTATCCCTCTTTCCCTCTCTCCCTACCTCCATTGTTATTTCTCACTTTCAGCCAGTAGAAGACAACACAGGCATCACACACGCACACACACGCGCGCACACACACATACACATGCGCGCACGCACACACGCACGTGCTAACGGATGCTTACCAACTCCATGCACACACAGACGCACGCTGTCCCCATGAATGAATAAATGTAGTGATCTAGGATTAATCATCTCTTATGGGGCGCCATAGCTCAGTGGGTCGAGGTGCCATACTAGTACCATTACTCTTGGAACCCAGGTCTCCCCCTCTCTCTCACTACTGTCCTGTCACTGTCTCACACTGTCCAATCAATAAAAGGTATACAATTTTTTTTTTTTTTAAATGGTCCAGGAAGACAGATGCTGAGGCACTCAAGGTTGCAATGCCTACACGTTCGGCCCTTATGGCCTTCTTCAGGGCGTATCATAAAAATGTTTGAAAAGTCTTCTAACCTTAACTCTTGAGCCCAAGCAACACAAAGTAATATCACATAAAATCCACATTTTCATGGAACCATTCAATTACAAAATGATAAGCAGCATGTATCTTTAAAGATATGTTCTATGGAGTTAGACCTTGTTTATGTGCTGGAAAGGTCTGTATTTACCATGACATGTTTACAGACCAACCTGATAGGTTGTCTGTTCACCTTGTTGGAGGGATTAACACTTGAGAGCATGTAGGCGTCACTGCATGTACTGCAGCCCAATTCTGTCTGGATTAGACACCAAAGTTTGCCAAGCAACAAGTTTATAGATAGCATTCACACATGCCCAGACTACCCCTCTACAACTGAGTCAGGACACTCAGCTATAAAGTTGCATGACTTTAGAGCAATGTTTCCCAACCTTTTTTGTCTTGTGTACCCCCAAGCCTTTTCATTGTGCCATGAGTACCCCCTAAGTCAAGTTCTATATCGCTTTCTCCATCCCAATGTAACTAAGCTCCATATGTTTGTTAAAATTATTTTTTTCCAAGTACCCCCTGCAGTGTGCTCGCGTACCCCTAGTGGTACACGTACTCCTGGTTGGGAAACACTGCGTTAGAGATAGGAAAACAAATAGCCTAGTAATATACCTGAGAAGAAGACCAGACTTTTATTGGGGTACCACAGGAGATTGCTCTGATACTACAAGGGAAACTGACAGTACATTGTCCCCCTGCGCAGTATTATCAAAAAATAAATGGCCAAATTTGTGCAGCTGCATTACTATTTCATTGACTATAGACCCAGTGTACTCATTTCTGCACCACCCTAATTTGCCCAAAACTGAAAAATATGGAATATAATTCACATTATAAAACACACTTTTATGCTGTACATTCAACAATAGTGTATATAGTCTATGTATATTTTGAAGTGACCCTTTGTGTGTATTGAAATATTGTTCACGATGTTTCTTTTCAAAAAGGGGTGTACTCCCCATTGCTGTGCACGGCATGTATGAAGAGAGCCGATCATCCTCTAAGCGGTTTCATCAGTTGACTTTCCGGTTCTAGGCTCCATAAGCCCTAAACAAAAATCTGGTTCCACCTGATTTCCTTTCACAGCTTTCTGAGCTTTAACTCAAATACAGTTGTGGCTTAGTGGAGAAGCAATTATAAACACATCAACGGCATGCCAAAAGATAATGGAAGATAGCGTGAAAAACACTTTTTTAGTATACTGTACATGGCCCACATACATCATAATATCAAACGACAAGGCACATTCCTGGTTTGTCAGTTCGTTTTATATGCAAATATGGAACTTAACCGTTTGTACTGTCAGCAGTGCAACTCAATTTTTGAAATACTGCCGTGTTTTGTCCTTGAGGGCGTACAGGAACAACACCAGAGAGCCATAACGTGGCTTTCTACAGACTAAGAATAACCCACTACTGGTTAAAAACAGAGCCAGAACAGAGGAAAAGGATGTAGGCCTAGAGAACAAAAGAGAATGTGTGTGTCACTTTTAATTCAAGAGCTGGAACTGTAGGAGCACTGGTTCTCAAACTGTGGGCCGGGCCGCACTGGTGGGTCCTGAATGTGTGTGTGTGTGTGTGTGTGTGTGTGTGTGTGTGTGTGTGTGTGTGTGTGTGTGTGTGTGTGTGTGTGTGTGTGTGTGTGTGTGTGTGTGTGTGTGTGTGTGTGTGTGTGTGTGTGTGTGTGTGTGTGTGTGTGTGTGTGTGTGTGTGTGTGCACATGTGGCGGTTGACTATTTATTTGAGTTGTATTGCTTGTCGGGTCAGAGGTAGGCCCCAAACATTTGTCCAAAAAAGTGGGTCCCAAGTTGGAAAGGTTTTGGAACCCCTGCTGTAGTGTTTCCTAATGAAACCCATGCTCATTGGTTTCCAATAGCTGAGTGACACCTACTGGCAAATGTTTAGGCCTACCTGTGAGTTGACATAGGCTACAGAGTGCTGTATTTACATACACAGCAAATACGGCACGCAGTAAACACAAAGAAATTGAATGTGTTTACTGTGGATGTAGTTACAATACTAGTAGTATGATATAACAGAATAACAGCCATGTCATATCAAGTGTTGTAACAGTAGGCTATAGGCCTACAACTCTGATCACGCCCATCTAGGTAGGCCTATTATAGCCTCATCCGACAGGCCTGCAGTCAAAGCTGTAGATATTCTCAGGGTCAGTCATATTTTCCATTCCTATTTTCATTATTGTCAATGCCTGCTGCTACCCCCCAGTCCTCCATTGATGGTCCCTTCGATAGAACAGCCAACAATTTATTTTCTTTTTATTAAGACATGATTGTCTGGCTAGCCTACAGGGGATTTATTATCGCAGCCTATCCTAATGACATACTCCCAGTACGCTGGCAGTAAGGCCTAATTAAGCAGGTGAGAGAGAGCTGTCTCCCCTCATCCGTGCATAAAGGACAGCGCCTCAGTGGACTTGACTGACTTGACTTTTACTGGCAGCCTGACAGTGCGGCAAAACTTATCGATTTGATATGATCATGTGACATTGTATGGGTCACATGTCGTAATGTAACAAAATAAAAGCATTGAAATGTGGCGTGTGCTGTTCTGCACTGAATCAATGCATGAAGCCTTCATACATAGCCTAGTTTTCATCAGCCCATAATATCGTATACCGACACCCATTATTCCACACGATAGTGTTTTTCCTATATCTTCTGACTACTCGTGTGGGGTAAACACATATTTTGACAACATTTCCGGAATACACCGGGAGCATACCGCACGAGCGTTCCTCTGAAGTGTGTTTAGGATTAATTTCCTCGTTCCACCTTAAATTTATTGCAGACAGTCGACACAGTTCTCTCTTGGCAGAATCTGGTTCATGGTGGACAGACTACACACACGCACAGCCTGTATCACATCCCATTGTCACATTTTTAATGAAATAATTTGGCACATCCTTTAGGACTGTGGGTTGTTTTATTAGAATATGTTTGGAAAGTACACATCATAGCACATCACATCTGCGTCTGTGGCTCCAAAATATTAGTCACCTTAATGCAGATAAATTTAATATCAATTTACAACGAAGGTTTTTAATGACACTAGGGAAATAATTATCACATAGCCTACTTAAAATGCTACCAAATCTGATTGCGCACTGCTCGGCTGAGTTCGCTGTGTAACATCTAACTTTTAAGGTGGAATTTGAAAGGAAGCCTTGAATCGGGTGCTCACTGTAGCCTCATTACCGAGGCTCGAACCAATGAATCTAGCCAGCTAGCTAACAATAGAAGTCATGCCAGTAAGAAGTCTATAAACTGCGAAGAAAGGAAACATACCTTTTCCATTCTAAAGTGTCGGAGACTTTACAGCAGGAGCAAGTTTACTGGATGTGTTGGACCTTAGCTCGGAGTCCTGGTTGATTTCTATTTTAAAGGGACAATTAACGGGGGTCTTGTTAGCTCGAAAGCCAGGACTGGCTAGCTGTCGGTTCACTCATGCAAGAACCAATAAGGAATCGTACAACCAAATATCGGTTGTTTTGAACTATTGAATACGAAGGTGGATAAAACTGTTTCTTGAAAGCACTGTTAGAACCAACAGTGGCTCATACGATATGACTGTAGGCCTACTGTCAATTGTCTACATCAGCAAATGTTACTGCTGATACCAGTTTCAAGTTGCTTGGTAGCTAGCTGGCTACCAGTCTGTATGTATTAAGTTGGGATTCTGCAACATATTTTGTTAATATATGCAATATTGAACATCAAACATGGATAAAAAGTCATTCGACATAGTATTGGATGAAATTCGAAAGGTAAGGACTCCACTTAACTTGCATCCAGTTGCAATAACAACAATGGCTGCGTACTAGCTAATAATAATAAACATGTCATTTTCAGTGTGTTTTGACAGATCAACGAGTAAAAGCGATAGAACAGGTGCACGGTTACTTCTCCAGTGAACAGGTAAGGGTTTAACGTCACTTGTATAAAGTGCCTTTTCACAGGGCAAGATGGGTGTGAAATCTCACACTTGTGTTCGCAGGTGATTGATATCCTGAAGTATTTCTCATGGGCCGAACCACAGATCAAAGCGGTGAAGGCTTTACAGCACGTAAGTAATTGACCTAATCATGAGTCATTTACTTTGTAGGCCACTTGAGTGTGAAATTGTGTGTGTTTTTTTTAACAAGCCATAGGACAAAATAACATGCTTCACGTCTACGTGGCCTGTGTCTGGCAAGGCCTTCATTATTGATTACAGGGACAGGCCTGACGTTTTTGTTCAGTGCAGTGGTACATTCTGCTCTCGAGTTAGGGTTCCAGTATTTTCATATGGGGTTGGCAAACTATGATAAGTAGGCCTACTTCACAAAGTTTAGTGTCATAGTCCTGTGTACAGTGGCTGCGGGTGTATGCTCTGTCGCTTGTTGTCTGGCTGTGTACTTCACATTTCTAGTTTTTGTGGCTCTGTTACTAGGCCCAACATCATTAATATATGTATAATGTGAATATAGGATGTGTGCACTTTGAAGCAAGGTTTAAAATGTGTGCGTGTGTCTGTGTCTGTGTTTACCCAATTTGCAGAAAATGGTAGCAGTCCCTACTACGAAAGTGGCCAACATACTCAACTGCTTTACATTCACCAAGGATAAACTAGTAGTTTTGGAACTCCTAGCATTGTAAGTATGACCTTTTGAAGAATGCCACTGGTTCATACTGCGCAACAATGTATCAAAAATACGGTTGAAGTTAATACATTAATGGGCAGTAGTTGGTGAGATGGTTACTGTTACCCCTTCTGGAGTATTAGGCCACCAACAAGGGTTCTCCAGACATCTCTCTCCTGTGCAAGTCCCCCCAGTTGTTGTCGCGGGTTCTTTCGAATATCCCATCTCCTATCCTCCCCAAGTGCTTGTGGCCTTGTGATTATTTCACAAGACATCACTGACAACAGAAGTTCCATTCAGTATTTTAACAAAGTGCAATTGAAAGGGGAAACGTCCCCCAAAAGTTGTTGTCGCTTGGTTGACCGCAAGGAAACTTAATTGTTTTCTGAACGGAGACGGGGCGTCCCATCAAGCGCGGGGCCACAAACACAGGTCGAGGACGGGAGTCATGATAGTAGTAGTAGGAGCGCTTTATTGAAAAGAACCCCAGATGTAGCCTGGCCTTTTGTAGCCTGCTTGTAGACCCTGACGCCAGGAGTGCGTTACAATATGCGACCTTGCCTCCTCCACTTGTGCTTGTGGCCTCACCCCGCCTCCTGGCCCATCCTCCGTGGAGAAAACGATTAAGTTTCCCAGCTGTCAGCCTATCCACAACAACTTTTGAGGGACTGTTTTTCATTCACCATCCCAATTGCAAATGAGAAAAAGACTTTACAATTGAGCTTTTGCAAGATGTTGAAATATAATGCTGTTGTCACTGTCAGTGATGTCATCATGACATATTACTTCCTGGTACGAGGAAACAAGCACAAGTGGAGGAGGCAAGGTCGCATATTGTAATACACTCTAGGTGTTTCTTGGATGGCCTTGCCTCCTCTTGGCTTGAGAAATCCACATGAGGGCTTGCCTAGTAGTGTTGGAGGATGGCTCTCACAAGCTAGTAGCTATTAAACATTAGTTTGAACTCATTCAGAGTTGGCAAATTTAAGAGGAGAACATCAGCTTTCATGCACAGTTTTTTTTTTTACATATCTTTTGAACAAGTTGGCTTAAAAAGGTACTTGTAAACCAGATGAAAAAGTAAAACGAGTAACACTGATCTTGCTTGCCTCTTAGAAACATAAGTGATGCTCAGAACTATCGGCCAGTGGAGGACTTGTTTCGCACTCACCTGTCGGAGAAGAAGCGTGCTCGGAGAATCCTGGAGCAGGTAAAAGCATTAAGTAGCTGTGGTGGCCATCTTGAAAATGGCCGCCATGTTGAATTTTTGTGTGCCCAGGACCTTTTTCCAAAACAGTGGCCCTCAGAGAGTATTACTGCTAAATTCCATGCTGTGATGCCAAAGTGAACAGTTCTCCTAAATTATGCCATCGATTGATCTGCTCTACTATGTGCTGTGCTGCTTGTCTCATCATTTATGTTCAGTAGTCTACCCTCCAAAGTGCCTCTCTTGTGTCATGCTCGCCTGGTGTCATTTCCCTGTCAGGCAGGAGATATGAGCAGCATAATAGTACTAGAGTGCGTGTGCGTGTGGGTCGAAGACGTCTTTGTCATTCAGTGTTACGGACACCTTCCGCTGACTGTAACTGCAAAGGAACATGATTTTTAAATTGGTTCAAGTGAATGGATGACGGTCGAGGCTTTCATGAATTCCCTGTAACAATAAATGAATAAAAAGAGTCGTGTTTTTTACAGTTACAGTCAGCAGAAGGCATCCGTTACACTGAATGACAATGCCATTTTGCATGTCTTTGACCCGTGTGCGTGTGCGTGTGCGTGTCTTGACAAGTGTGCAAGGTGGGGGAAGCAGCCATAGTATAGTCAACGGTGGTTTGAAAAAGTAATAATATCTCTTGAGGGTTTTTTTTACATTTTGCGATTTCAATACTTTTGCAAGTACAGTAACTGTATTGTGTGTGTGTGTGTGTGTGTGTGTGTGTGTGTGTGTGTGTGTGTGTGTGTGTGTCTGGCAGGTGTGTAAGGTGGGATGCAAGGCTCCAGTGGCCATGATCTCGTCGTGTGGGGTGATCCCAGGAAACCCCTACCCCAAGGGCCGCCCCAGCCAGGTCACCGGCAGCTTCCCGGTACGTACTACAATACATATTACACGTTTACTGTTTTCATACATTATACAGTGTCTATAAGTCTAGACACCCCTGTTCAAAGGTCAGGTTTTTGGAGGGCTGTCCACTGGAGATGCGCTCACAATCTGTCAGATTTGGAGTACTTTTGCAAAGTGAATGGACAAATATTGCCACGTTAGTTTAAGGGTGTGCATATTATGGCAACCATGCTATTTTTTCTATTGTTTCCCTTAAAAGCCTTGAGTTTATTTTTCGATTGCATTGTACATGATAATAGTTAAGATGAACTTTATTTGTCTTGGTTTTCTTAAGTTCATCTATTTTGTTTTGTGATACTTTACCCTCCACTGCTGCGGCCCTCTTGTACCCCCCAGGGGTTCCTGGCACACTTTGAAAACCACTGTGTTAGAGTGTATTTTCAGAGACGTTTGTGTTTGTGTGTTTTTATAGAAAGCACCGTTGCCTATGCCGACCAATAACAACCCTGCTACTGCCACCCCCGCTGCCACCCCCAATGCCGCCAAGAAGGAGACGGAGGAGAGCAGCAATGAGCCTAAAGGCATTGCTGCCAGGATACTTGGGCCTTTTAAACCGGTACTGAACTATCCTGTATTCATCTGCACTATTCATATTGAATGTATATTGAACTACGGTATTACTAAATGTGAAGAGCTCTTTTCCAAAATTATATCTATTAGTGCTTTTATTGTGTTTCTCAGTTAATCTCAACAGAACGGCATTATTTTTCGTAGGATGTGGTTGGAACAGTAACATTACAATATGATAACATTAACCCATATCTAATTGCCCTGGTGCTACCTTGGAATTGTAATCAAAATGTATTTACCACTTCTGGTTATAGATTATACTACTGTTATTTTATGTTGCAATATGGCTGAAGTTTACGTTAAAGGTAACAATGGTGACATTAGCTTTGGCTGACGGTGAGAGCTGGAAGTATCTACATGTCTTCTCCTCTTTACGCCCCAGTTAAAAATGACGAACGTTGTTCCCCTGAATCAAGCTGTGCATGCACTCAAAAAGTCCCCACCTACTGCACTCAATATGTTGTGACATTCTAATCATATTAATGCATTTCTGTTGTTTATTTCTTCATCCTTCTTGCTCCATAATCTAGTCTCCGTCTTCATACAACCCCCACCGGCCTGTGCCCTATCCGATACCCCCCTGCAGAGTCCATGCTACTATCGCTCCCAGTAAGTAATACACGCACGCACGCACACACACACACACACACACACACACACACACACACACACACACACACATACTGTTTTCAGGCTGACCAGAACAGAGCCAGTGTCCGTTCCCGCACCAGTTACTCTTGGAACTAGGGATGCAAATTATCGATCAATTCATTAGTCATTAGTTGATGGCCTTATCGATCGAAAAAAAACAACTCAAATCTAAAAAAAAATAATTCAAAATTGTGATAAAATACCTCATTTAAATTAATTCTATTTCAACTATTTAATCCAAAGGTGATTTAAATATTCCCACTATTCACACCCCTCTTCACATGCCCATTTCACCTCGGTCTCTTGTCAGTTGAATTGTCGATTAATTGCGATTAATGTTTTTTAATCGATTAACGCATTGGTCGATTAAAGTCGATTAATCGATTAATCGCTTGCATCCCTACTACTTACCTGCGAACCGCTCGCGTTCATACCGGGCTCTGAACTTTTCAGCAAGTTACTTGTGTGTTAACTGGATGAACCGTCTGACGTCTATGTTCGTTGTCACGGTTGGTGGAGAGAAAAAAAACAAGTATTTTGGCCCTACCATGGCCCTAACGGTAGAGCGCTGGGCTTTCAAGCCGGCGACCCCGGTTCGATTCCGGCCCGGGTCATTTGCCTAGCCTTCCCCGTCTCTCTCTCCCCAAAACGTTTCCCATTTCTCTCGACTATCCTGTCACTAATAATGTCTAAACGACCAAAAAAAAAATAGAATCTATTTTTCAGATCGCATCGCAAACTCAATTTCTAGTTCTCAAACGCTCAGACTTGCGTGATGTGATTGCCGTGAACACGCCAGCCGATTTCAGATTAGGTGCAAGAACGGGCACCACCGGCACGGTTCTCAGTCGGCCTGAACGCGACCTGGTCCAGGGCTAGAATGTGACTGGTCAGTAATCAGCAGCTGTTCGGGCTGGAGTTGTTGTTGGGAACTGGAGTGGTGTTGTTGGAGTGTTAAAGGGACACTGTGTGAGATTTTTAGTTGTTTATTTCCAGAATTCATGCTGCCCATTCACTAATGTTACCTTTTTCATGAATACTTACCACCACCATCAAATTCTAAGTATTCATTATGACTGGAAAAAAATCCAAAAATAGCCATTTTTAGCTGCAAAAATGACTCTACTTGGACCATACTAGAAAATATGTGTTTGTTACTCAGTAAACATTCATGTAAAGATCAAATTTGGCAATAGGGAGCCTAGTTTCAATGAGCAGCATAGTTGCAGTACCTTTTTTGACCATTTCCTGCACAGTGTCCCTTTAATGTATGTTAATGTGTTAACTGACCGTATGTGCATGTGCATGTGTGGTAACTTCAAAATTGTGTGTGTTGTGTTGATTTACAGTAGATGTCTGTAATAGTGTATGTTTGTGGTGAAGATTCTTTGTGACTATCGTACATCATTGTTTCGGTGCTGTGCATGCGAGAGTGTTCCGTGTTTCTAGCAGTGTGTGTGTGTGTGTGTGTGTGTGGCTGGCTGGTGCTGATGTGTTTAAGTGTGTGTCTAAACACCCTGCCCAGGTGCGTACAACAATGCACGGCCTGGTTCAAAGGGTGGGGTCATCACTTCAAGAGTACTCTCTTCACCCTATAGTGCCACACCCTCCTCAGGTAGGACACCCCACCCCACACCCCTCCCATCCGCCCTGCCTCCTGCCTCCTGCCTCCTGCCTCCTGCTACGCCTACTCTGCTATGTCTCCCCCTTCTCATGGCTGACCAACACACCTCATCTACACTGAAGGAAGAGGCAGCTTCCCTCCCTGCTGCTCTATGCTGACCACCTGCTGCCACGCTTCCTCTACTGCTCTTCATTTCCCCTCCTCCCCCTGCTGGCTGGCTGGCTGCATTACACCTCTTAGCAGTTGGAGAAGTGTTTTTACACTGCGTGCATCATATAAGCTGTAGACGTAGTCGTGGATGTAGTCGTACAGGGCAGGGGGCATTGAGCCCTAGGGGGGTCCGGGATTTGAGAAGGATAACGCCTGAGATTCTTAAAGTATATAGAGATATGCCAATGTAATAGGTTGCTATAGGCACCTAACATGACCAGGTTCCGGTCTGCCTAAAGGGGCGTGTCATAATACTCTTACAATGAATAGAACAGCCCTTAGGTCGGCCTAAAGGGGGATCCCCGCCCCCCTCCCCCTTGCAGTTGTAGAACCCGGAAACAATGAGCCAATGGAATCTCTCTCTCTCTACTCTCTCTGATATAGCTGAGAGGGGACAGTGCTTAGTTGCCATTGGGCAGCAAAGCAAAATATTGACCATAATGACCAATGTCATCACAGCAGAGCATGGATTACCAATGGAGGGGCTCTGACAAAATAGAACTCTGCCACAATTAGCAGCAGACATTGGAGGACATTGATTTGCGCCAGCATGCAGGGTTGCATTGAAAACGAACTTTGCAATCAACCGTACTTGGCAGAGCAGTGCCCTGCACTTTATCGGAAAACAAATGTGCGGAGGAGGCCCTTACAATGAGGTCCAGGGGGGGTTTATTCTCAAATAAGTTCAGAACCACCACTGCCGTAAATGCTTGTGCCACAACTGGCTTCTAAGCATGTGCACATGAACAAAGCCTGCAGTCCTGGCCAGTGTTATATCACTACTCGTCCATCCTGCTTACGAGGGTCAATCTTTCTCCTCTCCTCTTCCCTTTCCTCTTCCTGTTGCTCTTTCAATCTTGTACACCACCACCAGCAGCAGCAGCACTTTTCAGATGCCCTAGACCAGTGGTTTTCAAAGTGGGGGCTAGGGACCCCTGGGGGGCTGCAAGAAGGTGCTAGGGGGCTGCGACAGGTTGACAAGAAAAACACAATAAGTAATGATTTGAAGAATAACTCGGTACACCAAAATAAACCAAAAGCCAAATAATAGTCCCTTTAGTTAAGAACTGTTTTCTTATAATCTGCATTTCCACTTCTTTCGTTATTATTGTATGCATCTCTGTGGGGCACTGACTCACAGACCTAGACTACGGTTGTGGAAGGGGGTGCACAGAAAAAAATGGTGTGACCCGGCCAATGTAAGGGGGGTCTTGTCATGGTGAAGTTTGGGAACCCTTGCCCTAAACACCTCTGCATCTAGTGCACGCACAAGCCTGGAGGCTGGCCAAGTCTCCACTCTGCTCTCGTTTATTGTAAGTGTCTTAATCAGACACTTCTGGGGTAAATCAATAAAAAAGGAGATTGCCTGATGAAGGTCTAGTACCGAAACGTCGTTTATTAAAGAAAGAACAGCGAAATGGTCAGTGTGCGGGAGTTTCTTTAAGTTGTTGCTGAGTGACCCATGGTGCCATCTCCGACGCACCTGCCAGCTGAGGTGTGCGAAAAAAGTCCAAGTTTAACACAGACAACTGACGAAGACTTTTTGTCAGGTTGAAGTGTGCCGATTTGTGGGGATATTTGCTCTTTTCATTTCTCTTTGAATTCCACTGACCCACATGCTCCTTTGTGTTGTGCACCGTGTAATGAGTCCAGTCAAAGGCATACTACATGATGTGCACTGGATTAGTTGGTGCACAGGTTGTGGCTGTGGCTGTGGTTGTGGTTGTGTGTGTGTGTGTGTGTGTGTGTGTGTGTGTGTGTGTGTGTGTGTGTGTGTGTGTGTGTGTGTGTGTGTGTGTGTGTGTGTGTGTGTGTGTGTGTGTGTGTGTGTGTGTGTGTGTGTGTGTGTGTGTGTCTTCATCTTCATCAATGGTTTACACACTTTCTAAGTCCCCTAAACGTTGCTATTTGAATGTCAGGGCTACCTAAGAAGTCTTAAACTACTTTGACATTGTTAAATAGTTAAATGGCCCTGAATGGCAGCTGCTAAGCTAGACCATGAACTTGACATCCTCAGCCCCACACATGATTCTCAGGCACTGTCATTGGGTAAACTAGATGTGACATAGGACACTAAGTCCAACTCCTGGATGAGATATATATACCCGATTATTTCTTTATTGAGCTCTATGCATTACCCTCTCATGCTCGCCCATCCCTCTGCTCCGTCTACACCTGATTAGTCAGCAGCAGCTCGATTGCTTGCGCATTGAAACTCTAATCTGGGTGTCTCATATACTATACTGGTGTTTTTGATTGTCTTGATTGACAGCTTGTTGGTTAAAACAGAAATTAGTCCTAATAGTACAGTGTTATATACTAGTAGTATTTCACGACCTGGCCATCTAAAAGTCGCCACCAAAAAAAAGGTCAGACATGTATGTTAATTTTTATTACGGTGCTCATTTGGTGTTGCATTGTTTCAGTAAACCTCTGCAGTGTCTGGATTACACAGTGTTCACACTCTAGCATCAATACATGATCTTGGTGAAAACTTAATGCAACAGTGGAAGGAAATATATCCATACATTGAAGTTTAAGAAGCAATACAGCATCAAATGTGCTGCGTAATCAAAGCTAAATGTGGTCCCAATAACATATTGGTGTGTGTAACCTTTTTTTGTGGTGACTTTTTCTGGCTATGCTGTGTATAACAAATGTATCGTTTATTTGTGCTGACTAACTAATTAAAGGATAAGTCTGGTATTTGGACATGAAGCCCCTTTTCTTCAAATACAATGGAGTGGTCCTTACCATTTTTTTATGCTTGACGCTGTCTACATTATTTGGGTGATTTGGATTTAACTCAGTGTGATTTTTATGTGCAGGCTATTGCATGGGACATGATGTGCAGACCAGGCTTGTACGAAATTCCGAATTGAATGAATTTGAATTCAAATTAATGGCATAATACGAACACTAGGTGGTGTCATTACCTTGAATTTCTTTGAATTTAAGCGGCACCACCCATTGAGAGTCCATAGAACACCACCACCTAGTGTTCATATTATGGCATTACTTTGAATTCAAATTCATTCAATTCGGAATTTCGTACAAGCCTGGTGCAGACACACATGACTTGCCATTCCGAAGCAGGCTGAGACGAATCCAAAATTAGCTGAATAACAGGGACCACATCAAATATTTCATGTAACCCAGAAAAGGCACTTTATGTGTGCCATACCACACTTACCCTGGGTTATACAGTATGTTTATTTGGCTTCAGCACGTTTTCTATGAGTACGTGGCATGGCTCTTCTGGGGAGTATTGCAATAACGTGATAAACCTGGCTAAGTGAATCTGCTTGAAGTGGAAAATCCGCTAATAGATGTCCCACAGATGTCATTTAGTTAAGAAAATGAGGACTCCTGGCTCCTGTATTAGATGATTTACCACTACCTCAAGGTAAACTTGACCTGAATTACTACTTAGTCCGGTGCTTGGAATACTCCCCAGATCTAATTTGCTTGTTGTGTTTCTTTGTTTGTTTGTTTTTTCAGGCTACTCGCGAGCCTCCAGTCAGCAGTCCTCCAGCGTGACCACCACCACCACTGCCTCTCCTCACACCCCCACCCCCACCTCCTCGACCCCAGCCGCTGCCGCCTCCTCCTCCTCCTCTACAACCCCTGCTCCCACCACTCCCATCACCCCCATCTTCCCTGGCATGGTCCCCTCCCAGCACCGCGTCGCCCAGTCCCCCACCCCGGCCCCTGCGCCCTCCCCTTCCTCCGTCATCAAGGGTCCGCCCATGTCCCCTCACCTGCCCTCCACCCCCGGCGCTGGCTCTCACCCCCCGGCCTCGCCTTTCTCCGGCGCTCCCCCCGGCGGCATGGTGGTCAACAACAAGTCCCACACCCCCACCCCGAGCGGAACCCCGGGCCCTCCCGGAAGCTTCTCACCGTCTCCGTTCCAGGGTCGGACGTCCCGCGCGGGGACCCCGCTGGCCGGACCCCCACCCACCACCCCGACCCTGACGCCCAGGGGGGGCGCTGGCTCCAACCCCTCTGCGGACCCCTCTGCCATGATGGGCGGTGGCGGTGGGAAGTCCTACCCCTCTCCTGTGGACGCCGGCATGATGGGCCCCTCTTACCCAGGCGGCGGCGGCCAGCCTGGAGCTAACCACTCTGTCATCCGTAGCTACACCCCCACAGGCCTCCCTGACCGCTCCACGCCCCTCCACATGCCTCACGGAGGCCCTGGCAGCGCCCCGCCCACCCACAGCCCAAAACCCTCCTCGCAGCAGCAGGCCGCGGCGGCGGCGGCGCTGGGTCCCGGTGCCATGGCGGCGTTCTTCGGCAGCGGCGATCAGCAGCACCCGTCCGCTCTGCCCCACCAGCGTGGCAGCAGTGGCGGCAGCAGCCCCATCCCCTCCGCCTTCAAGGGTCCCTCGTCCCGCTCGGGCACCCCTTCCCTCAGCTCGCTGGCCATGCCCATGTCCAACTCTGCCGCCCTGGCGCGCTCCCTGGGCCTCCCGGGGCACCACCCTGTTGCCACCAGCTCTCCGCAGTCCTCCGTGCCCAGCTCTGCCATGGTGCCAGGCCTGTCCGCCATGCACTCCGCCCTGGCGGCCAGCCAGCAGGCAGCCGGCGCCAGTCCCGTCCCCCAGCCATCGCACCACTTCCCCGGGCTGCCTTCCTACCCGTCCGGCCTGTCCTCCTCTTCTCCTTTCCCGGCCGTGCCCTCCTCCATCCCCTCCTCCGCGGGGCACCCTATGCCCTCTTCCTCTGTCTACTCAGGCCTTCCCCCTTCGGCCGCTCAGGCTGCGGCTGCTGCTGCGGCCGCCGGCTCGCCGTTCGGCCTGGGCCTCACCACGGCCCCCTCCATCTTCTCCGGGCTGCCGCCGGGCCACAGCCCCCAGGCCTTCTCTGGGTTCGGGGCCTCGGGCCCCCAGGGGGTGGGAAGCCCCGTGCTGTCGTCGCTCATGGGGTCGTCCGTGGCGACGGTGGCTCCGCTCCAGGCCGCGGCGGTGGCGGCGGCGGGGGTGCCCAGTACGTCGCCCGTGCTGCCGGGCTTCGCCTCCGCGTTCAGCTCCAACTACAACCCTGCACTGGTGGGGCAGCCCGGGTGAGTAAGAGTAACCGCAGAAATACACCTACCGCGACAAGAGCGAGGCGAGCGACGGAAGTAATTGACTTTGTATTGAGTCGCGCGACAAAAGCGATTCTGGAGACTAGAGCGATTTGCATGACGTGGTCTATTCGCGCGGTAAGACGGCACGTTTTAAGGTGCACTGGTGTGTTAGGACGGTGGCCAGAGTAGGCATTGCAACTATGCTGCTCATTGAAACTGTGCTGCCTTTTGCCAAAGTTGACCTTTTCATGAATATTTACTAAGTAATATACAGTACTAATATTTACTAGTATGACCAAATTACAGTAAGATTTGCAACTAAAATGTCTTTCTTTCTAATTCAAAATGGTGAACATGGCGGAGATCCACCTTTTCACGTATGAAAGTTTAGGCACACAGCAAGTATATCGCCAGTAGGGCTGTAACGATATTGTATCGAACCAAGAAATCGCGATACACAGAGTTACGATACTGTATCGTGATACAAGGAGGCAGTATTGTGATACCCCCTTTCAAAGTTTTATTGAAAGTTTAAAAAAATATTAGAAGCCTCTTGTAACCTATTCTACCAATAAACTATCACAGTTTTGTATTAATAATTTTTTTTTACAATGTTGACTATGTGAAATCGTGTGGTGTATCGAACCGTAGGTCATAAATCGTGATACGAACCGAATCGTGAGTTGAGTGTATCGTTACAGCCCTAATCGCCAGCCTAAGTGACATGCGATGTGTGTTATTTTCCTGCAGCCTGACTAGTGGCCTCCAGGCCCCTGGGGGGGGCTCTTTCCCAGGCCTGCTGTCCTTTCCTGGCATGGGCGGCTTCTCCCCGAGCCCCTCGCAAGCCGCCCTCGCCGGACTGCACAACCCCATGCAGTCCGCACTCCTACAGGTGGGCTAACACACACACACAAGCGCACACACACACACACACACACACACAGACAGACACACACAGACACACACACAGGTAACTTATCACATACCTGTTATCTTCACAATGCTGTCCCCACTCGCACACTGCGAGATCTCACACACCTTTCTTCTTTTACACTGCTGTGGTTTCAAGTGTGACTGAATTCATTGCTTGCTGCATCTAAAAGTAGCTAAATATAGTGCAATAGAGAATGTGATATATGAGCTGTTTGCTGCTCTTGCTCTGGTTTCCCTTAGGGCACTGTTGATTTCTTTTTGACACCCCGACATGAGAGTAATAAAATATAATGCATTTTACAACACAATCAACTAGATTGCAGTCATTCTGCCGTATTTTCTGGAGTTAGAAACTGGAATGTGAAAACTTGCCCTACCCCTCAATGGTGTACTGTAGTAGAACCTTTTAAAAACTTCTTGGATCTACATTGTGATGTAGACACAGCTGGTTTCTCATTAGAATGTGACGGAACTCATAGCTTGTTGCACTAGCCAAGTGTAGTGTACACTGTAGTACTATAGTCCAACATCGTCTAGTAGAATAAGATAAATCAAGCCTGTACTTTTCTGGGACACATATGACGTCAGGCGTGTGCCCTTTTAGGAGACCTTAGGTCAGGAGACTTTAGGTTGAGAATAAAATAGAGTTCCCTTAGGGCTGTAGATGGCGGTAACGCAAATCTTGTGCAAGCTGCCACCAAACGCCACAGAAAGAGAAAAATAAGGAAGGGACAACGCCCCCTTAGGAGACCACACTTGCACACACTCCGTCCTTTGCATTGGGTAGGCGGGGTGTGATGTATCTTACTCAAGATCATGGTTTCCCAGGTGCTTGCACCCCTGGTGGTGCGCGGCCTGCCACAAGGGGGTGCGCGAGCTGAATAGATCAATGGCTGATATGTGTGTTTTTATATACAGCATTCATGAACATTACATAGTTTTTAATTGTTTGGTGAATTGTATGCTGGAAGGATCCATCTGAAGTGTAATTTATAACTCCTAGACTTGTCATGCAACAAGTTCCATTGTAATGATGGCAGAAAAAAAGTCAGGTCTATTGGAAATGAGGATTGCCCAAAATGTGTGGCTGTGCAACATTTGCTTACGGGCTGCGCCAACCACATTGAAATGTAAAAGGGGGTGCACGGGGGGGGGGGGAGTTTGAGAAACCCTGCTCTAGATGTTTGATATAATGTCTGTTTGCCACTCTAGATGTTTGATATAATGTCTGTTTGCCACTCTAGATGTTTGATATAATGTCTGTTTGCCACTCTAGATGTTTGATATAATGTCTGTTTGCCACTCTAGATGTTTGATATAATGTCTGTTTGCCACTCTAGATGTTTGATATAATGTCTGTTTGCCACTCTAGATGTTTGATATAATGTCTGTTTGCCACTCTAATTCCTGTGTCCCCCAGGCCCACTCTGCGTCCCCTCTGGAGAGCTACCCTCCGCAACCCAACGGCTTTGGCAACTACCCCCCCGCCCCCGGCACACCCTTCCCTCTGCAGCCGGGCCTACACCCCCAGCTGTGGCAGTGAGGCCCCCACTCACCCACACACACCCACACACACGCACACACACACAACTCTCGATTAACCTAGCCACTCACACACACACACACACACACACACACAACTCTCGATTAACCTAGACACACACACACACACCTCCTAAGGCTCTCACTCATTCTTACTCCACTCCTGATAACCTAGCCACACACACATCTCCAGATGCCTACCTCTGGGACTGAGGAAGAGAATGATGATGACGGCGATGAGGAGGAGGAGAAGGAGAACTATATTGATGAAGATGATGATGATGATGATGATGCCCAGAGCCATGGAATTCAGAGTTGTGACAACCGGGGTACAGGAAGCCGGTTAGTGACATGATTCATGTAGTTCGAATAATTCAAGGCAGCGGCTTTCTTTTCACGAAGAGACTAATACAGAACCACCACATAACAAGCAAAGATTACTGCACTCTCTGTGTTCAACGCTCACTTCCTGGAACTATTTTGGAACTATGTCAATGGGGATCTGTGTGTGAAAGGCTCCGTGAGCCGCCATTATTGTGTGAAAATGTAACACAGAAGTCAATGGGATTAGCCTAACTCTTACTTCCATGGCTCTGGGCATGATGATGATGATGATAATGATGATGATGATGTGGAGGCAGGGCAGGGGGCAGGTCATCGGGGCACAGGATGTATTGTGGACCAAAAGCTGTCAGACCTCTGTAGACAAATGCCTAGGGCTGCACAATTAATCGAAAGTAATCGAAAATCGTGATAAAATTGTGAAATTGAAGTCGTGATTTCAATCGTGATTTAATCGTGGCAATAGTGACCTACCTTTGAGAGCGTCCTTGAAGCCAGAACATACTGACAGGCTGGTGTTTCTGGCCAGAAATCTGTCCACCTAAGTTTCATGCTATTGCCTTTACATAATTATTACATTTCATTTAATGTTGCTCATCCCGTATATAATTCATTCTTGGTTATATTTCATCTTGTCATAATTTTCAAAAAAAATCTGCAAAAAATCCATAATCGTGATTAATAATCGTGATTACAATTTTGACCAAAATAATCGTGATTATGATTTTTTCCATAATCGTGCAGCCCTACAAATGCCCACTTCACATCATGTCCCGTGAAAGTAAAGCTGCTTCACATCTGGTGGGAGTGTGTAGAGTTATGTTATGAGAGTTGCATAGTATAGTGTACATGCTTGTGTGTGTGTGTGTGTGTGTGTGTGTGTGTGTGTGTGTGTGTGTGTGTGTGTGTGTGTGTGTGTGTGTGTGTGTGTGTGTGTGTGTGTGTGTGTGTGTGTGTGTGTGTGTGTGTGTGTGTGTGTGTGCGTGCGTGCATGCATGCTGAGAGGTAGGGAGTCCTTAGAAAGCCCTAAAATGAATATGAGTGTGTCGATGAGTGTTGAGGAAGAAACGTCGGCTACATGATGTGGATTATGATTTGTGGCTCATTTTTTACTTGGTGCGCCTCTTTTTTTAGCAATAGATTGGCAAGCAGGACTCTACATTAACATTTTCATTACTAGCCAAAATGGGCACTCACTAATGGGTCAAAGTGGCTAGTAACTTGGTCTTTTCTACCAGACAAACTGAAATTTAAGCAGCATTTGGCCAGTTGGTTGTGGAGTTTAGAAATGTAGAGCCCTGCGCAAGGTATCGTTTGTGCGTTGTGGTGTGGAGCTGGTGTGGCGTATATTGGACAGTGTTCGTAGGGAAGGGGAGGATGTATGCAGACATGAAGAGTTTGAGTTTGGAGATGAAAGCAGTGTTCACAAAGTCTGCTATCTGAGCCGCGGACCATGTCAAATTCATACTGTTAACTGTCAGTTTTCACCCATTGGCAAATCGGCATCAACCAGTGTCAGTGGAGATGGCAGGGAGGAGACGAGATGGTGTGCAGCAAGATGAAATGTTTACACATTCTGTTTGTGTGTGTGTGTGTGTGTGTGTGTGTGTGTGTGTGTGTGTGTGTGTGTGTGTGTGTGTGTGTGTGTGTGTGTGTGTGTGTGTGTGTGTGTGTGTGTGTGTGTGTGTGTGTGAGAGAGAGAGTGACTTTGTATGTTTGTCTTAGGAAACCATGTACACAATAGTTTTAGTGAATACTGTATACAAAATAATGAAAAAATAATATTGTAAGGCAACAGAAAAAAAACATGTCATGCTTTTTTCTACACAAGAACTATTGAGCTAAAGCCCTTTTGCAAGTCCGTATAGATAGGCCTGTATTATACGCGGTGCCGTTAATCACAAACGTTCACAAACGTCCCTGCAGTCCTGATGTTATGATCCACGATCTGTTTGGAGCATATGATAATCCAGGGCTCATGGTGATCATTCGTTTGCTACAGTTTATGAGCGAGTGAATGACGTTTCTTACAGACTACATGCGGGTTTGTCGTGTTTTTTTTTTTTACACTCCAATCCATCTGTGCGTGTTGATGAAATGCTAACATTTTATACACTCTTTACACGAAACCTCAGTGACGATGCTGTTACATCATACACAGATGATGAAAGATATATTGTATGAAATTCATTCATATGAATTGACACTTGCCGAACAGTAACATCGTTCCTGTTTAAACTGTTAGGCATGCCACAGTGCGGTGGACATGATCTCTTTCAACTGACACTGAAATTTCTTTTCCTTTTTTTTGAAGATCATGATGGGTTTTTCCATTTTTGGTGGAAAACTTAGAACATACAAGGGCATCGTTTGATGGCAATTTGCTGTGATTTTCTGCATCGAACGAATTAATTGTAATGTTTTTTTTTTGCCTTTTTTAAATCAGGGGTTCTGTTTTTGATTTCTTATTTAACCAACGGTTAGATATATATTCTGTTAATTTGGGTTTTACTTGATGCTGTCGGGGGCATGTGGCTATGGTGACTTGGTGGTCAAGACGGGCATAGCAGACAGACGAAAGGCAGTCCTAGTTTGAAAGGGGGAGACCCACGTGTCCTTTGCGTGATTCCAGTTTTCATGTAATGTACCGTAATGCTTCACAACACTGAAATAGTAAATACTAGTAAATTAGTACTTGTAGTACTATAGCATACTTAACTGTAACTGTTTCCCACCTCCCAAAATGCCTATCTCACTTACATCAGAGCAATGCAACTCTGCCAATATTTTGTGTGCATTTTTCCAAGGACAAATGTATACTACGAAGACTACTACTACTACTACTGTGCACAGGAGGTGCCCCCACTCACTTCCGTAGTCAAGTGTAGTTGAGACCTGTATTCGGCACCAGGCTTGTACGAAATTCCGAATTGAATGAATTTGAATTCAAAGCAATGCCATAATACGAACACTAGGTGGTGTCATTACCTTGAATTTCTTTGAATTTAAGCTACACCACCCATTGAGAGTACATAGAACACCACCACCTAGTGTTCATATTATTATGGCATTATTTTGAATTCAAATTCATTCAATTCGGAATTTCGTACAAGACTGTTAGGCACCAAGATGGCCACATGTGATCCTGCCCACAAGAATGCCCGTTGTGTAGAGACTATGTATGTACTGTAGCAATACTGTCTAAAAACAAATTAAAGTATTTCAGAAACAAGTGAATGACTAGTGAGTGATTCAGATACATGTTGGTGTCTTTGAAGATTCTTCATATTTTACATTTATATTTTACATTTTCATATACTCATGTATATACAGCACACTCCATGTCTGAAAGTACAGTTGCTTAGCTTCCAGTTCAGTAGTCCGTTGTCCACTCTCCAGTGAGGGCATCATAGCCTCATCTCCTGATCTGGGAGAGAGGGGCTCTCCGGAGGGATTAGCTGACTCGTGTCCTCAAGGATGTCCCTTTGCAGCCGCTGTATAGCACTGCACACACACACCGACACACACACACACACACACACACACACACACACACACACACACAGGGATTCAGAGAGTCGCATACACCATGATACTGTATCACTGCATGCGTTGTGAGTAACTTGGTGATTCACTGGCCACTCTGTGTCACTAGACTACTTTCTACTATCCACATGTATGTTATCAGGTTATTATTTACAAGCTAAGATGTAATCTTAATCTAAAACGATGAAATACTAAGAAGATGTAGAATCGAAGATTATTATGTACTGAAGCAAGAAGATCTGTGCTTCCTAAATACAGTAGATTAATAAATGAAAACAAAGCAAATCAATACAAATTCAGAAACCAGAAACTAAGCTTTGTTCTCGAACTTGAGTACAAGCAATCGATGCAGAAGGATGCATCTAAGCCATTTTGTTTCTTTTGTGTAAATTTCACCAAATTTTTCCCCCAGTTTTTTTTTTTTACAACCTGAAAGCTATGTAGAGCTCAGTTGTTAAAATTCAGAAAGTATTTTCCTTGGGTTTAAGAGGGCCATACTGCAGGGCTGATAGTATTCAGGTTCCATGCCTGATTTCAGGCTTGACAGTTTGCAAAAATAAAAACATTGATAATAATTAGCCATTAGGTTATTCTTATCTCAGAAAGCGTTACAGGTTCAGGGTTTTCTTCTACTATCAGGCTTGAATAATGGTCATACACAGGCTATTAAATGTTTGAATAATGTGTCAAAATAGGCCTGCGTTACGTCACTATGCAGTATCTTGTCGTCGTCGTTAGAGCAGGGAAAAAAGTTCAGGCTCAGGATTTTTTTCACTATCACCCCTGATACTGACCAGATGAAGGTGATGGGCAGAAGGGTAATGGCCGCCGCCAGCAGGAAGCTGAATCCTGGGAACCAGGCAACGGTTGCAGCGTAGGTGCTGCTGAACATGGGGAAGGCCAGGCCAGCACTCACCATCTCCAGGAAGGCCACACAGGCAAACATGGCACCTTGGAGAGCATGGAGCAGGAGGAACAGGAGGGGGTTGTAAGAGGAAACTACATAGCCTAACTAAATAGATCATGGGGAATATTAGTTGGGGTCAAAAGAATGGACCAAAAAAATGAAAGATCAAAAAGACAATGCATTGTGAACCTGTTTAGTACTGGTGAAAGGTGAAGTGGGTCATTTATTTAGCTTTAGTTAGGATTTGGAAGTTTAAACTTTTCATAAATAAATAAGTGGATCCTCTAAATCCACGACTTTGAATGACCAATCACAGTCACACAGGCTTTCTACAGCCAATACCAGTGTGTGACTTCACCAATGGGCTTTTTGTAAGAATGGTCTTATGACATTCTAATGAAAACACACTCCTGAACCTTGTGGACAGTCTTCCTTGAGGAGTTGAGGTTGCAATATCTAAGGTCCGATATCATACTGAACCCTTTGGGTTAGGAATGGGATGGCAGTCAAGTTCATACAGTATGTGAGTCAAGGTAGGTGAGGTGAGTGAATATATTTGAAGAGTTCAGATGCAAAACCCCCTACGTGCCTTTTCAGAAAATAATCTTAATTCATTTTTATTTAATACAAAGCTATCAAAATTGCATATTTTTAAAATGTTATTCATGTAATATAACTATTTATATGTATTATCAAGTACATGAATGTAAACCAAACCAACAACTGGGTTCTCAATATATAGAAGTGCAGGTCTTCAGAAATGGAGTTAGGGAGTTTTGCATCTGAACTCTTCGCTTGGTAATGTAGTGAATGGCTTATACTGCAGTATCTTTGTGTCTCACCTTGCTCAGAGCTCAGGACCATCTTGGACATCATAGAGCGCATGATTGGAGACGGCATAATGGAGAACAGCATAGGGATCCTCACTAGAATGCACAAGACGCATTATGGTATTTAGTAGGTACATGAGCGTAGGGGTGAACGAGCACACACACACACACAAACACACACACACACACAAACACACACACACACACAAACACACAATAGTCTCATCCAGGTACATGAGCAGCATGGTGAACACAGCAAGCATAAGTCACTTCATTTTTATAGCACATTTAACACTCGACACAGTTGACAAAGTGATTCATAACATAGTAAGTAATAAAATGTATATAACATAACACAGAGCGGAATAGAAATAGATAACACATCCACTCATAAAATCCTACTGGTATAACGAAAAAAGACAGTATTTGTGCAGTACTCAATAATGCAATAAAAAAGTTAGTTGTTCATTGAGGGACAAATATATGACAGGAATTAACATAGTACTTATTCAGAGCAGGATGGTGAACAGACACAAAATCACACCCAAAAACACACCCCAGACTAATCTTACCCAGGTACATCAGCAGTGTAGTGCGCGCGAAGGCGGCCATGACAAACCCGGCAGCGAGCGAGACAAAGCCCAACGTCGCCACCTGCAGGTCGGCCAGGGCCAGTCGCCGCGACAACAGCCAGACACCCGCAAAGCTGGCCGGGTACGCGGCGGAGGAGAGCGCCGAGCCGTACCCCACGGCCACCTCGTCCCAGCACAGCGGTGCGTTGAGCTCGTACAGGACAAACAGGGACATGCCTCCCAGCACGACCACGTTGTACAGCGCGAAGGAGGCCAAGGTGAGGACCAGCGCCGCCCTGTGGCAGCCTTGAGTAGTGCCGCTGGAGAAGACGGACACCACCGCCCGCAGACTAGACGCTGCCTTCATCAACAATGTCCGGCAGCACCATAAGTCAGGGCCAGGGGGTGTCACGGGGTCAGGAGCAGGGGGAGGGGGAGGGGGAGGTGATAGTGGTTGGCCTGGCGTTGGTTCGGGCGGTAGCCGGGCCTGAGGTGCCGCTCCTGGTGACGGAGCTGGTTTGGATAGGCCTACGGTCTCCTTCAGGGCAAACAGCACATAGAGGAGCGCCAGGACGTGCAGCGTCGCCACGGTGAGGAACGGCCAGGTGAAGCCGGCGCGCTGGATGTAGAAGCCGGAGCAGAGCGCGGCCACGCCAGACTGCAACCCCAGCAGCATCTCCAGCAGGGCCATGCGCGTGGTCTTGCGGCCCGAGCCCCAGCCCGAACCCGAGCCCGGCTCCACCTCCTCACCACACCTTCACATTAGAGATCACATGGTGGTTACACTTAGGGCTGGTCGATATGGAAAAAAACTATATCACGATATGGATTACTTTATATCATGATAACCATATATATCACGATATAGCACAATTACGTACATTTTCAGTTATTCTCTTTGTTTTTTCATGTTGCCAAACAATCTTTCTTTAAAATTTATCTTTTTATTGTTATTTTACAGTTACATGAACTTATAGTGTGTATTGTGACGACATGAAATATATTTAAATGATATTCAATTGTATAAAATTGATAAAATTACTATCAAGATATAAACGATACAGGAGAAAGGTCACGATATACACTTTTATATCACGATAACGATATATATCGTCATATTGCCCTGCCCTAGTTACACTTCACTTGACGCCGGCGTCACATGCATGACATGACAGTGTCATAACAGTGTCAAAACAGTGTCATGCCAACAGGGTCGCTGACAGTGTCATGACTAGGGCTGGGTATCGCAGCCATGTTCCTGTATCGAATCGATTAATCACAATTCGAATTCATTCCGAATCGACTCAATCCGTTCCCTCTTTGGTGCCAGGATTTCCCCCAAAAGATGCTGTTCCCTATTTTTATATAAAAATGTCAAAGGGCTGTGGCTTGACAGTGTTACAGTTTTTCTCGATTGCCTACACACAATTTTCGGAATCGGTCCTCGAATTCTCAAAACTCTACACACAAATCTCCAAACCTCACACACAACGGGCCAAACTCTTCACTACCTCTGAAAAATGCACGTCTCTCAAAACAATGTACTCTCTTCTAAAAACCTCATTTTGTCGTCAAATGACACACACAGACAGTCACTACAATACACATTTGCAGACCCATTAAAACACTGTTGGGCACAGGGTAAAACTAATTTCTCCCAGTAACTTGGGCTTTTTTTCTGGATTGCATGGATACTGTGACATAAGTTGGAAAAACTTCATTCCCACAATACACAAACAGAAACAGAAAGATTTGTATTTATTTTTCACAAAAACAACACAAAGAAAAACCCCATTGCCTATTTGGCAATACAAAAAACCTATTACATTACTGTATAGCCTATTGCTATGAAAAAAAAAAAACACACACACTCACATCTACTCTGCCTTCTATTGTGGTCTGGCCACAGGACCTCATCCACATCACATGCAATAGTTTCCCTGGCCAGTGGAAATACCGTCTTGCATGGCGCATCCACCCGGAGAAGGCATCAACAGCAATATCGCCACATGCCTCCTCCATTGAGTACACAGATGTGTGGCAAAAAAATATATTTTACATATTTTTCTGACATTTAAAAAAAATCACTAATTTATTGTAAAATATTGGGTAACCACATGAAAGTGATCTTTTGTATAACAGATTTTGGAGTTCAAAAATGGAAAAAAAATGTGTTTTCACACTGCATCCACTCATGTTTTCATCAATATCACATGCAATGTGTGTCCTTATGGGGTGATGATTTCAGATTGTAAACCGGTATGAAGAGAGTTTGCCCATGTGATGAGGAAGTGAACATAGTATGGCAGTTGATTGTAGTGTTGTGAATGACAGTGTGTTCCATGAGAAACCCAGTGTTTTCTTTATGAAAATTGAGTGTAATCCAGAGAATTGTGTGTAATGGTGTGAAAAGAGTGTGTTTTAAAACTGGAATTTGAGTGTTAAGTAGGAATTGTGTTTAGTGTTCAGTGACATTGGTTAGGGGAGTTGGGAAATGGGTGAGATGTTCCGAGAATTGTGTGTGAAGTACCAGAACTTGTGTGGAGGCAATCGAGAAAAACTGTAACAGATTGCTAATTTGTAATAAGTAGGTAGGCCTCATTGACTAATACCTAGTGGGTATTTTCCATAGACCTAAATTAAACAAAAAGAACAAAAAGAAAAGGAACCAAATCAAATCGATTCTGTGCCCTGTGAATCGATTATGTGAATTTCGATTCGATTCCATCGATAATCGATTAACTTGATTATTTTACCCAGGCCTAGTCATAACAGTGTCATATCAGGGTCATGACACCAGGGCCGCTGACAGCTTTCGCTGGGCGCTGGACAAAAGAAATCTGAAAGGGCCCCCAATGTAATGGGGACCCAATTCTGGGGCCCCTATCTGCCTGAGACAACATACCCCTTACCCCCTCCCAGTCAGTGGGCCTGATGTCAAAAACAATTTTATTTTTTATTTTTTTCTGGTCATGAAAAATGTACATTGTTTATTTGTATATTGAGATGTAAAATACAAATAAGCCTGGGGTCCGTATCTCGAAAGCGTCTTTGCTAACGACGGTAGCAACATCCTTCGTAAGAGCGACTCAACTCTCTCTCGACAGCGACGCTCACCACTGAATCCAAGGGAATGGTAAGACGGTCTTAAGACGGTCTTAAGACGGTTAGCAACGACAAGAATCGAGAAACGGACCCCTGCCTTGCAACTTGCCCAATTGTCTCACCTGTCAGCCACATAGGCGAAACAGGCCCCGAGGAGGGGGGCTGGGCCCCCCAGCAGTCCCCTCAGGAAGGCGGCCGGTAGGACGTAGCGCAGCTCCAGAGAAAAGTGGCTGACGAGCGCATAGACCAACATGAACGACGTGTCACCCAGGAGAGGGGGGAAGAGCGCCACCTCAAGATAAGAGAAGTCAGACCATACACGCAGACATTAAAAAAGACAAGACAAAAAAAAAGATGCAGTCACATGGATGTTGGTTGGTTGTCTGGTAATGTTGATTTGGTGCAGTTTAGCAAGGCTTTTCCAGTGGGGATTAATGACTTGTTGTGGGTTAGTGGGACATGCCTGATGGAACTTACCCTAAGTATTAGGTGCCCCTTTGGTAATATATTACAAATGGGTCTCAGATTATAGTTATAAGTTATAAAAAGTATAAAGCGTTTACACGCACTTTGCACAAGCATTTTATTTGCATGTGCGAGAAATATTATTGTATTTAGGCCTATAAAAATATTGTAGGCCTATGTAGAAACTTTTGGTGATGTGGTATACTGCCTTGGAGATGCCTTGGAGATGCCTTTTCTGATTACTGTACCGCTGTACAGCATAGATGGGGTTGAGAGGAGCCAGTTACCTACTGTATACATACAGCCGCTAATTCTCCAATATACCGAATGTATCAAAAATGTGCTTAAATGTTAACACCTACTTAGCAATGATTTGCAGTCCGTATACATTTACTGGTGAGGCCTGTGAGTGCGTTACAATATGGAACCTTGCCTCCTCCACTTGTGCTTGTGGCCTCGTACCAAGAAGTAATATGTCATGATGGCATCACTGACAACAGCATTATATTTCAATATCTTGCAAAAGCTCAATTGTAAAGTCTTCTTCTCATTTGCAATTGGGATGGTGAATGAAAAACAGTCTCTCAAAAGTTGTTGTGGCTCGTTTTCTCCACAGAGGAGGGACCAGGAGGCGGGGCGAAGCCACAAGCACAAGTGGAGGAGGTAAGGTTGCATATTGTAACGCACTCTGTATGTTACCTTGCGGCCGTGGGAGTCGCTGCAGGAGAGGAGCAGCAGGGAGGAGAGCAGGCTGGGGAGGAGGAAGCAGAGCTCACTGTGGAGCAGAAACAGGGAAGTCGCCCTCTGTACTGCCTGGAGTGGAGATGGGGAGAGAGAGAGAGAGAGAGAGAGAGAGAGACAGAGAGAGAGAGAGAGAGAGAGAGAGAGAGAGAGAGAGAGAGAGAGAGAGAGAGAGAGAGAGAGAGAGAGAGAGAGAGAGAGAGAGAGAGAGAGAAAGAAAGATGTTGGCAACGACAGGGCTTTAAATTAACTCAAAAGCTCAAAAGTCCTATGGTGTGATGGTAAAAGTCATATGGTGTGACACTTTGGAGAGTCACACCAAAGGACTAGAGAAATAGCTTTTAAAAAACGGGTTATACATGTTTTGTTGATTAGATAACTATTGTGTATGCAAATAACTTATTCCTTTATTGGCCATTTGAATTTATACTTTGATGCATTGTTGATGAATATTGCCTGTTGTTTTAGAGACTGTCAAAGGACATGAAATGTCATTGATGGTGCTTTGAAACCATAAAATAGAACGGTAACAGTGAAGGAAAGATGAGTGAGAGAGTATAGAGAAATATAGATGTGGTTTGAAGGAGGGCAGGTGTGACGGATGCCAGCCAGCAGAATTCAGCGTAGATAGAATGTCAGTAAATCTCCCTCCCAGCCGAAGCCTCATACCATCGATAGCGCTGAGCTGTCAGTCTGGTCCTTTAGCTCAGTGGTCTATCATGCTGTGCCTCCCATGCCCATACAGGAGTGTTGAGTGGTAGGTGGCGAGTTCGAACCCCAAGTGGCAAACAGAGGTGGAACGTAACTGAGTATTTTTACTTCGTTACTGTACTCAAGTATTTTTTTTCTGGAATTTGTACTTACTTGAGTAGAAATAAAAATGCAGACTTTTACTTTTACTCAATTACATTTTTTGACAATTACTTGTACTTTCTACTCCTTACATTTCTAGAAGAAGAGTTTGTTACTAGTTACATTTATCCCAAGTTTTCCTGTTTCGTGGATATTTGTGTAGCCTCAGCGGCGGGCAGGGAGGCGGGACCAAGCCCCTCTTCCAAACTGACACCCAGACAGAAAAGATACTTTAAAAAACATTAACAGGACTCCATAGTCATGTTCAAATAGAACTGAAAACCATTGCAGAAACATTTCCTATTGGATCAAGTAGGCAGATATGGAGAAAGACACCCATTGCGAGTAGGCCTACTTGTACTTTTGTACACAAAAAGTACATTTAAAAGTTATTACTTAGGACTTTTACTTTACTTGAGTAATTTTTTCGCAGGGTACTTCTACTTTTACTTAAGTACATAACTTTAGTACTTCTCACCTCTGGTGGCAAACTAGTGCAGGATCACCTTTCAGGGTGAAACTAAAGACCTGCTCATGCATTGTTTCTACAACAATGCATAGGAGCTTCCAGTTTCCTTTTGAGGGCAGAATCCTAGTTAACAACAGGCCTCATTCCAGAGATGGTATTACCAACAATCAGACTATAGTTGCCTTGAGCCCCATCAAATTTGTGCAGTGTAGGGGGCCCCCAACAGTCAGCCCCGCCCCCACCATGGTAAATGCCAACGGAAGCCATTCAAAAGGGCCCCATGCCTATATTCTGCATACAAAGACTGATTGCTTGATTTCTTAACTTATCTTTTACGGGGTTAGTAACTTTGTGTGATTTAACTACCACCCCTGCATGGCTATGGGGATTTCAGTAGGCCTACAAGCGCTAATGATAAGCTGGACGATCAAATCCACTAGACCAGGGGTTCCCAACCTTTTTCAACTTGGGGCCCACTCGAAATTGTCAAAAATTTTCCTGGGCCCAACTCTGACCCAATTAAGAATAAAACTCAAATAAATCAACAGTAGCACACACCAAAATATGATTATTATTTTTAGAAAATGATTTCAAGGCCCACTTGGAATACCTTCAGGGCCCACCAGTGGGCCCCGGCCCATAGGTTGGGAACCACTGCACTACACTCTATTTATTGTTGGCAAGGATAGATTACGGCCTCCCGGGCCCAGGCCCAGGGGTCTAAGAGCCATTGGGGCTCAAAGCCCAAGCCTCCACGCTACCAAAAAAAACCCGTTTGAGGGGGGGCTTTGTTGTTGTCTGGCTCAGTGGCTAGGGGTGGTACGGTTCACAAAATTCACGGTTCGGTTCATATCACGGTGTCAAGGTCACGGTTTTCGGTTCTCTACGGTTCTTTTTTTTAGTTCACGATAAATGATGCACTGGGAATATTAAACAATATTTATATAACTGCAGTTATAAAGTGATGTATAGGCTTATTGTATAGGCTCATAATGTGAAAATGGTTTGATTTTAATTGTGTCATCCTGTGATTGGTCTTATACGCAAATGTTTTAATCAGAGAGACTGGATAAGATACTCCTAGAATGTCTGTTTTACATATTTTTCTGGGCAGTACATGAATTGCGGTTTGCGACGGATGGCATGGTTCGGTTCGGTATGTGTGTGAATTGTACGGTTTCGGTTTTCGGTGCGGTTTGTGCCATCCCTATCAGGGGCCCATGGACTCCCTGCATGGGTCCCTGCTTGGCGGTTCTCATCTTACCCCGTGCAGGCCGTGCAGGTTGCTGTGGTTACTGCCCTGAGTGATGTCACAGTGGGAGACGTTGAGCTCCTTGGGGAAGGCGTGGCCTGTAATCTCCTCCCACTTGCGGCGGTACACATACTGCTGCACCAGCAGCGGCGTCATGAACATGGCCAAGGCGTACACGCCCACCACAGGCTCGATCAGGAAGATGCCACGGCCCATACTGAGAATTATGGGTGGGGAAAAATCAGCATTAAACACAAAAATATTTTCCTATGTATTGTATATATCTATTTGAAATATATACATATACCGGTATATAACAAACATTTGATTTTAAAAAAATCAATAATCACTGTATGAACTGGAACATGTGGAAGATGTGAATTCCATCCGAAGGAGGAATGTATGTCCCTCCCTACACTGTGACATGGCTGAAGTGAAAGTGAGTAAGACATTTCTGCAAGGACTGTAATCAATATTCTCTAACACACAGGTGTCAAACATAAGGCCCGGGGGTGCATAGCACTAGCCTGATTATCATCGACTTTCAAATCTCTTCAAGACTTTTTCTGACCAAGAGCATAACAATTAACATTTCCCAAACAGCATTTTCAAATTGCCTCCCTTGGTTTGCTAATGATTGTTTACTTCCCAACAAGTGGGAGGAGTTCCCGTATTTGCGGGAACTCAGAAAGTACTTGTATTGACTCTTGACCTGACTGGTAGCAATGCTGAAGCTGTTGCGTCACTAGGAGGGTGTATAATGCTGGCCAAAAACACATTTGAAAATACCAGTAGGCCTTCGTAAGGTCTGCTATTCAAGTAGAAAACATACAACTACACTATGCAATTTGAGAGAAATGTCCTATGATGAGACACCCAAAATAGTCATGTAGAGATCTAGTATATCTACAGTGCACATATCTGTATTTTTGTTTGCATGTTTATTTTGTTTGTTTATTGTTTGTTTACGGGTGGGGGGTGGTAGCATCGGTAAGACATGAATACTACTTTCATCCCTGGATAAAATAATCAGCTAAGTGCCCGGCTAGCTCAGTCGGTAGAGCATGAGACTCTTAATCTCAGGGTCGTGGGTTCGTGCCCCACGTTGGGCGTGAGCTTTTGGGGGCAGCCATGGCCTAGTGGTTAAAGAATTGGTCTTTCAATCTAGGGATTGCAGGTTCAAATCCCCCCTGACCTCTCCCTACATCTCCATCCATGGCTGAAGTGCCCTTGAGCAAGGCACCTAACCCCACATTGCTCCAGGGACTGTAACCAATACCCTGAAAAATAATAGTTGTAAGTCGCTTTGAATACATGAAAGCGTCAGCTAAGTGCAATGTAATGTAAAAGTGGAATGACACAGTAATGTGAAAAAAAGATGTTTCAATGCCAACTAGGGATGTAAACGATTAATCGATTAATTATCGTTCAATGCATTAATCGATTCAAAAACATTAATCGCAATTAATCGACAATTCAACTGACAAGAGACCCAGGTGAAATGGGCATGTGAAGAGTGTGTGTGTGAAGAGGGGTGTGAATAGTGGGAATATTTAAATCACCTTTGGATTAAAGAATTGAAATAGAATTAATTTAAATGTGTTTTTTAATCTCAATTTTTAATTAAAATTTTTAGAATGTGTAGGTTTTTTTTCGAGAAACATTGAGATTTCGAGGGGAAAACGCTGCTTATCAATTAATCTTAAGTCGATCGATAAGGCTATCAACTAATGATTAATGAATTAATCGATAAATTGCATCTCTAATGCCAATTGTTGGTTCCACTGGTACAGTCCAAGAGCATGCATTGCTGGGTTAACATAGGCCTACTTGCCCACCAATGGCTCGATCAGGGACACATGCTGGCACTACATGAGGGTGGTATGGTATAACACTAGCCTAATGCATGCTCATTCAAACACAATCAGCTCGCAAATCACAAATCAAGAGACACACACACAAACACGAATGAGTGTATGCACATAAAGTATACTTTGTCTTTGAATCTGACTTGGCCTACAAGAGACCCCCCCCCCCCATATGATTTGTTAAGCCATGAAAGTTTAAAAAATAAAATCAAAACAATTAGGTTGCAAAGCACAAGAGCACAATGAACATAAGCCCCGACAATTGTTGGTGTACAACAGATTGATGGTTTAAGAATGAATGCAGTCAGTTTCCTACCTGAGGAATATTGCTCAGGAAGACAATATCATATCCAAGTGCATTGTTGTTGAAATCACATTTGGACTGGCTAAAGACCTCGCTGACACATGGCGGAGTACGCTTGTTCTTCTGTCTGTGAACTCCCTGTGAAGAGGAGCTGAACAGGTTTCAAGCCTCACTTCCTGGTTGTTTATGAGCCCAGCTAATCCCCAAATGACCATACTCGGGAGACGGGGCGTGCATGACGAGAGAGAGAGAGAGAGAGAGAGAGAGAGAGAGAGAGAGAGAGAGAGAGAGAGAGAGAGAGAGAGAGAGAGAGAGAGAACAACAGAAATGGGATAACTCTTCTCTGAGCTGGTTTTGTACTAAGGACCTGGAGTAAGCAAAACCAGATAACCAGGTCCGGATTAATGCACAGGCTAGTCATGGCTGCAGCCTGTAGGGCCCCCTGATTGGCCATAAGTGAAAACTTACAGAATTGTGACAAGATACAATATTGAAAAAAATATTTTTAATATTATTTTTAAAATATTTATTTTGTTTATCAACAGGCCTTCCTACAGTTAATTTTTCACTAACTTATTGTGAATCACCAGAAGTTTCCTGTCTTGACAGTTTCTCATCTCACTGTAATATAAACAGGCCTACCATTTCTATTGTACCACTCCTAAACTGTCAATCACCATATGTTTCTAACCTTTCCTTGCTATTTCTTTTACATGTGTGTTACATGTTATTGGATATTAAAAGGAATACCTGTGGTATTTCGAATTGAAAAACATGTGAAGTACTCAGTCACTTCTTTTGCAAATCACTTGTAATTATGAGCTATTTTGTGCAAGTATGAATGAAGGAAGCAAAGGACAGCACTCTTCTGATTTTTCTCGGTTTGTTCGCCTATGAACATTTCGGGTAGATTCCTTCTTCAGCGTGTAATGGCGATTGCCATGCTAGAAATTATGGCTATAACAGGCAGTGGCCTAGTATACAGCCCACATGATTGATCCCAGCCCCTGATCACAGTCAGGAACGATAATGTGGCCCCCAGAGAAAAAAGTTTGGGGACCCCTGTTTTACATGATCAAATGAAAGACACAACACTCCTTTAATGTTACAAGTTACAGTATGTTTTTATTACCTACCCCTCTTACCAAAAGTGCATACAAATGTGTAAAGAATATAAATACAAGGTTTCCATTCGTCAGTCTTAATCTCTAGTCTACTGATACTACTGGAGCATGTTGACATTACATGGAAGGAAAGCGTGTAGGGATAAAGACAGAGGTAGACAAGCATGCGTTGACCCATGAGGGCCCTATAGGACACGTCATGGATTACATGTTATGTACAGCACATAGCTAGAGAGTACATAGGCTACATTCTAAATGAACTCATTTTACAAACATAGAACACATTCTGAAAAGCACAATCCAAATCCCCCCTCCCCCCAAACACCCAACATAGGTTGCCAGATGTGACTAATGATTTCCATCCCCCCCAAAAATGCTCAAAAAAACGCCTGGAGGCACTAAATCCCGCCCCATTTGAACCAAATTCTATTGGCTATTTCTATGGCCACAAATCTACAGGAAAACCCACCCAATGCCCTTTTAATACCCCCAGACATCCATCCTAAACAGCCCAATTGGGCGGGAAAAACCCCAATCTGGCAACACTGTCTAACCCTTAATTAACCCCTTCCCCTCTACAACTACTCATGGCCTAACACGTTTGTCCCATAGCCTACATGTGACAGCGCAAATCAACAGAGCTAACATTCAGTTGTCCATAGTGTACGTACATGTCCACGGGACAAAACAACTCAGTGCAGTCTCAAAGGTCCAGTCACCCTGGGGGCGCGTTGTGCACAGTGCACAGAGTTATGCTTGTATGGAAAGGCCCAATGTGGGGATGGAAAGCCCAATGTGGGGATGTGACTTAAAAAGTTGCTAGATTTTGGTATGTTTTGACAGTCTTACCAAGCAAACAGTCATTTTTGTTTATGGAGACGTGATTCTGTTGTACTATCCCACAATGGTGCTCGACTGTAGATTGTGCCACTGAACTGAAATTCACAATTCCTACAGGGGAATCTAATCAGAGGTTTTGAAATCAGATCAACTCAGAGGTGGTTTGAAATTAATCTGTGATTACCAGCTGTATGGGTGCATTGGAATATTCTTAAAAATTGAATATCCAACCAATTCAACCACAGCGCAATAATGCCATGTCCCAACAGGTGAGGTGTGCAGTTGCGACGTGTACAATGGCTTTCCAAACTCAAACATCTGTGCACTGACATGACAGAGTAACCAAGGGCTGGACGCTTATGTTTTGCAGCCTTTGAGATGAGATGAAGCAACTGGGTGAGAATGGGCACAGTGTACATTTTGCTGTATTGATTAATCCAGAGGTGTCAAACTCTTTTCGGTCCAGGGGCCACAAACAACCAATTTCATCTCAAGTGGGCCAGATCACTAACGAATAGTTGCGAAATATCTCAAATTTCAGTTTCATATAAGAATCACATTACGAGTCAATCATTTTGAGGTGGATGACAGGAGCATTGACTGTAAATTGGGGACCAAAAAAAGGCACATTTGTTCTCAAAGTATTGAAAGGTTGAATCTCAGACACCTCCAGTAACTTTGTAATGGCCTACAGAACTTCTTTTTTTGACCCACTCCGGCTCCTGGGCCTTATGTTTGACACCCCTGAATTAAACACTTAGAGAGTAAGATCCACACCATGAGTGTTAAATTAGAATCTCACGTTAGTGTTACGTTTACTCTGCCAAAAGCACTGCGCTGTCTAAAACTACACTGCAACACACACTGCACTATTGTGCTACGCTACATCAAGACTAGCATTGCTACACTTCAGAACACAATCAGTTAATGATATGAATCAGTGTTTAATATTGTTATTACTGTCTTTCCATCATGGTGTGAACTCTTTATGGCTCATTAATATCTTTAAACACAATCATTGCTGTCGCTGATGGTGCTGATGCTGGTTTCAACCACCATCATCATCATCATCATCATCATCATCTTCATTGTCATGAACTCTGTCACCACTACCACCACCACCACCATCATCATCATCATCATCATCATCATCATCATCATCAATACTATCACTATCATCATCATTGTCGATGTCATCATCATTTCTGCCATTTAAACTCCAGTGGTCCTTTCTGTACATACCATTCCAAACTGTACACAGACAACCCCAGTCATCACAGTGCGAACTGGGAGTCATTCCGTGTGTCTGCTTGGTTTGTCTTTTCAGTTTTTGTTGTTGTTGTTTATTTGTTAACATTTTAGTTCATGATGGAGATTTTAAAAAGTCCACCACTTCAGTGAAAAGCATCAAATAATTTAAATACATTTTTTTTAAAAAATGCCCCAGCATTGCCCCCCCAACAGCAATAACAACAACAACAACAAGAAACAAAAACATTCAAAGTTAGAAATGACTATTTACAAAGCATTGGTTCAGTTATTGTTCAGAGTTAAGAAAACCTCCACAGTAGGCCTATAAACAGTGAATGACCTGTATTACATTCTCCCATCACAGTTTGTGATCAAATGACAACAAACTAGTGGTAGCTTTTTCACCAGATTTGTATTAGTGTTATAATGTTTTTTAGTCAGGCTAATTTGAAAATGATGGTGCAGCCCTCAGATAAGCTGCGTATACCCTTTTATTCCAGATCTGCTTACTTTAACACTCAATGACATACAGCTCTTTTTACAGTAGCAAAACTGAGAGAAGTACAGTGGTTTTGCGTCATTTACAGTGTCATAGACAATACACGTGGACGGAGTCATTATCCACAAATGCCACTGAAACATATAGCTGTGACTGTGTGTGTGTGTGTGTGTGTGAGTGTGTGTGTGTGTGTTACCCTGTAGTTGTGGTTCCAAAGAGCCGAAAGACCGTGTGTGGACCAACATTAAGCAGATAGTGTTACAACACATTTTGGTCACTATGAAATATTGCAATTGCTGATGGCAATTATTAATTTCCAGTAAAAAAAAGGAGGTAAAACTACTGTGTTGACCCTATAATTAATCATTCCTTACATCTTTAAAAAGGGGCAAAAGCACATAACCGTGAGCATCTAGCACAGTCAAATCAGTCAAAGAGGCTTACAGAGAAAAAACCCTGTACGCACTGGAAAAGAAGATAGCTGAAATGCCCATCATGAGTGTTTAACAGCTACATCTACACGAAAGTCCCTGAAAGTTGTAGAACAATTAGTATCTGACCCCCCCCCTCTGCTGGAGTTGTTGTCCCCCTAGAAATAATACATTCTGTGATGACATCACCTATGGGTGTCATGGTAACAAGAATGTTGCCATGTGCAGCTCATTGGGAGTTGGCCACAGGTACAGTAGATACATTCTGATTGGCCAAAGAAGGAATAGGGGAGGAGACGAGCAGTGCCTCGCAGTCATTGGTCAGTTGGGAGCTGGAGTTTGACCTGCATTTGTTTCCTATTGGTCAAAGCCAGGCTCCCGGCCAGAGGGGGGTGTTTCTATGGGAGAGGACTCAGCACTCGTTCAAGTAAAAGACTTTTGAATTAGACTATAGAGGAGAACAGGCACAGCAGAGACTACAAATGTCCTTAGGCTTCAGTGGCGCAATACATCTCACTACTGTATAAACTACAGCGAATTTGTCAAAAGAGATACCCACTGCTGTCCCATACAAACTTTTAACAGTTTATTCACATTACTGAGTCTTGTTTTATTTGTTTATCGCCACTATATTGCCTTTGACTGCTACTGCATCCGTGTGCCCAACACTAGAGGTCATCTCAAGAGTCAAACATACCCTGTTTAGAGGAAGTAACGCCGTTTACTGCCCCCACAAAAGCAAAGTGCAGTAACTACGTCACGGACTCATAAAAACTAGGGTACTTCGTCCCGACGTGCCTACATCACTAGTGATGCGCGCCTCATTGCCGAACTGCAGTGGGCACTGCACTGGGACTCACTAGTTTCAAAGAAGCGATTTAGGGTTAGATTTAGGGTTAAGGTTAGGGTTAGGGTTAGGTTTAGGGTTAAGGTTAGGGACGGTAATGGAGGGTTGTCATGGCGACGAATCAAACGTCGTCGGCAACAAGGACGTGCATCGCTATTGTGACGTAGGCACGTAATACCGCCTCCGGACGAAACAACCTAGAATTTCATTGTTCCAACTACGCCAACATTAAAATGCCTTCATAGCCTTGGTATTAGGGTTGGATATTTGTAGTTACTGCATATTTGACAGTATCTCGAAAAAGGGACACATTTGGACCCTAAGGCTTTGTCACAAGATAAAGGGGGTGTAATGAAGACCATTTCAGGCTGAAATCAATTGTGACAAAATATGTAGTTAGTTACTGCACTTTGTAGGGCAGCGTACGGTACTTGCACCACTGTTACCATGAGGTGGCTACATACATGTACAAAGGAGAGACATGCCTGACATGAGGATCTACACATTACAACAGAAACAATCCAACAAAGAGTACAGCATAAGTCATGAAAAAAAAACTGGAAGACTTGAAAAAGCACATGCACAAAGAGTACGAAAGAAAACGTTTTCGATCGAATGTACAGCACATTTAGATTTACAAATGCCAGCATAGAGGAGAATCACTGTGATTCTAATAACTCCTGTAACAGTTCATGTGTAGTCACAATCTTGTTTTCCGGTGTATTTTTGTTTTTGTAAACATATAAAATCTAGAGAAGTAGTGTCATGCCAGACAACCTGAGGGGAGAGGGACTAGAGAGAGGCCGCCTTTGGCCTTCACTGTAACTCATGGAAGACCCTGTGAAGCAGGAGAGGAATGTGGAGATCATGCTGGTCTCACTCAGTGAAAGATATCAGACAAACTCTACGTATGTGACCGTGGGAACGGACAGCAGGCGTCAAAAGAGCTAAAACTCGACCCTACTGTGGCGCAAACGCTAGGGCAGGGATGTCAAACTCAAATTGACTGAGGGCCAAAATCAAAATCTGGAACGAAGTCGCGGGCCGAACTCAACAATTATTTTTACAAATGGACTAAAATTGTGCATGCATGCACTTCATACTCGTAGTTAAATTGTGCATAGTCTTTCCCATCATATTTGTTAGTTAAAATGTATCTGCATATCCTGTGACACAGCAAATTCCATGTTCAAGTTGTGTTACGATATACATTAATGGTGTATGTGGGCCAACTGTAATACACATTTGAAATTATCTCGTGGGCCAAATAAAATGGTTCCGTGGGCCAAATTTGGCCCCCGAGCCTGAGTTTGACATCCCTGCTCTAGGGCACTCGTCTGTTATGCGGCCGACCCGGGTTCGATTCCCCCGATGGACCCTTCCCCATCTCTCTCTCCCAACTGTCCTGTCTGATAATAAACAAAAAATACAACAAAAAAAAAGAGCTAAAAGTTCTATGTGGACTGCATAGATCAGGAGCGACGAACGCGCCAAATGTTCAATCTTGAAAGTTTTATCAGGTAGAGCGACCAACAGAAGCTTGTGTTTGAAAAATGTAAACATTTCAATGGCTGCCGCCTGATTCCTCCGAGCTCATTATGTATTTTTTGCTGAAATTCAGCTTCTCTGTTGACAATTTTGACGCTATCGACGCTAGAAACGCTTTTGCAGGTTTCAGCGCTTCTGCCGCTTGCTCTTCCATACAAAGTCAATTACTTCCACCGCTCTCCACGCCTTCAATGCCTGCTACCTGTTCCCCGAGTGAGCAAAGACACAAGTCACTCTCCACACTGCAACGTCTCACTGCATGGCATTCTTTTTTTCCACTCAGGTCATATCCAAATCTCTCTATGCACCTCCCTGATCATTATTATTTCTCTGTCTCTCAAATTCTCTCTCTCTCTTTTTCCCCTTTCTCTCCTCTTACACTCTCGCTCTCCCTACATCTCACTTCCTGTTGAGCTCTCTCCACCTCCTTCTAGCTTTTCCTCATGCTCTCTCCCTCTTCTCTTTTCTCTCTTCCCCCTACTGCCATGATAGTTCCACCACCGTCTCCCATAGTCTGTACATTTCTCACCCTGTTTGCTTTTCCTAAAAGGTAGACTATATAAAAGAATTAGGAATTGGCCCTACCGTGGCTGATATGGTAGGGCACACGTTTACCACTCGGCCGACCCGGGTTCGATTCCCGGACCGGGTCCTTTGCCGGTCCTTCCCCATCTCTCTCTCTCCCAGCTCACTTCCTGTCTCTCCTCCACTGTCCTGTCTCACAAAAAAACAATAAAGGCTGAAAAGCCCCCAAAAAACACTTAAAAACAAAATAAAATAAAAACGAATTAGGAATCGAGGGTGTCAAGTGTCCCCACATCTACACACATTTTTGCCTGGGGGTGTGACTAGTGTGAGACCTGACAACAGGAGGAGGGCTGTATGGCTGGAGGGTAGCTGGTCGGCTGGTAGCTCAGGTTCATCTGGCAGTATGCTGTTTGCTTTTGGTTCTCGGTTCAGCGCTGGGAGGTATAACGTTTGAGACGCACACCACACACGCACGCACGCACGCGCACTTACACGCCATGCACGCACACACATGAAATTGTATGTACACACGAGCGGACACAGGCACACATCCTTGCACGCACAAACACACACACACGCACATGCACACAAACACGCACACGCACACAACCTCATGGGCCCATCTCCTCTATTGGGAGTTGACACAGGGAGCCAGAACTCTAGAAGAGGAAGAGGAAGAGGAGGAGGAAGAGGGAGAGTGCCTGTGGGCTGCCGCAGGGCTGCCTGGCCCGGACACCACCTGCTGCTGTAGGCTCCTGTGTGTGGGAGTGCCATGTGGAGCACTGGAGCCCACAGGGTAGCCATGCGCCGGGCTCCCAGGCCCAGACAGGGGCAAGCAGGCTCTGTGTGTGTGTGTGGGGGTACCACCGTGGTGGGTGGGTGTGCTACCGCCCGCCGGGTAGCAGAAGTGAACGGGGCTGCCGCCACCACCTCCTCCTCCGTGGATCGGGGTGCCCGGGCCGGGGGAGTAGATGTACGGGGGGATCTCTGAGGAGGCGGGGAAGAAGGTGGAGGAGGTGGGCGAGGTGGAGGTGGAGGAGGAGGAGGCGCGGTGGCTGGGGGAGGCGCAGGGGGACATCTGCAGGCGCCACATTAGCTCCTCGTTGTTGCGACTCAGGCGCTTCTTCTCGCTGGACTCCTTCTCCACGCTCACTTGCAGGTTCGCATTCTCCTCCGACAGGTGCCTGAGGAGGACACACGCAAGAGGTGGAGAGGTCACACAGAGGTGTCAAACGTAAAAGTAAAATTTTACTTTTGTATTTGCTTGTGATGTTGGCTTGAATATGTCCTCTTTTGAAAGTCGCTTTGGTTATAAAGCGTCTGCCAAATGCAATATAATGTAATGTAATGTAAAAAAACAAACGAAGAGTTCAGATGCAAAACCCCCTAACTCCATTTCTGAAGACCTGCACTTCTATATTTTTAGAGAACCCCGTTGTTGATTTGGTTTACATTTATGTACTTGATAATACATATAAATAGTTATATTACATAAATAAAATAAAAAATATGCAATTTTGATAGCTTTGTATTAAATAAAAATGAATTAAGATTATTTTATGAAAAGGCACTTACGGGTTTTTGCATCTGAACTCTTCAAACACCGCCAACACAATTAACTTATGTGAGTAACTAGTAGACCTGAGCACTTGTCTTACGATCTCTTACGAACGCAGCGATGGTTGGATCAAATTTGGTTCTTATTAGGTTTTTAGTGTTTTTCAGTAGCATCACAGTCTATTTACCTCATTAGGTACAATGGATTAACTGATGTAACAGCAATGTACCATCATGTGCTAGAGTTGTACCAGTGTCGGAACGGGGGATGCAGTGGTGCTTTTGGGCTCCCTAAATTAGGCTTTCTCAACTTTTATTGCAGACAAATGAGTAGAGTGCAGCAGCAGTAACATATATAAGAAAAAATAAAGAATCAAGAAAAAAATGCCCAACACTTTAAAACTCGTTCTGGTGCCCTTGAATTGTACTTATACCATGCATTTACTTTTACTTTTGATATCTCTGAGTAACAACTTAAAGAAACTCCCGCACACTGACCATTTCGCTGTTCTTTCTTTAATAACGACGTTTCAGCAATCTGTTTGCCTGATGAAGGTCTAGTACCAAAACGTCGTTATTAAAGAAAGAACAGCGAAATGGTCAGTGTGCGAGAGTTTCTTTAAGTTGTTGCTGAGTGACCCATGAGCCATCTCCGACGCACCTGCCAGCTGAGGTGTGCGAAAAAAGTCGAAAGATATCTCTGAGTAAACATGACATTCAAAACTTTGCCTCCAGTTCAAAATCAATCTATGTTCCAAAGAAGGCCTTCTGCTAAAAGATACACAAGGCAGGGTTATATCAGATTGTGGAAACAAATTTGCATCATGTATACACTCCATGCACCAAATACAGTATATTGTAAATAAATGATAGACGATCCCTGTCTCTCTCTCACACTTATTTCATGCCCCAGTCCTCACTATACTACAATAAAGGCGAAAATAAAAAGTAAAAATAAAAAGTTGAGTATTACGCAGATGAACAAATGTAGTACCTGCGGTGACAAAAGTAGTAAGAGTGTCTCATTACGTGAGTGAGGTGTTACAGTAGTTGTCAAAGGTGTAAGTTTGGCATTTCCAACAACTTCCAACACAAAATTTCATAAAAATCTGTGCGTACATTTTTGAGTTATCCTGCTGACAGACAAACAAACAGATAGAGAAACAGACAGACAGACAAACACCATTAAACACCAACACCAACAAATGAAAAACCAACGCGACAAAACACCTCCTTGGCGGTGGTATAGTGTATTACTTCAAACTCTGCAACGAGCTCCCAGCCCACATACGTTCGGCCCCATCCCTATCGGTTTTTAAAAAACATCTTAAGACACATTTTTACGCCTTATCTTTTAACTCTTTACAACTTCCTAGTTTTCCTTATCTAGTGTTTTACTTATTGTTTGCCCTTCTTTTAATTTGTTACATGAGCCCTCTGTAGTTTTAGCATATTTATTGGTACCTTAATTAGCCTCTTTTTATTTTATTTTTTCAGACACTTCTTGTATATATGCACTTTAAAATCGGTTACTATATTGATTTTAAGTGCTTCAAAGATTACACTGTTTCTATGTTTATTTTTATTTTTTGTTGTCTTTGTGTGTCTTAAGGGGTCCTCAAGTCCTTTTATCTGCCTGTCCAGCACTTTGGTCAGCTATCTTGTTGTATTTTAAAGTGCTCTATAAATAAACTTTGACTTGACTTGACTTCAGTGCAGTTCTGGACTGACCTGGAGATGGCGAGGTTCTGGTCAATGCGCGCCTTCAGATCCTCGTTCTGCTGCTGGAGCACTTGGACCCGCTCCTCCAGAACCACATTCTTATGGGCCTGCTCATGGGACAAAGAGCACACACGCACACAGCCTACCATCACATTCTTGGATAACCAATTATATGTGCAAGATACTTCCCTTGATCATAATTACCATAAATATAATCTGTCCGACAAATCATTTGTTTTACATGCCATACAGGTGGTAAAATATTTTGAAACATTTGAAAAAAAAAAAAACATTAAATATTTACCTCAGGTACATTTGCAAGCTTAGTTAGCTCACTGATGGAAGTTGTTTACTCTAACCAATGATAGGCCTAGACTAAACATTTTTTATTAAAGGGGGTGGGGTGGTCCCTACCTGACTCTGCAAATGATTCTGAATTTGATGAGGCCTACTCATGTTGTTAATCAGATAGCCACTATTATTACACACTATACGTCACTGAAACTGAACCAACCTGGAGTGCGTTTCTAGAAAGCATCATTGCTAACCACTTAAAACCTTAGTTGTTTGCCAACGGGAAATTGCATTGCAACAGTTAAGTTGCTAACTTTGTTAGCAACAATTCTGTCAAGAAACACACCCCAGACCTTTCATGTGAGCCGGATTGTGGAATCTTGCATACAAGCCTCACACCAGGTTCTAAAGGTCGAGTATCCTGATTTTGAGGCAGCCCCTTTGGGTTCTAGAATCTTCAGTTTGAGCCTACCACTTTCTCCAGGTCCAGAATCTTCTTCTCCTGGTCGTGAATTTGCTGGTTCTTCATCTCCAGAATGTCCTTCAGGCTCTTTAGGTCCTCCTCGATGTGCTGGTAAGGGGCCAGGGCATCCTGAAGACAGACACAGAAGGAGGGGCATAAAGTGGAGACTGAGAGACTGTCTTATTGCAACACTCTTCTGAGCACTTATGGTCCCACTCGATTTTAGTGTTAAGTTTTAACTTTTTGAGTACTGCATTAACACGGTTAAGCCATACATACACTTACAAATAGTCTTAAATTCAACTCTCTTAAGTGTTAAATTGAACTCTTTCTGTGTTTAACTAACACTGAAGAGAATCGAATTTAACACTGTGAGTGTATATCACTCAATGGTGTTAATTCAAATTACAGTAATAGTAATGGGCTGGAGTGTGTATGCACTAAATATTGCAGTGGTAATTCAACACAGTTCTGAGCTGAGTGGTTTAGTGTTAAATGTAACTCTCTCGATGTTGAATTAACCAAGTGGGCAGTGTTGCCAGATGAGGCTGATGATTTCCATCCCAAAAAATGCTCTAAAACCGCCTGGAAGCACTAAATCCTGCCCAATTCTATTGATGTATATGGGAAAGATTGGGTGAGTTTTCCTGCAAAATGCCATTTTTACCCGCAGAAGGCCATCCCAAGCAGCCCAATTGGGCGGGAAACAGCCCAATCTGGCAACACTGCAAGTGGAACCATATAGCTCAGAACTGTGTTCAATTGCCACTGCAACATTTAGTGCAGCGGTTCCCAAACTTTTCCCCCTGCGCACCCCCTTTTCCATTTGAATGTGGTTCGTGCACCCCTTAAGCGAATGTTGCAAAGCCGCACATTTTGGGCAATCCTCATTTCCAATAGACCTGACATTTTTTCTACCATTATTGCAATGGAACTTGTTGCATGACAAGTTATACATTACACTTCAGGTGGATCTTTCCAGCATATATTTCAGCAAACAATTAAAACTGTGTAATGTTCATTGATTCTGTATTTAAAAAACACACATCTCAGCCATTGCTCTATTCAGCTCGCGCACCCCCAGGGGTGCACGCACCACAGTTTGGGAAACCCTGATTTAGTGCATACACACTCCAGCCCATTACTACTACTGTAATTTCAACTCATTCATTCATTTTAATTTCAATTTTCATTCATGCTTCATTTGTTGTGTGTGTGTGTGTGTGTGTGTGTGTGTGTGTGTGTGTGTGTGTGTGTGTGTGTGTGTGTGTGTGTGTGTGTGTGTGTGTGTGTGCGTGCACGTGCGTGCGTGCATGCACGCGTGCGGGGGTGTGTGTGTGTGTGTGTGTGCGTGCGTGCGTGCGTGCATGGGTGCGTGTGTGTGTGCGTGTGTGTGTGTGCGTGCGTGCGTGTGCGTGTGCGTGCGTGCGTGCGTGCGTGCGTGCATGCGTACGTGCGTGTGTGCGTGCGCGCGTGCGTGCTGCAACGTTACCACAATCTGTTCGTCTGCGCTCCTCCTGAGGGCGTCCTCGAACCTCTTGGCCTTGTCCCTCAGAGCCTGGTTCTGGAAGGTCAGGGTGTCCACCTGGTCCTGAGCACAGGCAGCAAGATCACTTTTTAAAGGGACGCTGTGTGAGATTTTCAGTTGTTTCTTTCCAGAATTCATGCTACCCATTCACAAATGTTACCTTTTTCATGAATACTTACCACCACCATCAAATTCTAAGTATTCATTATGAGTGGAAAAATTGCACTTTTCTTACATGAAAAGGGGGATCGTCTCCATGGTCCGCCATTTTGAATTTCCAGAAATAGCCATTTTTAGCTGCAAAAATGGCTCTACTTGGACCATACTAGAAAATATGTGTTTATTACTTTGTAAACTTTCATGTAAAGATCAAATTTGGCAATAGGCAGCCCAGTTTCAATGAGCCGCATAGTTGCAGCACCTTTTTTGCAAGTCACCATGTTACCATGTTTTACAAGTCACCATGTTACCTTTCTGCTCAGTCAAGTGGTCTTGGGTATCTTGAAAGACGCTCCGAATAAAATGTTTTGTTTTATATTATTTATATTTATATTAAAATGTGTCTCAATACATAGGGGGTGTGCTATTGTAGTGCAGCAACCAAATACATCGGCCCATGTGTCCTTGTGTGTGTGTGTGTGTGTGTGTGTGTGTGTGTGTGTGTGTGTGTGTGTGTGTGTGTGTGTGTGTGTGTGTGTGTGTGTGTGTGTGTGTGTGTGTGTGTGTTTGTGTGAGTGAAAGAGAGAGAGAGAGAGAGAGAGAGAGAGAGAGAGAGAGAGAGAGAGAGAGAGAGAGAGAGAGATGTGCCTACCTGCAGGGAGAGTCTAAACTGCTGGAAATCCTCCTCAAGTTTACTCTTCTGTTGCTCGTGGGCTTTCCTCAGATCTGTGTAAACACGTGAACACACAGGCATGAAAACACATACACACACACACATTAGCCACACAAATGCAGAAAAAATTACAAGTTACCTCCACATCAGCACACACACACAGGTACGCACACACACAGGTATACACTTATGCTAGGGTGACCAGATGTCCCGAAAAATTCGGGACAGTCCCGAATTATAAGCTTTTGTCCCGAATCCCGAATCTGACTGTGCATGTCCCGAAATTTAGACTTACCTACTAATAATAATGTTTTAACCAGGTACACATCTCAAACTTTTGGCTACTGCCGCCTGTGCCCCTGAGAGGCTGCTTGTGCAGCCCCAAATATGTGAAGTGGCTGCGTTCCGCCCCTCAGCAATGTATCTATTTTATCTTGCTGACATTCTATTTGATTGCAACAGTAAGCGCGAGCAATTACCGGCGCGCATTTTCACTTTCATCGACAAAATGACAGTAGTAGCGACATGGCAGATGAAGAGCCCCACCATGCGAGTAAAAAACAGAAGCGACAGTGCAGGTAGATGAAGGAATGGGGAGGGGAACTATATTCTGGTTTTAGACCGTTCTGTCAGCGTGCATCCTCGCATTGTATTGTTTATTTTTTGACGTTCCGAGTTCAGGCACACGAGTGCACTGACAAGCTAACTTGCAGTGACAGCAAGCTAATCCATTCGGTGTTCAAGTGTACAACAACCTCGCAGCTCAGATGCCAAAGCATCGATGCAGGTAGGCGTCACAGAAAGCGTTAAAAAATGAAGGAGAAAATGAGAGGTCAACAGCAGCTGCGGGATTGACATGGCATCGAGGGGGGAAACAATGCAGGCATCGCAGCTGTGGGGGAAAGAAGTTTAACAAGTAGGCTACTAGCCTACTGTAATAATCAATTTATTTCAATCATGTTTTCAGGGCTTGTTATTAGGCTATTCTATAAATCGAAAGGTCTGAATTGCATCGCTATAGGCCTCGTTAATTTTTAAAAAAATATTTTTTTTCAAGGACGACCACAATCCCCCCCCCCCCCCCCCCCCCCAACCTCATCTGGTCACCCTAACACATGCACACACACACACACACACACACACACACACACACACACACACACACACACACACTCACTCCCACCTCTCATGGTGCGGGTGTGCTCCTCCTGAACGGTTGCCATGGTGAGGCTGTTCATGGCTTTCAGTTCTCCCATGGCGGACGCATGACAGACAGCCATCTCATCCATCTAATAATGTTACACACACACACACACACACACACACACACACACACACACATGTACGTTCGTACGTACACACACACACACACACACGCGCGCACGCACGTACGTACACACACACATGTACGTACACACGCACACACATGTATGTACACACACACACGTACGTACACACACACACACACGTACGTACACACACACACACACACACACACACACAAATACACACACACACACACACACAGACGCGCACACACACAGACGCGCGCGCACACACACACACACACACACACACACACACACACACAATTAGTCATTTCACTATATGATTGACAAATTGAAATGTCGTCTCGCAACCGCTTCATTCCTGTGTGTGTGTGTGTGTGTGTGTGTGTGTGTGTGTGTGTGTGTGTGTGTGTGTGTGTGTGTGTGTGTGTGTGTGTGTGTGTGTGTGTGTGTGTGTGTGTGTGTGTGTGTGTGTGTGTGATTGTAGCACGGAGCTACAATCAGAAAACCACGGTAAACAACATGATCTGAACTGCTCGAGGGGTTCGCATGCTTTCAAGCAGCACTGAATGCCACCACTAGCCACTCAGGCATCCTATAATGACTAGGGCTGGGTATCGCAGCCATGTTCCTGTATCGATTCGATTTCGATTCTTAGGGCTTTGAATTGATTAATCACGATTCAATTCGATTCATTCCAAATCGATTCAATCCGTTCCCTTCTTGGTGCCAGGATTTCATCCAAAAGATGCTGTTGCCTGTATTTATATAAAAATGTCAAAGGGCTGTGGCTCAACATTGTTAACAGATTGCTAATTTGTAATAAATAGGCCTAGGCCTAATTGACTAATACCTACTGGGTATTTTCCATAGACCTGAATTACACAAAAAGAACAAAAAGAAAAAGAACAAAAAAAAATCGATTTTGTGCCCTGTGAATCGATTATGTGAATTTCGATTCGATTCGATCGATTATCGATTAACTTGATTATTTTACCCAGCCCTACTAATGACGCAACACCTTCACCAGGCCAGGAGCAATACAAATATCTTTTCTGTCCGGAACTCTACCCACTTTGTCGGGAAGCAATCAATTTTGAGCAGCTCCAACGGCCCTGGGTACAGGCGTGTTCAAGGCAGTGACGAGGTTTACGCAGAGACGTTCTATTGGGACTAAGAAAATGTTTGGTTTAAACTTTGGCACAGTCTTTTCTGGCCTCGACCAGTAGCAAACCAAGGGAGGCGGGTTAACTAGGTCATTTGGGAAGCGTTATTCGTTATCCTCTTGGTCAAACAAACGTCTCAGTACAACATTTGAAAGTCGATGATAATCAGGCAATCAGACTGTGGAACGAAGATTGGCCTAAACTGCCATGATGATGATGATGTGTGTGTTTGTGTACCATGGAGGTAGTATAAGAACTGGAAAGAGTGAATAAGTCCCGCCTCCAGTCATTTCAATGGGAAATACTAGACTAGTGAATTCAGCCAAAATTGAACGTTTTTTTCAGCTTCCAAATGGTATTTCCGCCGACAGTTTATTCAGCCAATTACGTGCCACGTTAATGACTGACCAGAAAGCTATATGAAAGACGGGCATTGGATGCATGGAGGTGCCCAACCACAGACCTGTAAAGGTCTGTGCGCCCAACACTAAACTCGCGTATCCACCAATCATCATGAGCGAAGTGAATGTCGGAAGTGCGAAAATGGCGACTTGCTAATCGGCGAAGCTAACCAGCCAAATCCTGCCCCCCTGGTGTGTACAGTTGAGTTGGGACTGTGTGTGTACAGTATGTGAGACCGGACCTGTTCCTGCTGCTGGGTCCTAAGCTCCTCCATCTCTGATTGGTGCTCGGCTCTTAGATGCTCCAGCTCGGCTGAGTGATGGCTCCTTAGCCCCTCCTCCAGAGCTGACAGCTCCGCCTCCTGTTTGCCCTGCAGCAGACACAATGGAAGAAGAGGTCAGAAGAGGAGTCACCCACTGACTTTTGCTATTCAATTCAAATTAAAGGGTGGGACTTTGACTAATTACAATCAATTCGCTATGATTCATTCATTGCATAGAAATAAATGGATCTTGATCGTCTGTACTCCAGAAAGCAAATGCAAAAGCAATTGTGATTGGTGCAATGTGTGGAATGTAAATATCTATTTACCTGCAGCTCTCTCACTTCCTGCTGGAAGCTCAACTCAAGCTCCACTTTCTCCCTCTGGATCAATTCCAACTGCTCACGGTTACACACTAATTGACACACACACACACACACACACACACACACACACACACACACACACACACACACACACACACACACACGCACACGCACACACGCACGCACACACACACACACACACACACACACACAGGCACACACACAGGCATACACACAGCAGGGCTACGTGAGTGTACATACAGTATGCATTTCATGTGACAGCAAACCTATTATATTCAAATCATCTCATTTTGGATGTAAACATTTGGATGTAAATATCAGCCTCATAAATATTGTAAATATCTGAAACCCACAGCTACCATAAACATGTGTTTCTCAAACTCTTTCAGACCAAGGACCACCTGTCAACTGAATTGGCAGTTGATGGGTGCTAATTTGACACTGCTAATTTTGATGCAGATCACTTACTTTTTATTCACACTATAAGCTTATTGAGTTGAAAACATGAAAATGTTACAAATGTAGCCTATTGCTAGTTTATCTTGGAAAAGTAGAAATCCCCTCGCGGACCACCTGAGCTCTGTCGCGGACCACTAGTGGTCCCCGGACCACACTTTGAGGATGCATGCCATAAACACAACCACTGACTTCTCTCTGATGTTCATTCAGTATCTCTACTCTACTCTACACCCACAACCACACCCACAACCCACAAACATTGTGCCATAGCACTGGTCTCTAGGGCTGGGCAATATGGGAAAAAAACAATATCACGATATGGATTACTTTATATCACGATAACGATATATATCACGATATAGCACAATAACATACGTTTTCAGTTATTCTCTTTATTTGCTCTTTATTTTTTGCATGTCGCAAAACAACCTTTCTTTAAAATGGATCTTTTTATTCTTATTTTTACAGTTACATTAACTTATAGTGTGTATTGTGACAACATGAAATGTAATTAAATGATATTCAATTGTATAAAATTGATCAAATTACTATCATGATATAAACGATATAGGAGAAAGGTCACGATATACACTTTTATATCACGATAACGATATATATCGTCATATTGCCCAGCCCTATCTCCCACTCGACATACAGCACTGTTATTACATTATTATTATTATTATTATTATTATTATTATTATTATTATTATTACATTAGCATTATTATCATTACTGTAATAATGTAATCACTGTACTCACCAACTTCATCTTGAATCTTCTCCAACTCAAACGAGAGTTGCTTCTCCCTCTCACTGGCACTCTGGGTCTAACACACACACAGACACACAGACACACAGACACACAGACACAGACACACACACACACACACACACGCACGCGCGCACACACACACGCACACGCACACGCACACACACACAGACACAGACACACACAGTGTTCTGAATGAAAAACTTCAATTCATCTTTAAATGATCGAACACTTCATTCATGAATTACTTCTTGAACAACCCTTGGATCTTGAGCATTAAGGTTTTAGAGGGTAGTGCACAGACAGTGATAACACACAGTGATAACACAATAACGTCCCAATAAGACTGGGTGACTTACTGCCATTCAGCTAGAAGGCAGCAGTACACAAATTAAAAGAAGATGACAAGTTGTTGAAGACAATGAAGATTTGTAGGGGGTTGGTCTTTGAAATGGAAGGTTGTACATGTATGTTTGCTGGCCAACCAATGGCTGACATGCCCTCAAGAAGGGCACCTAACCTCACATTGCTCCAGGGACTGTAACCAATAAGCCTGCACCTAAATAACTGTCAGTCGTTTTGGATAAAAGTGCACTGCAATGAATTGCAAAAAGACGACGATGAAGACAAAGGTGCTGCATTATACAGTATGGGAGTTTTTTGGCAGCAGGGGGCAGTGTTTTCCAAACCACAGCTGAGGAATACACTCTGTTGTCGCAGGCAATGATGATCAGCAAGTTTCACACAATCTCAGTTCAGCAGAAGTGGAAAGTATTTTTACTTTGTTACTGTACTTATGTAGTTTTTGAGTATTTGTACTTAACTTAGGTACAACTAAAAATGCATACTTTTACTTTCACAAAGTATCTGACAAGTACTTTTCATGAGAAGTATATGACAAGTCCTTTTTACTCCTTAAAAAAATGTAATTTTAAAAGTTGGTACTTAGTAAAAATGTTGGTGTCCTATTTCTACTTTTACTTGAGTAAATATTTAGCAGGTAATGGGTACTTTTAATTAAAGGGACACTGTGTGAGATTTTCAGTTGCTTATTTCCAGAATTCATGCTGCCCATTCACTAATGTTACCTTTTTCATGAATACTTACCACCAGCATCAAATTCTAAGTATTCATTATGACTGGACAAACTGCACTTTTCATACATGAAAAGGGGGATCTTCCCCATGGTCCACCAATTTGAAATTCCAAAAATAGCCATTTTTAGCTGCAAAAATGACAATATTGGGACCATACTAGAAATGTGTTTATTACTTAGTAAACTTTCATGCAAATATCAAATTTGGCAATAGGCAGCATAGTTTCAATGAGCAGCATAGTTGCAGTACCTTTTTTGACCATTTCTTGCACAGTGTCCCTTTAAGTACAAAACTTTAGTACTTCCTTTGTCCACCTCTCCAGTTCAGTAGACCTAACATGCGTAGACATAGTCAGTGTGTGCATGTCATTGTGTGTATTGTTTTCACTGACAATACTATATTATCGCAGTAGTTTGTACTGTTTTACTGTGTGCACAAAACACTTCAGTCTAAAGTGATATTATCATGAGAACAGGTCCTGGAAACACTGGTGCTGCAGCAAACGCTTTTTCTATGTTTTGAGAGAGCTTTAACCCGCGTAATCTTGATTGTTGGGGGTTGCGTTTTCTGTAGCCCATGCCCGGTATCCTAGCTGGATCCTGGCTGTGCGACGACCTGTCCCAGGTGCTGGACTGTGTGTATTATTGTGCACATAGACGACTCACTAAAGCCCTGGTGCAAAGTGTCTTTATCTGCAGGCTCAGTGGTGGACAAAGAAAAAGTAAAAGTAAAAAAAAGAAACCAACACAGGTACCTTATCTGAGTAAAAAGTAGACCAATGTACTTGTACGATAAGCTGATTCTGTACAGGTTGGGTTGAGTTTGTGGTGGTTCCTTGTTAGGTTTTTATTGTTTTTCAGTAATAACAAAGTCTATGTCAATAGGTAGGTCAAATGGAGTAAATGGTGTAACAGCTATGTAATATCATGTGCTACTGTTGTAATTACACCACGAAAGTACTTTTACTTTTACTTTGTCCACCACTGTGCAGGCTCAGGTACAGTATTTGGTGCAGATTGCCGAACCTGCAGAGTGCGGACACAGGTGCTGTGTGCAGATTGCCAAACCTGCAGACAACGGTGCTGTGTGCAGATTGCCAAACCTGCAGACAACGGTGCTGTGTGCAGATTGCCAAACCTGCAGACAACGGTGCTGTGTGCAGATTGCCAAACCTGCAGACAACGGTGCTGTGTGCAGATTGCCAAACCTGCAGACAACGGTGCTGTGTGCAGATTGCCAAACCTGCAGACAACGGTGCTATGTGCAGATTGCCAAACCTGCAGACAACGGTGCTGTGTGCAGATTGCCAAACCTGCAGACAACGGTGCTGTGTGCAGATTGCCTAACCAGACACAGGTGCTATGTGCAGAAGGGTGCTATGTGCAGAATGCCTAACCTGCAGACAACGGTGCTATGTGCAGAATGCCGGGTGCTGAGTGCAAAGTGTCTTTACCTGCAGACACAGGTGCTGAGTGCAAAGTGTCTTTACCTGCAGACACAGGTGCTGAGTGCAGACGGCGAAGGCCTCCAGGCCGAGTGTGGTCTTCTTCAGCTCGGCCCTGGTGCCCTCCAGCTGCAGCTGCTGCTCCTCACATCGCTGCTGCAGCCTCCGCAACTCCTCCTCCTGCTGCTGCTGCTGCTGCTGCTGGGCCAGGGAGGCGTCTTTCTTCTTCGGTGGAGTGGCGGGCTCCCCATCCTCCTCCTCCAGGGGAAGGGGCTCCTTCTGAGGGGAGGTGCTCTGGGTCGTCACCCTGGTGATGGCGGCCACAGGACGGGGTCTGCTGCTGGGGACCACTGGGGTAGGTGGTGTGGTGTGGTGATGGTGATGGGGTGAATGGAAGAAATTAGTAGTGCACACATAAGCAGCCTTCATACAAAACAGTTTTCATCTTATTAAAGGGATATGCCACCCTCAGGTCAAATTGAGGGATTGTCTCCCTAAGCCATTGTCTGAATCTATCAACACTGACCATTGCTTGGTCGCATTGCGCAGCGGAAAATAGTTCCCAAACCAAACATTAGTAAGTCAAACTCTCTGTGTTGATTTGCACTGTTATTTTCCACTAGATGTGATGTACAGTACGAAAGTAATGGAGAAAAACCCAGGAAATTAATTCACTTTGGCCAAAATGGTTCGATGGCAATGCCATATTGCAGCTACTACACAAAACCACGCTATGGTCAGTGCTGATAGATTTGGACAATGGCTTTGTTGCTATGAAAATCTCGGAACTCAGAGCCTCAATTTGACCTGGGGGTGGTATATCCCTTTAACTACGGCGCCCCCTTTACTGGGTATTGTAAGATATTGTCTTTTCCTACCCTTCATCACGCTGTGGCTCTTCAGATAAAAAAAATGATAGCAGTAATGTTATAATGAATGCCAAAATATGCACAATATTTCACTGAAAGTGAGCGCGAATGACACTTGGCACTGATGGAAGAATTGTCTAGCTGAGTGACATCTGTGATATGTAGAGATGTACCGGATCCAAGATCCGGTTCCGGATCCGGCAGGATAATAGGGTTTTTCACAGGATCCGGATCCGGTTCCAGGATCCAGGATCCGGTAGCCGAGGCTTTTCAGTCACAACCCCAATCGCTGCATGGAGTGAAAGCCCTTTGGAAGTGTGGCAGTAAGCCAATGAGTCTAAAAAATAGTTTGAGCCAACGTAATAAAAAGGGCCCATGTGTGTGAGTAGGCTATGTGTTTCAACTCTTTCGTACGATCCGGTATCCGGTTCCGGATCCGGCAGGATCTTAAGCACTGGATCCGGTATCCGGCAGGATCCTAAAAATCAGGATCCGGTGCATCTCTAGTGATATGTATGGTAGACTACTCTCGCACACTTCCCTGTATGCTGTATATACTGTACTTATGAATATTAGTTAGTGTCTTGTTAACAACACAATGGAGAAGTTGAATGTTTGGTAACACTTTATTTTAAGGATACATCTATAAGCACTATAATACATACAATGTTAATGCCTGCACAAGTAAATTGTAAGGCATGTACTAAGCAAACGCTAAGGCCTACTAGGTCCTTACTAAGGTTAAATTGGTTATAAATCCCTTATTGTGCATGAACAAGACATTTGCGAATACATGTCTAACAAATGTTTGATTTTGCTTTGTACATGCCTTACAAGTTACTTATACAGGCACATTGTATGTATTAGTGCTAATAGATGTATCTCTAAAATAAAGTGTTACCAAATGTTTTTCCCCAGCAGTGAAATATTGGAGATAACTCTAGCATAAGCGTGTTTAATGTTCTTTTGTCGCGCTTCATTCTAGCATAAATATGAGCACAAAAGCCTACAATGCCTCCTCATCCATAATGTTCATTGCAATCCGTGTCCTCAGTGTTCAATTCACCGGGAGGCAGACCTCATCAGTGTATTGAGGTAATGAATGCATCTTCCTCTCTCTCTCTCTCTCTCTCTCCCTCCCTCTCTCTCTTACTGTGTTTTACTCAGATTGAAGAATACGACTATAACACATAGAGAGTGGCAGATGCATAATGATGTATTAATTTATGCACGTGCTGTTGTGTACCTGGGGACTGGGGTTTGGGCGAGACCACCGCAAGCCGTTTGGGAGAGGAGACAGCCGATCGGACCAGATCTGGATTCTTCAGAACCTCCTTCTTGGAAGCTGTTGGAAGATGCCGGGCATTTTGTAAGCACTTTGGCAATTTATATATAATGGGGAATTTATTATTAACATGCATCAGGAATACAGAAAATACAGTGAATGCCTTCAGACAGATTGGAAAACATTTTAAAAAAATGAAAAAAAAGTGATTACACTTGTCAGAGCATTGATCGAAGAGATCTCATTTCACATTCTCTCACTTGTCTTTCTTTTGTTCTCATCCCCCCTCCCTCCCTACCCACCCCCCTCTCTCTCCCTCTCTCCCTCTCTCTCTCTCTCTCTCTCTCTCTCTCTCTCCCCATCCCCCTCTCCCAACTGGAGGTGGCCCATGGATCAATTTCAATAGGATTCACTGAAGCGCAAAATGGGAGTTCTGCTCTACCTCAACCATGCTCGTGTCATCCTCCCCCTCTCCCCAAATTGCACCCCAAGGGCAGCCAACACTCCTCTCTACAACCGCCAAAACATGTAATATTAATGTTGTATCAGTGTTAGTGTCAGAACACAAAGCTCATCACCTTCACACCACTAGGCTGATTTAACAGCTTGCCTGTCAGCGCTGAAGGGTGAAGACTGGCCCGAGAACTGATAGCTAGCATATTGGAGATGTACACGTGACAACTACTGTAGTGATTTGAAGAGTTGTATTTCTATTTTCACAAGGACTTAGGAGCTGTTTCCATGTAGCCAGATATTTTTAAATGTGGATATTTTTTCTCCTTTTTAGGTGGAAACACAACGTGTGGATAAAAATAAAAACTCCATTGGTGCGTTTTAGCCCCCAAATGGGATATTTTTAAAGTCGGATTTTTGATATGTGGGTTTTAAAACTCTGTTTACTTGGAAATGGAAGGCTTACACCAGTGTTAACAGGAGGAAAAAATATCCATATTTAAAACTATCCTGCTACGTGGAAACAACACCTAAGTAAATATGAGGCGGGGGATGGATTCACACGGCGTAAATGCAAAACTATGAGTAACGTATGACATTGGCGCATGGAGAAACTAGGCCTACATTTCAGCCATTTATGTTTTGAGAAATTACATAAGATTTTACCCATGACATATACGTATAATAGTAGTACATTGTCATTTATTTAAAGAAAATGCAGTGCAGTAAATCATGTCTGTTTGCAACACACTTTTCATTCGTCCCTCATGCAGGGGTCTATGCAATGGAAAAAAAATAAAACAAAATAGGAGCACAGATAAGAATTTAGGAGCACTGTGAAATTGTTAACGCACAGACAAAAAGGCGGGTCTCAGAGAGTAGGCTATGCCTTTTTCCCCACACACATAGGTGTACACATTCTACATGAGGGGTGCTGGTCACAGGGCCAGTTTTTCAAAATTCCTCCCAGCGAAAGGGCTGAACAACATATTACACATTTACGTCTATATTCACATTCATTACACATACATTTCTATATGCAGCCAGATGTCTCCTCTGCTGTCCCTTTTCTGAAGATTTTTTTATTGCTCCCAAACCCAAGTTAACAACAACAACTTGACTAGGCTTTTGATCCCTCTGTCTTTCAAGCACTCATGGTTTTCTCTATAGGATGTATTTACTCCAGGAGGAAAATGCGAAGGAAATCGTTTTTCAAATCGTTTTTTTTTTTAAAACGGAAATCGTTTAAAAAAAAATAAATTAAATAAACATTTTCGGAAACTATGGCGGCCCAATTTAAACTGTGGTGGTGCGCCATAGTTTCCTCAATGTATGGGAAACACTGGTATATGTATGTGGCAGAGCCATAGAAGTTAGAGTTTGGCTAATCCCATTGACCTCGGTGTTCCATTTTTAGACAAAGATGGCGGCTCATGGAGTACTGTATTTGACAGTCAGATCGCCATTGACATATAGTTCCAAAATAGTTCCAGGAAGTGAGTGTCGAACACATAAAGGTCAATGTAATTCATTTTAATTAATTCTTATACAAAGCGGATTCCAAAAAAGTTGGGACACTTTGTATTTTGTGAATAAAATCAAAACGCTGGCATTTTCAAAACATTCAATATGTTAACAAGGTAGAACATTATGTACAGACAACAAATCAGTTGTTAAAGTGAAGCAGAATTATTGTTTTGAGGTAATTATGTGATCATTTAAAATTTCACCCTTGCAACAAATCCCAAAAAAGTTGGGACAGGGCCAATAAAATGCTTTTTATAATGGATAAGACTAAACCCAACACAAGGGATGAGACTGAACAGTTAAATACTTTGACTGATGGCATAATTTAGATATTCTGACGTGCAAGACATGATTTCAGCAGCTCAACTGATCGGTGTGTTCTTCAACTTGTTTAGCTTTTTGTTATGCTTAATATGTGGCATATCCTGACTGCAAGAAAACAATTTTGTGACCTGTTTACTCTTATGATGGAACCACACTGTTGGAACATAGTAGAGATTTAAATTTGCCACCATTAGGGGACAATACCTGAAGGCGGTGCTCCAAAATATAATGCCTTGGTAGCTATGTTTGCTGTTTAAAGTCTGTATGCATCATTTAACATTCATTTTAATGCTCTACATGAGTAAGAAGACCCTAACCAAGTCACCTCTGCACCCCCTTACCATCGTATATGCTGTCTTTCAGACTGACCACTAAATCAAGCTGAAGTATTCATTTTCTATATAACCTGGAGGGTGCATGACTCCATAATTTTCAAACAGGATTAACTATTTTCCATCCTGTAATCAGAGGACAGTTTCACATGTCTCCTAGGTCCATAGAATGAGCTTTTCTGCATGTAACACTGTTTAATGTCTGCATCATGTGCATTAATCAAGTGTTGTGTTTATGGTCATTTTTTCGAGAGCTGTCATTGTTGGAGTGTCATAGTTTGCTTATTGACCACAAGTGTTTCATGATCTCATAACTCATGCAATGATAACACAGAACTCTATATTACGGAAATAGGCCTTATATGCCTGCAATTTTGATAATTCAATCTTTCTGTGTAATAGATAAGTAATTAGTCCCTCAAAATCTTCACTGCTGAGTGCCACAGCCTTTCTGTGATGGTATTTTAGTTGTGCATTAATGTTGGCAGTCAATATAGTTCCTTTTAAAATATTCTTCCTTGTGTTATTTTTAGAATTATCCAACTATTACAACATGTTTTGGCCCTGTCCCAACTTTTTTGAGATTTGTTGCATGGGTCAAATTTTAAATGATCACATAATTACCTCAAAACAATAATTCTGTTCATTTGATATGTTGTTTGTACATAATGCTCTACCTTATTAACATATTAGATGTTTTAAAAATGCCAGCATTTTGATTATATTCACAAAATACAAAGTGTCCCAACTTTTTTGGAATCCGGTTTGTATCATATTTGCTTATTATGTAGTGGCTCTGTGTCTCCAGCGAAAAAAAAAGCTGCTGCCTAGAATTATTTCAATCCACGTGAATCACATCACCAACCGATTTCCTGAACCCCGGTCGGTAGTCACAACTCTGAATTCCAAGGCTCTGATGTGTGGTAACTCACCGGCGGCAGGTGGAGGGAGGAGGGAGCGGCGTTTGAGGGCGAGGGTGGCGGGGGGCTGGAGACTGGGCTGGCGGGTGGAGCCCCCCTGTGGAGTGGAGATGATCCTGTGGAAGGGCGGCTCGTCGTTTACACTGCTGGGACCTGGAGCAGAGAAGAGGCAGGAGAGACTTATAGAGCTTGAAAGGCCCGCCCCTTAGTTCCGCATTTCACGGGACCTAAGCTGACCATCTAACAACATGGTAGCGAGTAAATACTTCTGATCTCAGTCATTATATGCGCTGGGCTACAAATATGCTGTTTAAGAGGCTAGATAAAGATGTATTCATGCAGAAGTATCAATGTTTTGTTCCGAGGCCGTCTGCATGAAAAATCTGAAGAAACACAGCTTTCTAAAAAGTTTGGGGGTTCGTAGGAAAAATTAAACAAAAATATCAGAAACAACATATGTGGAGCTCGTGGCACAGCTCGAAGGGGCTCGAAATATCATTTTAATACCGACATTGGATTACATGCTACGATTTTCGGCTAAAAACGCCCTTGAGGTCCCATGAAATCGGGGGAAGTGACGTCACTTTCAAGCTCTATACGACAGGACAGGGAAGGAGTGACA
>NC_085863.1:9353613-9361113 GCF_034702125.1 Engraulis encrasicolus | reverse complement strand
CACACGTTTTGCAAACATCGGACGGACAACTCATCTTGTAGTATTGTGGGACGGATGGACTGGTAACTTTTATCCCAGCTTCCGGACAGAGACTCGTGAAGGCGATCCAACTTCTCAATAGGAACCGGTTTTCGATTCCCATCCCTAGGTGCGTGTGTGCGTGCATACATCCTGGTGCACAGCTGATGTGTTGTGAGATCTGATGAAGGTGGATGCTGATGTGGGCATTGCAGGCCTACAAACATGTAGAGACAGATGACATCCACCCTCTGAAATGGCTTCTAAGGCTATACTTGGTGGCGGCAATGCTGAAATGATTTGTAGGATTGAAAGCCCATCCCAAGTCCTGCTCCCTGACGAAAAAAAAGTCACCACAATAAAAAAAAAGCATCTCAGAGCCCCTTCCCAACTGCAGCCCTGGGCGATTGCTAGGACAGCCTGGCCCTGGCTCCATGCGTGTAGCAGAAAATTGTGGGCCCTATGTAGACACTGTGTGGGCCCCCTATACACATGGGGCCCTGGTAAGTTGTGACTGAGTCATACCTTACCCCCCTGTGCGACGCCCCTGCCCGGCCCTAACATGTTTTCCCGGCAACCGTTGTAAATGTGTTCTATTGAAACAGCTGGGGACAATACAAACGTCTGAAAACACTAATGTTAAACAAACTCGGAGCCCCGATTTGTGTACCAATTCTATTGCACTTTTCCGAGGCGTAAGCCGGAGTTTCCGACAATCGAGTTTCAAAAGAACGAGCCATGTATATGTTTTTTTTGCCCATGTTGAGGCATCAGCAGGTGTCTTATGTTTCCCAAGACCAGGTGGCCACCATGTGTTTTGTTATCGCCGTCTCTGTTCCCATTAGACTGCTATCTATCTATCTATCTATCTATCTATCTATCTATCTATCTATCTATCTATCTATCTATCTATCTATCTATCTATCTATCTATCTATCTATCTATCTATCTATCTATCTATCTAATGAAGGCTATTATACCAAACACAATTTCCATGGTCAACAAGTAACGGAAGAGCTAGACAGGTGTAGAGAGAATCAAGAGTCTGGAACTGGTGCTGGCTAGAGGGAGGGGATCGATGCAATGATCTGTGTATGTATTTTTGTTTTGGGCAATGTCTATATATGTTTTTATACAATGAGACCAAAGGCAATTTTCATGCTGGTATGACAATAAAGTCTATTCTATTCCGTTCTATTCTATTCCATAAATGATTCTGTTTGTGATCCTTTTATATTGTTTATTGAACCCCCTAGAATTAAGTTACTTTGACTGTTGTATATACCCTTTTGCAACTGGCAAGACTGGTTGGATAGACTACATGTAGATATCATTGGTTCTATATTCACTTCCTCTGTAATATTAATGCCTAATAATAATGCTACAACTGTAGCATTATTTACTAAAAATACACAATGTCGATCTTAATACACAATGTGCCCTCAAATTACAAGTTCTGACAAAACAAAGAAACTAGTTTATGTCACCATTTACAATCGTGGTGCTTAAGTTGTACGTAACCGCACAAATACACCTACCGCGACATGAGCGAGGCGAGCGACAGAAGTAATTGACTTTGTATTGAGTCGCGCGACAAAAGCGATTCTGGAGACTAGAGGCGATTCGCGCGACGAGAGCGACAGTTTGAAGTTGAAATCCTTTCAACTTTCTATGACGCGGTTCGGCGACCAGCCGCGACAGCCAATGACTGTATAGAGGTCAGTGACCACAGCCAATGGGAATGTTTGAATGCTTTGCCTTCTGCCTGTACGGACATACTCTAGTCTCTTCAATCGCTCGTATCGCTTGCTGCTGCACTCTGTCGCTTGAAACGCATCGCGCCTGGTCTATTCGTGCGGTAAAACCTGATGGGGGCGCTGTGGCGCAGCAGGCTAAGCCCCCCACTTTTGGGCTTGCATGCCCACCCATGGGGACCCCGGTTCGAGTCCGGCCAGGGTCATTTCCCGATCCTCCCCTGTCTCTGTGTCCCATTCGCTTCCTGTCACCATCTTCAACTGTCCTGTCAAATAAAGGCATAAAAGCCCCTAAAAAAAAAAGACCTGATGCTTGGGCGATCCTGTCCTGATGCTTCTGTGAACCTTTACCTGCTGACACTCACTTTGTACTTCAATATTTTCTCCAGATGGACCTATCCATTTCAACTAATGCTGCCAAGTAGAATGACAGTTGATGCATTGGGCAAATATACTGCAAATATACTGCATACATAAAGAAATAGTCACTGCGCCAGTCAGGATTTGAGATGTGTTTCAGTAGGCATCCAACGTGATGAATCTGACAGACTTGAATGATGATGCAAAACTAAGTCGGTCTGTCTGTGCATCACTCATGCCCCTGGACAGGAGCACAGCTGGGGCCTTGGCGCCCTGAGACCTGACCACCAGTATACGCACATTACAAATGATTGCAGTGGCACCTCTACGCGTCGGCGCACACACACCCACACACGCACGCACGCACGCACGCACAAACGCACACACACACACACACACACACACACACACACACAAACGCACACACACCCACACACACACACACAAACGCACACACACCCACACACACACACACACACACACACACACACACACACACACACACACACACACACAAAGAGTGGTGTTTGCTCCCAAAGAGACAGGGTTGTAAATGACTGCGGCCGCACGGTGGCACGTGACATGAGAGTTAGAGCTATTTATACAGCCATTGCTTACTGCTCGCACAAACCTGGCACATCGCAGGCCTGATCCATCCAGACTTAGAGCCAGTGTGTTCTACAGGGCAAGACAAATCCTTCTGTCTTCTAATCCCCAGTGGCTACAGATACCGTAGAGCCAGAGATTCTTTAAGTATAGAGATATGCCAACATAATAGGTTTCTATGGGCACCTAACGTGACCAGGTTCCGGTCTGCCTAAAGGGGCGTGTCATAATGCTCCTAGCATTGAATAGAACAGTCCTCAGGTCTGCCTAGGTCTGCCTAAAGGGGGATTTCCCCCCCAATAATAGAACCAGGAAACAATGGGCCAATGGAACCTCTCTCTCTCTACTCTCTCTGGTAGAGCTGTATGCAACCCAGAAAGACACAACTTGCACACAGCGGTTATTTCTGCAGCATTATAAAGTATACTTTATAACCAAAGGCAAGGTTATTCTTAAAGGGACACTGTGTGAGATTTTTTAGTTGCTTATTTCCAGAATTCATGCTACCCATTCACTAATGTAACATTTTTCATGAATATTTACCACCACCATCAAATTCTAAGTATTCATTATGACTGGAAAAATTGCACTTTTCATACATGAAAAGGGGGATCTTCTCCATGATCCACCATTTTGAATTTCTAAAAATAGCAATTTTTAGCTGCAAAAATGACTCTACTTGGACCATACTAGGAAATATGTGTTTATTACTCAGTAAACTTTCATGTAAAGATCAAATTTGGGAATAGGTAGCCCAGTTTCAATGGACAGCATAGTTACAGTACCTTTTTTGTCTATTTCCTGCACAGTGTGTCTTTAAAAAAAAGATGCTGAGACGTACACTACCCCACCACCACCAAAAAAGAGAGAAAAAAATCTGCCATAAATAATTGATTAAAGAAAGTCAGCGTTTATAAACACAATGCAACAGCGGGACACGTTTTACTTTCGGGTCAGTTAAGATGTGTAGGGTAACACAACTACCGATTGGTGATGCGTTATTTCCATAAATAATTTAAAAAATGTGTCAAAATGCCTGTATACTGTACAGTAGATGTCTGTCCCGTACAACAGTAACAAAACCACCGTCCGGCAGAGTAGAGGCCAATCATTAAAAATAAATACACAGAGTTGATGTCAACTATGCGACAGATACCATTTTCTTTGCAAAGACATGGCTCACAGAGAATTCTTAGGACAAAATACCACTGAAATTAGATTATGGTAGAGAACCTTAATTAATCTTTAAATGATTATTATTATGCATTATTATTATTACAGTATTAAAATGCAATTTAACAATGCAAATCAGTTAAGAATGCTACCAAGTAGTGCTATTTGGGACAGCCGTCGCCTAATGGTTAAGGAGATGGACTTGAGACCAGAGGGTTGCAGGTTCAAATCCCACCCTTCCACTCCCTATCTCATGCCATGTTTGAGGTGCCCTTGAGCAAGGCACCTAGCCCCACGCTGCTCCAGCCGAGGACTGTAACCAATACCCTGTACTTAAAATAACTAGGTTGATTCAGATAAAAGCATCAGCTAAGTGTCATGTAATATTTTTTAACCAATCAAAAGATGGGTATATGTTTACACGGTAAAGACAAAGTCACTAAAGGATAAGGCAGGGGTGCATTCAATGGCTTACTTGTCCCCCCAGAGTGTGTTGGGCAGTGTGTCTGTCTCTCTGTGCGTTTCTCCGCCCACAGTGTCTGGTAGTTGTCTGCAAGGGGCGCCAAACACATCACACCTGACCTGGGGTTGGCCATCTCTGATTGCTCTTGGTGATAAAAATGATTTGATTTGATGTGATATCTAGACTTGCTCTATTGTACTCTCTGTGTAATACAGCATAGCATAGCAACTGGCATGGGAAAGAAAGCTTGTCAGCTGTCATGTTTGCTGCTCTATTGTCTTAAGCTTCCTGAACTGTATGACTATGTATGCCACTTTTGTTCTGTGTGTGTGTGTGTGTGTGTGTGTGTGTGTGTGTGTGTGTGTGTGTGTGTGTGTGCACGCGTGTGTGTGTGCGTGTGTGTGTGTGTGTGTGTGTGTGTGTGTGTGTGTGTGTGTGTGTGTGCGTGTGCGTGCGTAGCCATCTGTTCTCTCCCAGTGGACCGGTGCCACAGCATCTGCACTTTGGCAGCCGACTGATACTGTATGCCTCTCGAGGACTGGTCTGTGTGAGTGTGTATGAGTGTGTGTGTGTGTGTGTGTGTGTGTGTGTGTGTGTGTGTGTGTGTGTGTGTGTGTGTGTGTGTGTGTGTGTGTGTGTGTGTGTGTGTGTGTGTGTGTGTGTGTGTGTGTGTGTGTGTACCTTGCTTCACACCTTAATCTCACTCTGTGTTCCTCAATACAATACACAACCCTACATAACAAAATTCACATCTCTGTACTCCCCAGTGCATCACGTGCACTAGCTCTCTACTGTAGTATTACTGCACATCTAACACATGACAAGTCTTTAGAATACACTCTACACCAGTGTTTCTCAACCTTTTTTTTAGGCGAGACATCCTTTCAATTCATGAAAAGTTTCAAGGCACCCCAAACCAACAAGCTGTAACATGATATTTTATTCGATACCACACAAGCTTAGAAAAGTAACACATTTGTAGATGTCACACAACCTACGTTCAAAGTTGCAGCTTTATCTGACAGGCTATGTGTAGGCCATGCTGGTGTGACCTAAATGTACTTTATTGTGCGTAAATGGTAGATGAAAGATTCCACTGACTAAGCATTAATTTATTAATTTAGACAAATATGTATTATATTACATAATTTATTTATTTATTTAGGTCAATTTCACATACCGTCAGCCACGTTTCCGCGGCACCCCTGAGGGGGGCCTGCGGCACCCCAGGGTGCCCCGGCACCCCTGTTGAGAAACACTGCTCTACGCCTCTGAACCCCACTATACCTCTATCACACGCAGTGGTGTAGTGGGGATTTATAAAGTGGTGGTACACGATTTTCATCGGTTTAGTCAATCATCTGCAATACTGCTATGTGATCATTCATTTTTTTATTCAAACATGGGCAGATTTTTTTTTTAAAATCTCACTTCAGGAGAAGTGGGTGGACTGTGACGCGTACCCCCACGTACCGTACCGCGCCACTACACCCCCGATCACACGCACCCTTTTTCTGAACCTTCCGTAGGTCTCTGCACTCCGTCCATTACACTTTCATATTGTCTTCATATCTGCAACTCAACACATACCTACAAATACACATGAAGAGCTTTTTTCCAAATGAGATATATCCATTTTATAGAATGTTGGGAAATCAACATTTTTGTATTGTGAATTCCATTGAAAAGCATTGCAAAATGCATTTTATAGAGGTTTAAAAAGTATGTTCTCAAAACATTTGAATGGCAAGAATTCACATATAGATGACAAGAATTCTTAACAGTCAATTCCAATATTAAGATGCAAAAAGTCAAAAATGGTGGATATAGCGTTTTGGAAAAGAGCTCTTCGCATACATCTCCATCACACACTATTGCCGTGTCTCATGTTGCACACTTCGGGCACTATATTTCAGTGCGTAGGGCGCTCACGCTGAACATTTCAGTAAATTCAGTGCACTGAAATTAGGGCTGCATGATTATGGAAAAAATCATAATCACGATTATTTTGGTCAAAATCGTAATCACGATTATTAATTATGATGATTGATTTTTTGCAGATATTTTTGAAAATTATAGGAAGATGAAATATAACCAAGAATGAATTATTTACGGGATGAGCAAAATAAAATGAATTGTAATAATTATGTTAAGGCAGTAGCATGAAACGTAAGTGGACAGATTTCTGTCCAGAAACACCAGCCTGTCAGTGTGTTCTGGCTTCAAGGAAGCTCTCACAGGTAGGTCACTATTGCCACGATTAAATGACGATTGAAATCACGACTTCGATATCACTATTTAATCACGATTTTTGATTCTTTTCGATTAATTGTGCAGCCCTAACTGAGCGTGCCCGGAAGCTGCCCTAACAATGGTAAAAAAGCAGTGCTTGAACAATGGACACGGCATACATTACAGTCCTACCATCAGAGTTCTCGTCACACACCCTCTACTCTCATCAAATATCTAATCTACGTTCCTCGGTTTGAACTGCACCAGATCGTCTTGACCATGTCTACATGCATTGAGTTGCCACCATGTGGTATGCTGAATAAAAATTTGCATCAATGAGCAATTTGACAGGGGTGCCTAATACAGCGGCTGGTGACCTCAAAATAGTTTTTTTGATGTGCATGTAAATGTGTCCACATTCCCCACTGTGCATCGCCATCATGCAGAGTTACACATTAGTACCCCACAGCACGTCTTCATGGCACGCTCTCTCTGACAGGCTTGTACGAAATTCCGAATTGAATGAATTTGAATTCAAAGTAATGCCATAATACGAACACTAGGTGGTGTCATTACCTTTCTTTGAATTTAAGCTACACCACCCATTGAGAGTACATAGAACACCACCACCTAGTGTTCATATTATGGCATTACTTTGAATTCAAATTCATTCAATTCGGAATTTCATACAAGGCTGCTCTCTGAAGCCCTCTGCATCTCCATCACACTCGCTCTGGTCCTCTGCTTCTCCATCACACTCTCCAGGTCTCTGGAATTCATCGCCCTCTTGTGCTCTATTCATTCTCTCACCTGTACCAAAGTTAGTATCCTGTACCCAAGTTAGCCCTGTAGCTGGCCCTGTACTTTCTCAAGGCATGAATAGACCAAGCATGA
>NC_085863.1:9341113-9348613 GCF_034702125.1 Engraulis encrasicolus | reverse complement strand
TGTGTGTGTGTGTGTGTGTGTGTGTGTGTGTGTGTGTGTGTGTGTGTGTGTGTGTGTGTGTGTGTGTGTGTGTGTGTGTGTGTGTGTGTGTGTGTGTGTGTGTGTGTGTGTGTGTGTGTGTGTGTGTGTGTGTCAAGTGTATGTCCACGTGAGTATGTGTGTATGTGTAGGATGAGCTTTGGACGCTTCAGGCAGTGAAATAGGGGCACAGGGGAACACGTCTCTTTGCTGTGCCCAACTGGGCTTTTCTGAGGCTGCTCTGAGTGTGAAAAAGCAGAGAGTGGGAAAAAAGCAGAGGTACCCCCACCCACACCACTGAATGTTTTTTGTATCAATATTGCTAATTTAGACCTCTATGAGCCAATTGACTCGTTCAATTTAAATGACAAAACAGTCACCTTTTGACATGCAGCCTGTAACGAGACTGCACTTGCTTGTCTGCAATCTTGTTCCCAGTGTTGTTGCTCATAAGTAGCAGTAATAATGCCGTGTACAGACCAGGAGCGAACGGAGCGAACAAAGCGACGGAAGTCATTATTTCTCAATGGAGGGCGCGCGACCTGCGCTACCAAAGCGAATTCGCCAGGAGCGAAGCTTCTTGCGCGACCAGAGCGAATTTTGACAATTAAACTAAATCTAATCGCAGGCGAATTCACTCTGACGCTGTTAGGTGAAAACCAATCGGAACGTTCATATCTCCGAATGTCCCAGGCCGTCAAGCCAGAGCCGTTATGTGATTAGCTGAATCAAACATGTCAATGCTGCGTCTGGAGCGAATACAGCGAATTCAAAGCGAAACTTCTTCTGCTACCCACGCTACCAGGCAGCGTAGTTCGCTCTTGGTCTGGACACGGCATAGCTGGCCGAATTGTGGGACTGATTGATCAAACGTGATGTTTATGTTTGTGTACATAAAACTACCATATATCAATGTGACTTCTCTCAACTTTTCAGACAGACCACCAGTGGAGGCTTCTGGCATGAGTGGTTTCTATGCTTGTGGTGTGACCCTTGAGATAGGAGAGGGGGTTATTATTGGCAGAAAAAAGAAAAGGGAGGGAAGTGTAAGAAGAAGAAGAAGAAGAAGAAGAAGAAGAAGAAGAAGAAGAAGAAGAAGAAGAAGAAGAAGAAGAAGAAGAAGAAGAAGAAGTTTGAGATGCAGAGGAGACACAGGGAGATGTTTTAGCCATGGGGGGGGGTAAAAGATTTGCTGGGTTTAAAGGAAAAGAAGGAGAGAAATGCTTATGGAAAGCTATTCAGCTGGGGTCACCGTGTGTGCTTTCCCAAGACACAGAGAAAAACAAAGAGAGAATGAGAGAAAGAGAAATAGAGAGAGAATGAGCAAAATATGCTCATAGGAGGGCAGGTTTGCGGGCGTCGTTGTGTGGGCTCTCCCGAGAGAGACATAGCAGAGAAACAGAGACAGAGAGAGAGAGTGAGAGGGTGAGGTGGGGTGGGGTGGGGGGAGAAATAAAAAGGTGCTTACGGAAGGCAGGTTTGCAGGGGTCACTCCGGGCGCTCTCCCCTGAGTGGGTGCTGGAGACCGAGGAGACGCTGGAGCTCCGCACGAAGCCGAAGGCGGTGAGGCGGGAGGGGGGCAGGCGGGAGGAGTAGCCGGGGGGGCGCAGGCCGGACAGGGAGGGCTTAGGCAGCAGGGACTTGGGGCTCACCAGCCCTGCCGAAGAAGCCTTCTTGGCATCAGCCTGGGATCCTGGGTGGGGAGGGGGAGAGGAGGCAGGAGAGGAGAAAGCACACTACCAGTTCAGCCAAACTACTCTATTTGCAGCAGGGTTTGCATTGGATAGAGCTTTGTTTGCAAAATGTCTTATACAGTACATATCTTAATTGGAACATATTTTGGGCATTGCATTGCAAAATGCAATTCAAAAATGCTCGTTTTAAAAGTATGTTCTCAAAATATTTGAATGGCAAGAATTTACATAAAGATGAAAGAATGGCTGAACATTCATTTTCAATAATAAAATGCTAAAGTCAAAAATGGCATTTAAGTACATTTGCAACAGAACTCTTCATTTATTGTGAGAGGACAGCGAAGAGAGCAACAGCAGTGGAACAGCAGTGACAGCAGTGGGAGAGAGAGAGATGGGGATGGGGTGGAAAATTACCCTGGCCAGGGGTCCGTTTCTAGATTCTTGTCGTTGCTAACCGTCTGAAGACCGTTTTAAGACTGTCTTAAGACCGTCTTACCGTTCCCTTTGATTTAGTGGTGAGCGTCGCTGTCGAGAGAGAGTTGAGTCGCTCGTACGAAGGACTTTGCTAACGTCGTTAGCAAAGACGCTTTCGAGATATGGACCCCAGAGCCGAAACTGAGTCCATAAATAACGTACAGTATGGGCCATATATGGGCCTTTATGTTTGCGACAGGACAGTTGCGACAGACAGGAAGCAAGTAGGGAGAGAGAGAGAGATGGGGAAGGGTCGGCGACCCGGGCCGGAATCAAATCCGGGTCGCCAGTGTAACAGTGCAGTGCCCTACCGCTTGGGCCATGGCAGAGCCAAAACGGAGGTGGTCTAGGTCTACTCTAGGTCTATACCAAACCCCTCCTTATGCATTATGGGTAATTAAAGGGACACTGTACAGGATTTTTTGTTGTTTATTTCCAGAATCCATGCTACCCATTCACTAATGTTACCTTTTTCATGAATATTTACCACCACCATCAAATTCAAAGTGTTCATTATGACTGGAAAAATTACACTTTTCATACATGAAAAGGGGGATCTTCTCCATGGTCCACCATTTTGAATTTCCAGAAATAGCCAGTTTTAGCTGCAAAACTGACAGTACTTGGGCCATACTAGAAAATATGAGTTTATTACTTAGTAAACTTTCATGAAAAGATCAAATTTGGCAATAGGCGACACAGTTTCAATGAGCAGCATAGTTGCAGTACCTTTTTTGACCATTTCCTGCACAGTGTCCCTTTAAGGTAGGCCGCTAAACAGTGATAAGGACATGCAAGTCTTACATCAGTTTACTTCGTTTGTCAATGTGAAAGCAGACCACACAGCAGTGTACAGGGAACATGCTTCAGGAGCAATTTCACTGCCTCTGAAGTGCTCTTGCAGTAGTCTTTCAAGCTAGCTTTAGTGATATAACTGCATATAGAAAACATGGTTGATCTAAGCGCGGTGTGCTTGAAAACCTCAAAATCATACCTACAGTACTGTAAACTCGTGCAAAAACATTTTCACACCAGCAATTAAAGCATGGACACTTTGCATGTAGAAATTCATTACGTGTACATGTAAGTAGTAGCCGTATATCATCATAAAAAGTAGGTTAATGTCATCACAGAACATGCTAGAATGAGAGCTACTCTAGCCTGTACATGCAATTTTTCAGTGTAAGTGCAGTTTCATAGCTGCTGAGTCATGGAGAGCAGGGGTGAATTTCTCAAAACCAAAGTTGCTTACTACATTAGCTACTTTGTTGTTTTCAATGCATTTTCCCATTGGCAACTACCGAAGTTGCTAACAGGCTAACAACTTCTCTTTTGAGAAACTCACCCAAGGAAAGATGGAGGTGAAGGTGCAATCCCTACAGTCCCCCAGTCAAACTGGGCTGAAAACACACACACGAACACACACACACACACATGAACACACACACACACACACACACACACACACACACACACACACACACACACACACACACACACACACACACACACACACACACACACACACACACACACACACACACACACACACACACACACAGGGCCGGATTAAGATCGCCTAGGGCCCCTAGGCTACAGATGTCTGTGGGCCCCACCGGAAGGTACATTTCCGACAAATTGACATTGATAGTGTCATAATTATGACCTAGGAATTAAGGATAATATATCTAACAACTGTGCTAAACAGATTCATTGTTCAATACTGCATTCTGTCACCATTCTGCAATATTTCACTTGTGGCCAATCAGGGGCCCCTAGGCTACAGCCATACCTAGCCTGTGCATTAATCCGGCCCTGCACACACACACACTGGCCCTGCACACACACACACACACACTGGCCCTGCACACACACACACACACTGGCCCTGCACACACACACTGCGCTGAACTCCCATAGTCTGGACTCCCATGGCTCCGCTACCAGCACTGCAACCCAGTGGGACACACACACACACACGCACGCACACACACACACACACGCACGCACACGCACACACACACACGCACACACACAGCACGGACGCACACACACACACACACACACACACACACACACACACACACACGGCACTAGGCTAAGAATAGAAAGTGCACAATAGCTCTAACGGCCTCCTGCTGCTAAGAGCATTTGCACCGCCTGTTCTCCACGCACACCCGTTCAAACGCACCCGCACCGCACGCACTGGCACACATGCACACGCACGCAAGCAAGCACGCACAGGCACACGCACACACACGTGCAGTACACACACATGTACACACACACACACACACACACACACACACACACACACACACACACACACACACACACACACACACACACACACACACACACACACACACACACACACACACACACACACACACACACACCATGACCTCCTTCTGCCTTTGTTCCTCCCCACAGGTCAGATTAAATATATGCACCATAATGAAGCTGATTTCACCTTGTATGCCCTGGGTAAAAATACCTTGATGCCCTGGTAGATTATGAGCCATACATACTGTACTCACTTGACAGAATGCAACAGAAAATGTTCATGGCATTGACAAAATGTTTATGACGTATCCATGACTGTGTTATGGTAATGCCACATCCAAAAGTAGGCTTAAATAAAAGTTAGCTGCCGATGCTGGAATGGACAGTTGACTTGGAATGTAACTTACTGACATTTTTTGGGAATTACATGCAAGAAAATGTAACTGTATGGCTGGGTATGGTTCATTTAAAGCACCATGTCATAACATGAAAATTGGATGGAATTTATTCGGACCTCAATATTTGTCTCATTTTCACCTTCAGGCTCTATCTGTTAGTCCCGTCAGCCCACATGTTTTAGAGAGAAAATCACTACCCAAAGGACAACTACTGTAATGCAGATCCAACATTTACAAATGTAATAACTAGTACGTCAACTTTAGTCAAATTAAATGTTTCTGTCAGAATTGGGGGCTGAGCATCTAGGCCTATATGCTTGCAGAGGTGACCATTGCCAAATGCAGCATTTTATTACCATTCACATCAAGCAATAAAATGGTACATAAAATAGCAATGGTGTAATGCTCATTAACGTTTGTCACCTTAACAAACCACTCAAGTGGAACAAGCTGCATGCCATGAATATTGTTAATTCCAGAAATTGATTACAATTAGTGTGTAGTCATTGAGGTTAATGTACAGGGCTATTTGCCGTTGCACTAAATGAATGTGTCTCATTCTGCATTGCATGTTATGTTGCATTTTTGCAGTTTATTTATAGCTGCGGTAACTGTTTTAGGATCTCAGTGCAATATACAGTACGGTGTTTCACAAGCAGCAGTATAAATGACTGATATTCTACTGTAGTTTTCCACAGTAATATATTATCTGGCATATTTGGCTCCTGTGTTATGAACGCTCTCAGTCACGCCTGCAAAGCGCCACATGATTAGATTTGGGAGCAGGAGTTGACACACAACGGTTGCGCGCACACATGCGCGCACAAACACATACACACATGCACGCAAAAACACACACACACACACACACACACACACACACACACACACACACACACACACACACACACACACACACACACACACACACACACACACACACACACACACACACACACACTTGTGTTTGGCTAGCATTTGCATTCACACTCACACTCTCTTTCTTCACTCTCAGACTCACACTCTCTTTCACACACACACACACACACACACACACACACACACACACACACACACACACACACACACACACACACACACACACACACACACACACACACACACACACACACACACACACACACACACACAAACACACACATATGCGCGTGCGCAGGCAGGCAGCAGAGACCGAGGATATGAAAGAAAGGGAAGAGATGAAATAAAGTGTGATGACGTGCGCCATGTTTCACAGTTGGGGAGGGAGGGGGGCTTCTATCTATCTCTCACCCTCCATGCTTCTCTCTCTCTCTCTATCCTGCCCTCTCTCTGTGTCTCTCACCCTCTATCCCCCTCTCTCCCTCGACCATCTCTGTCACTGTCTCTCACACCCTCCATCCCTTCCCCTCCCCTCTTTTTCCACCTCGTACTCTTTCTCATCCTCTCTTCTCTCTTTCTTCTTCCTCTCTGATGCCAGGCTGCCATGCCAGCCTCAGTCACCAGGCACTACATGTAGGCTCCAGCCAGGCGCGGAGTGGCCGTCGGGAGATCGGGGACTTGTCCCGGTGGGCTGCGGCCGTGAAATGTAATATTGCGGCTGCACCGCGTCCATTGCCGGCCCTGAAGTATAGATATTTTTCATATGAGCACTGAGCTCCCACTTTCCTCTTCCCTGCATTACATCTCAGCTGACTAGCCAGTATTTATACCGTATACCAGACGGAAATACCTCACTGACGGTGTCAAACAGTAAATTGGCCACACCCCTTCTCTACTGATAATTTTCATACACCGTAGATCGCGGAAGTTTACAAGATCTTAGTAACACAGTTTCGTTTTCAGTATCTGAAGAACCTGTGATATGTATATTGGTTACCAAAGGATGGAAATATTAATAAATTATGATTTATTTTCCGATTTCCACACGACTGTTACAGTTTACAGTCTTTCCAGTCCAGATTCACTTGCTCTGTGGTTATTGACTTGGGTTACGAACAGACTCCACCAAGTGGTAAGGAAGAGAACTGCACCTAACAGAAGCAATGGGTTTTGTTTTGATTTGTTAGACCTACCAGTATATCTCCTTATAGTCGAAATAATATTATTATCATACATATATTTATATGTGGTACATTAAGGATGTAGCCTATGTCTGAAGAAATGGAACAAAATAATTACCACACAAGATTCTGATGTGACCAGTGCTGGGTGTGTAGGCTAAGCTGTGGATTAAAGTAGAGTGATTGCAAGAAACAAAGACATTTGCTGCGACGAAGACAGCGTTTTAAGGTAGGCCTACACCGTTTGGTTATACATTTTGTTGACTTATGGTTGTGGTTTGAAGTAGCTAGGTTTGGCTTATTTGCTGCATGGTGGGTCTATTGCACAATGTAGACAGACTTTTTGTAAGCTATAGGCTACTATACTATATTTTGTAAGCCTACTCTTCTAAAAATCCCCACACTCAAAACTTTGTGCCCATGCTCATCCTGTCTTCCTTAAACGATATTTCAATTTCAAACTGTCAAAATGACAGAGTGCACATTTGCATGGAACAGTAGCGTGATGTAGCCTAACCTAGTAGGCCTGTGAATGCTTTGGACTGTGATGATGGCTCCAGTGGTGTAGTC
>NC_085863.1:9316113-9336113 GCF_034702125.1 Engraulis encrasicolus | reverse complement strand
CACTCCACAGAAAACATGTGCCACATTGAGTGAAAGACATCTGTGGCAACAATCTTTTTGTGATGTTTTGTGGAGTAGAGTAATTTTCAAAACCATACAGCTCATCCAAGCTGCTCTGTGTATAATTTCTATATTTGTTATACTTTTTACTTTGTTATATTATGTACTGCATTTGTTTACATTTAGATTTCAATGTGTAATGTATCCGTTATGCTTACTGGGTGAATATCCACAATAAATGCTATTAACCTCTATTAACCTGTAATGTATTACTAAAGGTCATAGTAGTGTAGCACTATAATTAACTTTCAATCTCTATTACAGCGTGCCACAGGAGGTACAGCGTGCTTTAAGGGGCTACCGTGCTATCAACACATTCAGCTGAAAATAGTGGTGGCAGTAGTAGTTGTCAAAATGTTGAGAGCCAACGCGGGCTGAGAGTGTGAGAGGTCTCTCTGCAGACGCAATAGGCCACTTGCCCATGAACAACCACAGAGCTCCACACAACCACACAGCTACACGAATCCCATGATCTATGTTCCCACAGCTCTAAAAGAAAAAGTCAACAATGGGACGAAAAAGTCAACTCTTTCATAAAGGGCACTGAGTTTATTCAGTCCATACAGTACGTAACTATACAGCAACTAATCAGTGGCACATATTGAGAAATGCACTGCAGCGTGCATGTCTGTGTTCACAGAGATGCTCAGCAGCATTTTGGAATAATATAGTGATATGGCTCGCGTTTTAATTGCTTTGCACTTCAAAGGCAAAACCCTGCCCAATCCTCCTCCCCATCCCATCCCATCCCATCCCATCACTGCAGAGAGGGGAAGGGGAAGGCAGTAAAGAGGAGAGAGGAGAGAGGAGAGGGGGGGGGCATCAATATGCATGCTGGGGGATTACTACCAGCCTGCTGCTCCATGATAACCAAATGGAGATGAGATGATCTGGCTTCGGGTCCTTTAGATGGGGCTGCTGCAGTGCACCCATCCCCTCCTGGGGAGGGCAATGGGATGAGATATGGTGGGGTGGGGTGGGGTGGACTGTGTTGGGGTGGGATGGGGTTTTTTTTTTGGGGGGGGGGGGGGGGGGGGGGGGGGGAACTGAGGTGGGATAGACGTAGGGTGGTCTGGGTTGGGGCAGGAGTGGGGGTTGGGAGGGTGTAGTGATGTTGGTGGTGGTGGAGTGGGGGTTGGGGGGGTTCCATGGAGGTCGGTGAGTACCCATATTACTGATGTTAATTCATGAGGTTCATGATCCGAATTAATGAATTCATCTAATTCACTTAAAGATTCAGTGACTGTTATTCATTCACTCACTTGTGCGCTCGTTGGCTTGCTCTCCCCCCCCCTTGCCTCGCCTGGGGAGGGCACCAGTGTTGCCAGATTGGGCTGTTTCCTGCCCAATTGGGCTGCTTAGGATGGCTGTGTGCGGGTAAAAATGGCATTTAGCAGAAAAACCCGCCCAATTTTTGCCATAGAAATCAATAGAATTGGGCGGGATTTTTCTGCTTCTAGGCGGGTTTTGAGCATTTTTTGGGCTGGAAATCATCAGCCTTATCTGGCAACCCTGGGGAGAGCACCATAATAGATTCATGTGAACTTGGATATGAACCCACCTACTGCAGTAGAATAAGCCCGGCAGCTTTAGCTTTGGCTCTGGCACATTTACCACCAGTCAGCTAAACCCTGGTTGGTTCTCCCCTTCCCCTTCCTCTATCTGCATCGCTAGCATGATTACGCCAACACTGCGCATACATGGATCACTTTGAAAATGCCAAACCTTTAGGAAAGTGAAAAAGAGTGGTCTTACATAAATGTGACGTCTAATAGCACGTATCAGTCTTGTGTCTTGTGTCACACGCATGAATGCACACACACACACACACACACACACACACACACACACACACACACACACACACACACACACACACACACACACACACACACACACACACACACACACACACACACGCAATGCGTACCCTCATCTGTCACCATTTCTAATGTATAAAGCCACATCTCTGCATGTTTTTTTGATATTAGCTTCATGATAAGTCTGAAACGTGCGAATGAGCCTAGTAATTAGCTCCGACTGCTGTGCAGGGCTATTTTTTTTGGTGAGGCAATCCCACAAGACACAGGGATCAAAGCGAGGGGGTGATGAGCACTGACGTATACACTAATAATGAATCCCAGCAGTCTGTGGTGCCTCCATGCAGGGCTGCTGACAGCTTTGGCCAGGCCTGGGACAAAATCAACTAAAAGCCACCCCCGACCAAATACATTAAATATAACGAGGACTCAATTCTGGGGCCCCTTTCTCCCTGTGCCTGGGACAACTGACCCCTTTGTCCCCCCGCCTCCTGTCGGCCTCCCTGCTTCTATGAACAGCAAGGCTGAAACGCAGCTAGTCAGTTAGTCAGTGTTGGGGAGATGTTCCCTACAGGGCCAGCAGCAGGGGTCCACTACTGCAGTGGTTCCCAACCTATGGGTCGGGACCCACCTTATGGGTCGCCAAAGATCCACAGGGGGTCGCGGAGCCCTCTTGATTTTAAGGGGTTTCATTTTCAATATATATAGCCCATGTTGAATAAAAGACAAAGCATTTGACTAATAAATGCATAGAAGCAACAAATTGTAAGTGCTACATTAAACATTTATTCTATATTTGACCAAAGACGAATTGAGGAATAAAATAACTAAAATTAGTTTTTGCAGGAAACAGAGGGCATCTTGTGACTCCGTCTCGTGCGGGCGCTCGCGTGGTTGGGTCACCAAAGCTTACAATAGTAAAAACATGGGTCCCTTAAGAAAAAGGTTGGGAACCACTCCACTACTGTACTGAATACCACCTGATAGGGCTGCACGATTATGGAAAAAATCATAATCACGATTATTTTGGTCAAAATCATAATCACGATTATTTTGGTCAAAATCATAATCACGATTATTTTAGACAAAATCATAATCACCATTATTGATTTTTGCCGTTTTTTTGGAAAATTATAACAAGATGAAATTTAACCAATAATGAATTGTATTGCCACTATTGCCACAATTAAATCACGATTGAAATCATGACTACGATTTCACTATTATCACGATTATTTTCGATTAATTGTGCAGCCCTAATACCCGACATACCCGCTCATGCTGGAGGAATAATATAAGAGGAGACATTTGTGTCTGTGGTTCATCTAAAGACAGTATATGCATTTCCAGTAGACATTGGGCCTTATTTATCAAGCTATCGTAGAACCCGTCATAGATATGAGTGGAGAACTCGTTGTACGACAAGGCTCACGTGAGTTTTACTAAAAATGCGTACCACACCAATCCCATGGTAAGAACGAGCGGCTGTTGATAAATCCACCGTCTGAAAACCATTGTAATTGGCATAATCACACATTCTCTAAAACGGCAGGAAGGAGGAGACCGTACCCCTGAGTTTACAAGATGGAGAAACCGTTTCTGGTTGATTGACAGTTTGAAATTAGGCATTACAGTGAGGTAGACCACAAAATAACACGTGGGAATAATATATATATGAAAGTATTACGATATTTGGAATGGTTGACTAGGGATTGGACTTGCACTTTAATGTCTGTATGTCTTACTGTCTATGTTCATAAAGATTGTCTATGTCTGCTTAGGAAAGTAAGAGTTAAGGAAGTAAGAGTTATTTCAATTATTTGCATGATCAGAGCATGAAAAGAAATTGACAATAAAGCCAACTTGACTTGACTTGAGTTGAATGGTAAAAAATGATAAGTGACAGGTAGATTTTAGAATCTATTGTACGTACGTTCCACAGTGACTGGTGACGGATAAATGAGTTCCACCTATAGCCTCCATCCATCCATCCATCCATCCATCCATCCATCCATCCCTCCATCCATCCATCCATCCATCCATCCATCCATCCATCCATCCATCCATCCATCCATCCATCCATCCCTCCATCCATCCATCCCTCCATCCATCCATCCATCCATCCATCCATCCATCCATCCATCCATCCATCCATCCATCCATCCATCCATCCATCCATCCATCCATCCATCCCTCCATCCATCCATCCATCCATCCATCCATCCATCCACCCATCCATCCCTCCATCCATCCATCTTCCCATCCATCCATCCATCCATGCATCCTTCCATCCACCAATCCATCCCCCAATCCATCCATCCATCCATCCATCCATCCATCCATCCATCCATCCATCCATCCATCCATTTATCCATCCATCCATCCATCCATCTATCCATCCATCCATCACTGCCTCACCTGCTGTGTTCTGGGGCGCTGGGACCACTGCCTGCACTGGCTGGTTCTGACCCGTTGTGAGAGGCGTGCGGTTCTTCGTGCTGGTGGTTCCGGTGGGGCCCCTGACAGCCCCTGCCACCCCCAGCTGGGGCCTGAGGGCCCTCGGAGGGGCCCCGTCGGGCCCTGAGAGGTGTCCAGGGGCCATGCCCCCGAAATGAGACGGGCCTCTGCACCCCTGCAAAAACATGGGCGTGGCAGGCATTAGAATCAGGTCAGGGGTGTAGATTGACGTCATCATCTGCAATGGCACAGTTTTTTGGACCACGTGCATCTAATTGTATAAGCATTGCATTCACTCATGACCTAGTGCTGAATGAAATGTGTATGTTCATAGTATGGCGTAGTATACTGTATGTACATGGTATAGTATACATATTATAGATATAAATCCTTATACTTAAGAAAAAAGTGTACCATTAGGATTACTATTATGGAGAGAGAGAGAGAGAGAGAGAGAGAGAGAGAGAGAGAGAGAGAGAGAGAGAGAGAGAGAGAGAGAGAGAGAGAGAGAGAGAGAGAGAGAGAGTATAAATAGAGGAGGTTACGATAGTCTTCAAATGCTCACCCCTCCAGCCGTGTACTTGCTGTTGAGTGACCCGTAGTAGTTGTCCGTCCTGCTACTCTGCTTGTGGGGGATTGTGTAGGTGGGGGCCCTGACCCCACCACCACCCGTGCCTGCTGCTCCTCCTGCTCCTCCTCCTCCATTCCCACCTCCTCCACTCCCACCTCCTCCACTGGGGAGGAACTGGGGCACCCTCTGCATCTCGTGTCTGTACTTGTCAAACAGCAGGTTTGAGGCACTAAGCGCCGGGGGGTTCTGTCGACTCTGCGCCGACTCGGCGGGGGCCCCACCACAGGAGGAGGAGCCCAGGCGGGAGGGCAGGGACGACACCTGGTGGGCGTGGTGCTGGGGGTGGTGGGGGTGGGTGTGGGGTCCCTCGGGGGGCCTGGCCGGCGAATTGCTCTTGCGCACGTAGGTGATGATCTTGGGTCGCACGGTTTTGGGCTTGGGCGGGCACTTGGGTGGCGAGGACCTGTTGTCTTGGGTCCCGGGGGGTGGGGGGCGGTGGTCAGGCAGGGGCCCTTTGGGGATGCCCGTGCCCACCCCAGTCCTGACAGGGGCGCGCAGCAAGCTGTTGCTGCTCACGCCACCTGGGGGTGGAGGGTGGTGCCCAGTGCCAGGGTAGCCCCTCTGCACGTGTGGTTTGGGGGGTGAGACGGAGACCATTTGGGGGTGTCTGCGCGGGGAGCCCACGTCCCGGGGTGACGGGGGGGACTGGGAGCCACTGGGACTCCTGCACAGGCGCGGGGTGACGGGCGCCCTCCTCTCCAGACTGGAAGGGCCAGGCGGAGGTCCTGAGAGCCTGCCCCCCACCTTTAGTGACCCTGAGCCCTGAGCTGACCCCCCCTGGGAGCTGCCATTCATCTGATACCCTGTTACCCGGTGGACGACATGCTGGTTTCTGCTGTTGGCATGAGACAGGTCAGCGGAGGTGTAGCCTGGGTGGGGGGGGACATGGTGTTGGTGTTGGTGTTGGTGTTGGTTGTGTGGGTGTGAGGAGGGAGGCGGGTCGGGAGCCCATGTGGGGTGCTCCGGTTTGCTCTCGGACAGGAACGGCCGAACGAGCTGCCGGCGGCATGGCGGAACTCTTTCGTCGCAACTTTTCTTCCGGTCGCCGGAGGAGGAGGAGGAGCCGTTTGCCTGACGCGCGCCTGACGCCGCTTCCTGCCTCCAGTCGGACCTCATGCACTGCTGCAGCTCCTCCAATCTGCAGGAAGATAGAGGACGGGGGAGGAAGACAGGAAAGAAGGAAGGAAGATAGAGGGAGGGGAAGGAAGATAGAGGACAGGGAAGGAAGAGAGGAAGATAGAGGAAGGGGAAGGAAGAGAGGAAGATAGAGGACGGGGAAGGAAGGAAGGAAAGAAAGAAGAGAGATAGAGGAAGGGGAAGGAAGACAGGAAGGAAGGAAGGAGAAAGGAAGGAAGGAAGATAGAGGACGGGGAAGGAAGATAGAGGAAGGGGTAAGAAGAAAGGAGGGAAGGAAGGAAGGAAGATAGAGGACAGGGAAGGAAGGGAGATAGAGGAAGGGGAAGGAAGAAAGGAAGATAGAGGACGAGGAAGGAAGACAGGAAGATAGAGGACGGGGAAGGAAGACAGGAAGGAAGGAAGGAAGAAAGGAAGATAGAGGAAGGGAAAGGAAGGAAGGAAGGAAGAAAGGAAGATAGAGGAAGGGGAAAGAAGAAAGGAGGGAAGGAAGGAAGATAGAGGACAGGGAAGGAAGAAAGGAAGAAACGAAGGAAGGAAGGAAGGAAGGAAAATGCACTGTGTTTATATAATGTTTTTTTAACGCCAAGGTAGTCGCATCGTTTTTTTTTCAGTATTAAATTATATAGGACTCAAACATCATAGTCAAAACACACACACATAGTGCTTCACAGTCGTAAACAAAAACACAAAAAATAAGTCATATGTTTTACAGGTTGGCCAAAAGCCAAGAATCGAAGCGTCACGGATCCTGGAGTATGCACCAGGGGCCCTCTGAGGTTGACGTGATGTTAGGGTTCAATACATTATATTACACTTAGCGAAGACCTTTATCAAGAGCGACATGCAGCCATTTTAAGTACAGGGTATTGGTTATAGTCCCTGTAGCAGTGAGGGGTTAGGTGCCTTGCTTAAAGCGATGGTTCGGAGTAGAATCACCCTAATGCCATTTGAACCGTGACACCCATCCACCTTTACACCCGAAGTGTTTTCTGCCGCAGGCTTACATCAACAGAGTTGCCGTGTTATTCGATGTTTATTCCGGATAGCTTGACTCAAGCGCATATGGATCCTGGGCACCGTCTCCAAACTTTCCCCACAAAAATAACATGTCATGACACCAAACTTCTACAGTATAACAAATGTGGTTTGTACTCACAAAAAGATGAATTTGAAACTTTGTACATAGTCCAGGAGTTTATTAGTAACAACACACGAGACGATTAGCTTTTCTGCTGCTAAACATCCGTCGACGTCACTTCCTCCAGCTGGGACTGTCCACTTATTGTAAGGTTTGTGTTTTAGTCCACAGCCAGGATATATGCACGAGTGTGGCATCGTAAACGTGGTAAAATTTAAATCCGAAGTGGTTAATTTCTAGTTGTAGCGCAAGCTGTCTTTTTGAGTTTTCCGCCTTCCGGACTCACGTGTATTTGTTTCCATCAACAAAGTCCCAGCTGGAGGAAGTGACGTCGACGGATGTTTAGCAGCAGAAAAGCTAATCGTCTCGTGTGTTGTTAGTAATAAACTCCTGGACTATGTACAAAGTTTCAAATTCATCTTTTTGTGAGTACAAACCACATTTGTTATACTGTAGAAGTTTGGTGTCATGATATGTTATTTTTGTGGGGAAAGTTTGGAGACGGTGCCCAGTATCCATATGCGCTTGAGTCAAGCTATCCGGAATAAACATCGAATAACACGGCAACTCTGTTGATGTAAGCCTGCGGCAGAAAACACTTCGGGTGTAAAGGTGGATGGGTGTCACGGTTCAAATGGCATTAGGGTGATTCTACTCCGAACCATCGCTTTAAGGGCACGTCAGCCATGGAGTGATTCAGATAGGGAGTGGAAGGGTGAGTTACGAATCTGCAACCCTCTGACCAAAAGCCCATCTTCTTAACCACTAGGCCATGGCTGCCCTGTGGCTAGATATTTCACATTTGTAGATATTTCGCAAATAATTGACTAATTTCACATAGGAATTGCAACACAGTTTTGATAATCTACTAGAGTTGAGACAGGCCAATTCATTTCACAACCAGATCAGAAAGTAGAGCATTTATCATATCATTTCCATCTTGGGGATGGTGAGGGGCCCCCTAGAGGTCACGGGCCCCGGTGCAAACGCACCTGCTGAACCTGCTGCCATAGTAACGACCATGACTACATGACGACAAAACAAACAAACCTCTGCTTAGGTGGCACCAGTCTGCTGGGCAGGTGCTTCCTGTTTGCGTTGCCTTGTGGGAGGCCGTAGGCCTGGGCCGCCCTGCCTGCCTGAGGCGGCATGCTGTTGTGGTTCAGGTCCACCTCCAGGGGGCGCTGGTACTGCTGCTGCTGCTGCTGCCGAGCCCTGAGACTATGCGCTGAGGTAGGGTAGGCAGCATAGTGGTCTGCCACGCTTCTGTGAAATACAATGAGACAGAACAATCAGTTGAGAAGTACATATACCACGATAAACAGTGTTTACTTGTGTGGTACAAAAATACACTGGTGTGAAAAAAATGTATGCATTTTAAATACATTAAGTTGAGTAGAGGGCCTATTGGGATGTGATAAGGCCTTCTAAATGCCATAAACATCTAACATTAACACAGCATGCAAACTGAACAGTGCTCCACTACTGTATGCTATACCAAGAGTGTATGTTATAATATGGCAGGAGCTTACATAGCAAAAATACTTAGTTAAGAGTGTAGAGTAGAATAAGGATTTGCATAATAAGATGTTAATTAGTGATTTATAATGACTGGAAAATGGTATGCCAGTACCAATATGTGCCAGTACCATGGTTAATATGTGTGGCCTAATCTTAAAGTGCTACCAAGATGAAGGGGTTAGAAGATGTTAAAGGGGTATGCCACTATTTTGGGGCTTAATACAGTTAAAATCGTTGGACAGGGTTTATAAAGGTGGCAAAGTGTCTTATTTTTCATGTAAGCCATTGTCTTGCTTTAAGACAAGTTAAAAGAGGGAGCATGTCGCTAAGCTAGTGAAAGTCAATGGATCCGTGTAGTATGCTACATGCTACAGTGATCCATTGACTTTCATTAGCTTAGCTACATACTCCCTCTTTTAACTTTAACGCTTGACATGAAAAATATGACACTTTACCACCTTTATAAACCCCAGCCAACGATTTTAACTGTATTAAGCCCCAAAACAGTGGCTTACCCCTTTAAGACAAGTTAAAAGAGGGAGCATGTCGCTAAGCTAGTGAAAGTCAATGGATCCATTGCTACACGGATCCATTGACTTTCACTAGCTTAGCTACATAAATAAATGAATAAATACAGTAAAAGGGCATACTGGGCTGTGGTGGTGACACTGCCAGAAGCGTCCAGGGCGCTGGCCAGGCTGCTACTGAGGGTGGGCACGGCAGACAGGCCGGCGGAGGCGAACACGTTCCCCTCGGAGCTGGAGCGAGCCTTCCTCAGGCTCTCGGAGGCGTACGCCAGCTGATCCGGATCCTCCAGCCCGGAATCCAGCTCCTCCATGCTGCCCGCTGCGGCCCGCCAGTGGTTATTGTTGTTCTGCTGGTAGCTGCTGGTGGTATCGACAGACAGACCATAGTCTCTGTTGTCGTCCCTCCTCGTGTCGGCTGGTCCATAACCTCTATTGCTGATGCTGTGGCTGGTGCTGGTGGTGGTGATATTGGTGCTAGTGGTGCTTGTGGTCCTGGGATGTCTGTCCAACACACGCACACCTCTCATTTTCTTGCGTCCTTCTCCTCCTCCTCCTCCTCCTCCTCCTCCTCCTCCTCCTCCTCCTCCTCCCTCCCGGTGGATGACGTTGTCGTCTCGGCATTCCTGGCTCTCTCTCCGGCCTCTCGTCAGCAGGAAAGCCTCCAGCTCTTCCTGTTCCAGCAGCCGGAGCTGCTCCAGGTGCACCAGCTCCTCGCATTGGTCCGTGTCGGCGTCCCACAGGATGATGCGCTCCCTCTGCGTGTCTCTCTGGGAGACCAGCGGTGGCACGGGGCTGCCGTCCCCCTTCTGCCACAGGATCTCCGCGGTGGTGATGCTGCCGCCGTCACCGCCGCCGCCGCCACCGCCACCGTTCTCTGTTTCCAGGGAGACATAGTCGTTGGCGTTGGGGTCAGCATCGGCATGGTGGGCTGTGGGTGCGGGGTGTCGTTGTGGTGGGGAGGGGGCCTGGGCATGATGCCGATGTTGTCCGTTGCTCTTCATCTGCCCGGGAGTTTGTCGTCTTTGCTCCTCAACGTACCGCCGCTCCAACCCCTTTCTCCTTCTTCTGTTCCGTCACAACAAACCTGCTTCTGTTTTTTCGTCTGAAGGTCCGCAGGTGGATAGCCACAGTCAAAGAGAAGAGTGTTATATTCTCTCTCACATGCTCTCTGCCTGCTGGAGCTGGAGTAAGGTGGGCCTGAATGCAGTGCTTGTCTCGGTGGATGTCTTAAGGCAGCAAGGTCCCCCGTGAAGCATGTATGTGGTGTCTGAAGATGCTGACTAGCCCTAATGTTGCATTGATGAAGAGGACCTGGGGAGAGAGACAAGCAATCAATTAGTCTGTAAACCCGAGACAAGCTAGAAATCAATCAACTCAATCACTCAATAAATTCTGCGTCACTGTTCACTGTACTGGCAAACCACAGAATTAGACCATTATGCGTATGTAGCGTACTTTTTTATTAGTTTCTTTTTTCAGACTCCATTGCATAATTGTTAAGAAAGAGAAAAACACACAGACACAGTTAAACACGGATTTGAAAACGGATAGAAATTGGCACCAAAGCATTGAATCACAAGCCTCCGCCTACAATTTCATACAAATGTGCCCTTTTGTGCCCCTTTTGTGTCCTTTTGCGCCCTGTGTCCCTAAACCATAGATTACAAAAGATTACAAAAACGTGGCCCACAAAATCCATTTAGTTCATGTACCTATTAGCGTGTGAGCAAAGCAAGATTTGGTGCAAATCCATTGACCCGTTAAAAATGTATAGCAAAAAAACTATCAAAACAAAACAAAAACGACCAAACAATACATTACAGTCAGCAATGCGATATCAAAAGCACATGCTAGCATTGAAATGGTCCAATCTGTCTCTACATATCCGTTACAGTACAGTACTGGCCCTCCATATCAACGGCGCACCACAGAAGGTGAGGCAGACAGTACAGTGTACTCTGAAATCTGTCCAGCGTCTGCCCTCGCAGCCTTGGCCCTCGGGACTTGCAGCCATTAAGGGGATTCCGTGTAGATAGCAGTGCCAATCATTTTGACTGACAGCTGGGCTCCTGGGGATCTATTCCTGTGCTGACCCGAGCGCTTCCCCTCAATCTGAGGATAGACCATCAAGGTCAAAGGTGAGATCTTAGAGAAAAAAAATCAAAAACAAATAAATAACACATTGAGTCAGTTTATCTCCCGCAGGTATGGGGGATTCTGGGTCAGAGGAATCCAAAGACACCGGAGCAGATGCGTAAATGAGGCATTTCAACCGGATGGTTGAACGGTGCAGCTGGTTACTATGAGGTGTAAGCACCAGCACTGTGGCAGTGCTGATTCAACTCAGCACAGCCCCCTTCACTGAACAGTCTGAGCTCAGCTGCATTGTGTGCTCACAGGATGATGATGCATTTCAATTCAACAACATGTTAATATCACGTAAGCCACTGCAAGTAAGAATGGTAATACAATTTAACAAAACAGCACAAAGACTGGCTTCTCCAAAAAAAAATCAAGAATAGAAGGCAAGAGGGGAGGGTGGTGGGGATATGTTCTATGTTTGTTGTTGATATGTAAAAAAAAATAAAAAACAATTGATCACAAAAAATCAAGAATAGAAGGCAAAGTCACTAGTGGTCCTGGTCTGATTCTTGCTTCACTGCAGGTTTACAGTTTTTGCCTACTGCTTAAACACTATAGGCAGATGCTTAAACCAAAGTAGCATATCGTTAAGTTGTTGGTGCATAACTTAAACACTTATTGCTTGACTTTAAACAAAAGTCAAACATTACACTTTCGTACCAGTTTAGCAAGGCACTTGCTCCTTTACGCAACACACAGACTCCAGCTGTCTACACACAATTTCATACACAAGACACTTTGTTCAAAAGTAAAATCTCAGAGTGTCATTGTGAAAACACATCTGTTAAAAAAACTAAACACACTGATGTATGACAAGATTTAGGCACAAACAATAAAACACATGCTTTCAAAATTGAACACTATTCTGCCATGTTACAAATTTGCATGCTTTATATTACATTGCATTTGTTTTATTTAGCATTTATTCGTTTTACTTTGATTGCTTGTATGCTAAACAAGGCGAATAGCACAATGGTTCTAAAGTGTAGAATATGGAGTATGGCATTGACTGACTCACGTACTGTGAAACCTAGCCTGATACAAGCCTTTTGTCTTCATCATCACATGTTGGGTAATGTGAACATGATAGTTTGTAGAAATAGTGTCATTTTCAGAACACAACCAAGCAAGCACTTGAGCAGACTGACTGAACATGATTTACAGTATTTGCCTACTGCTTGAACACTATAGGCTGATGCTTAGACCAAAATAGCATATTGTTAAGTTATTGGTAACATAACTTAAACACAGTGTGCCGTACCTTAAACAAAAGTTCTGCTTAACACTGTTGCAGCAATTCAGCAACACACGTTTTGCTTTATGCTACACACTTGCTCATGGTCACTGCACACTTTTTCCTTCATAAGACACTCCATTTAAAAATGAACACTCATCATATCATTGGGAAAACACATCCGCTAGAAAAACAAAACACACTGGATGTATGACAAGATTTAGGCACCGACAATAAAACACATGCTTTCAAAATTAACCACTATTCTGCCAGTTACAAAGTTGCATTCTTTATATTACATTGCACTTATTTTATTTTGCATTTATTTGTTTTATTTTGATGGCTACTTTGCTAAATTCACACCTTCCTACACTCAAACAAAACAACAAATAGCACAACGGTACTAAAGAGTAGAATATGGAGTGACATTGACTGACTCACGTTCTGTAAAACCTACCCTGATGGCAGGAGTAGCCTTTTATCTTCATCATCACATGTTAGGTATGAACATGATAGTTTGTAGAAATACACATAATAGTAGATGTCAGCTGCATATTGTGTCTGGAAATGTATTGTACTTCGTTACTTTACTGTAATCAAACCTCATACCTCATACCCAAACAACAAAAGTATATAGACTATGTTTTTCATTACAGCATGTTGACATCAACCACATATTTATATCATATTTAGATGTTTGAAAATGTGTGAATATACGTAATAGGCTACACAAAAAAATGGTTCATAAGCTCACATACACACTGTTGTGTTGAGAGTGATGTACTGTTTAAGATATTTTGCTTCAGTTTAATGTCCTGTACTGTAAGGTGCAGTTGTGTAATGTACAGTATTGAATTTTGGGGTCTTGTGAAGATGTACATTCTGTGAGTCTGAATAGACTGGTACAAAAAGAAAGACTGCTGTGTTTTGTATAAAGTAGACAACTGTTTTCACGTTGATCTAATTTGTTTTCTCATTTGGTGCTAATGTGTGTCTTTTGACATGAAAGTGAGGTTTTGACAAAAGATTGTTGAGTTTTTCTGGCAACGTTAAGGTTTTGATAGCAGAGTTTCATGTTGGCATATATGTGCAGGGTTTATCTCCAAGTGTTGAGAGTTTTTGGCTTGTGTGTAGAGTTTTGACTCTATGAGCCAAATTTTGCAAATTGTGTGCAAGCAGTAGGCAAAAACTGTAATTTTGATGATGTCATGTAGATGTCAGCTGCATAGTGTGTCTGTGGAAATGTATTGTATTTCGTGAATACCTCATACCTCATAACCAAACAAAGTAGCCTATATTGACTATGATTGTCATTACAGCATGTTGACTTAACCCCATATTTATATCATATTTAGATGTTTGAAAATGTGTGAATATAACCAATACACAAAAAGGTACATAAGCTCACCTACACACTGTTGTATTTAGAGTGATGCACTGTTTGAGATATATTTTGCTTCGGTTTAATGTCCTGTACTGTAAGGTGCAGCTTTGTAATGTACAGTATTGAATTTTGGGGTCTTGTGAAAATGTACATTCTGTGAGACTGAATAGACTGCTCCAAAAAGAAAGACTGCTGTGTTTTGTATAAAGCAGACAACTGTTTTAAAGTTGATCTAATTTGTTTTCTCATTTGGTGCTTTTGTGTGTCTTTTGACATGAAAGTGAGGTTTTGACAAAAGATTGTAAGGTTTTTATGGCAATGTTTATGCTTTTATAGCAGAGCTTCATGTTGCCATATATGTGAAGGGTTTATCTCCAAGTGTTGAGAGTAATTGGCTTGTGTGTAGAGTTTTGACTCTATGAGCCAAATTTTGCAAATTGTGTGCAAGCAGTCGGCAAAAACTGTAAAAGCCCTTTATAGGGCACAGCTACAGCTCCGCCGGCAGACTCTTTCTTAGAAAGCTTTCAGACCGCTATTGTAGTGAATGACTGTACACAGCATCCCCCCTGGGCCTTCCACCACCATGTGATATTCATGGGCACAAGCCTTGCGGTTTGCAGAGCTGTTTCTTCGCCCCCTATTTGTGTGTGTGTGTGTGTGTGTGTGTGTGTGTGTGTGTGTGTGTGTGTGTGTGTGTGTGTGTGTGTGTGTGTGTGTGTGTGTCTTTGTATGTTGTGTGTGCACTCTGTCATCCTCACAGGACTTTGATGCAACACTGTTCCACTTTGCTTCTACCATACCTGAGTAGTACTAGTGCAGTCTCTCTGGTACATTCAAGATAGAAAACAAGTAGGTACTACACTGTAAAATCTTTCTATGAAGAATTTTTTTTTTCACCATCAGCATCAACATCCCACTGTGTTTTAACCTGAATACAAGAGTGTCCTTTTGTTTTAAGGCATACAGTAAAATGGCATGCAGAAGTGCGATCTCCCTTCATGAAAAGACTCATTTCCTCAAGACGCTCTAAAAAACGAACATATACCCTTACGCTGCTGTGCCATTTAAGTCATCATTTTAAATTAAATGCGCTGAATGGGCCATAATAGCGATATCTTTACAGCAGAAAAAAACATTCAATTCCAAATGGCAACGTGAGCATGCTAGCATATACGTACCACCATTAGATGTCTACACTAAAGCCGTGATGGAATGTGAATAGGGAAGGCATTACAGTATGTGTGTGCACCATAGTAGTAATGGAGACAGTGTGAATGGAGAAACCATTATGTATGCACTGTATAATAACCGTGATGCAGAGAGAGAGAGAGAGTGAATGAGGAAAGGAACTGGCACGGAGCACAGGCTGATGAATTCATGTTCATCAAGACCAAAGTGATATGCAGATTGAGGAAATTGAAAACCGATGAAGCTCGAGAAAAAGACTAAGCGTTTCCCGCAGATTATTCATGGTAGGTGTTGTGGTGGTGGAGTGGTGAAGCAAACCCTGTGTATTCTATTCATAATTCTATTTATAATTCCAATTCTATTCATTCTACAATATGAAAATGAAAGACTGACCATACACAATTTGCTAAAGAATAGCAATGCTACTGTGCATAACACAGTGCAGTTCGTCAGTGATAAACATTATTTTGGAATGACACAGGGAACAGGAGAAAAAAATGCAAATGATACAGTATGTTTGTCCAGCAAAGTCCAATGCAATGGCATTAAATAACTGCATCGTTACAATACAGTAGAGTCAGCTAGAGTAGAATAGATCAGAGTGGAGAGTAGAGAGAGGAAATGGCATTAATCCTAATATAAAGGAAATGTGGGTATTCAGCATTATACAGGGTGCCCCAGAAAAGAAACACATATACGCACTTCATTCAGTCATTTTAACGTGCGGTAGGTGTTTATTAATGTTCAAAGTGTAATAGAATTTTACACACATCAATTTGTTTTATCCCCTGTTCTCAAACTGACACCCATTCTGCTCCAGACACTACTGACAATGCGAATCACAAACAACTCTCATACTACACACTTCAGCCATCAGTTGGAGAGTAGGCAGAAACAAAACAATAATGGATGTCTATATCTGTATAATCCCATTACACTTTGAAAATGAAATAGGGCCAATTGACACCAACTTTACAATTGTGCATTCACTTTCAGTGACTGTAGCACAATCTCATAGGCTACTACACACTTCAGCCATCAGTTGGAGAGTAGGCAGAAACAAAACAATAATGGATGTCTATATCAGTATAATTCCATTACACTTTGAAAATGAAATACATTTCAATTGACACCAACTTTACAATTATTGTGCATTCACTTTCAGTGACTGTAGCACAATCTCACACTACACACTTCAGCCATCAGTTGTAGAGTAGGCGGAAACAAAACAATAATGGATTGTCTATATATCTGTATAATTCCATTACACTTTGAAAATTAATTTATAATTAATAATTTCATTTGACACGTACTTTACAATTATTTGAAAAGTGTATGCTTTTTGGGGGACCGGCCCTTCTGCACAGTGAGTTGCCTATGGATAGCATTAATTGTGTTTTATTTGTTGCTATGTTGTGAAGCACATTGAGTTACTTGTGTATGAAATGCGCTATAAAAAATAAAATGACTTGACTTGACTTGACTTCTGTACATCACATTACATACTACATCTGCACATGCAAGAATATGAACTGTTCAGGTGTGACAGAGAACACAGGGGGGGGGGGACTCGAGCAGTGCCTATGGCTATGGCAATAATTAACCTGCGTCTGACGGGACCGTAAGCACATTTAATCACATTTAATCCTTTCACTCTCAAACTCCGGGGACTGAAGGAGCGCTAATTAAATCTCTTAAAGTTTGAAGATTATTTCGTATAGAAAACAGGGAGAGCATACGGTACATCAATGACCTTTTCAAATGAATGCAAACACACAGTAGTGTACAACAAAGCGCTAATTTCCATCTATTCAACTGAACGGGACAACTATCAATTAAGAAGTGATGACAATTAAAATGCCTACAGCGTCTACTGCTTACCGCATTGTATTCCTGCTGGTGCTGACGCCGGAGAGTTATATTAATCTTGCTTACGGCACGCGGCTAGTGCAATTAGGCTGTGACGTTTGAGTGGTATAATATTTATTTTCTGCTCATAAATCAAGGAGGTGAGCCACTGGAGCCGCAGTAGTAGTGCAGTGCAGTGTGTCAGGAGTGGCGTCTGTCTGTCTGGATGCATGGATGAGTGAGTGAGGAAGTGGGTCAGGCCGATGTAGTCGTACTGTAATCCCGCTAATGTGCAGCCCTGCGTCCCGTACTCATGCTATAATCGCGCTAATGTGCAGCAGTGATGCTGGATCACCTGCCCTTTTACTGACACACGTGCAGTGCACACAACTCCTTGTAAGTGATGCTTGTAAAGTTGTAAACCATAATAGTTATTGTTTTGGGCAATGATATGCACTGCAGTGCAATAATGTGGCGGCGCACTGCACTAAGACCATCACCATCACCATCACCTTCACCATCACCTCACCATCAGAATCACCATCACCATCACCATCATCATCATCACTATCATCATCATCATCATCATCATTTCCACCACCAACATCATAACCACCACCATCACCATCTTTATCTTCAGCGTCAACATCATCATCATCGTCATCATAATCATCATCGGCATCGCCATCCTCATCATCATCAACATCTTGCAGCCCCAAGCAAACTAAGGCAAGATCCCAAATCTCCAGTGTTATAGAAGAAGACAAAGGAGACCGCGCTGTGGGCTTGTGGAAATGACACTCCAGGGAAGCCAGTAGCCTACAGGAGCAGGGCATATAACAATAACCAAGAAAGCTGGTGTCTTGTTTGCTCGGTTGCTTTACTGGTACATTAGATTAACAAGAAACATTAATCTAATGTACCTGTGAAGCAATTTTAAAAAACACAGCAAAAAGAACATATCTCTGCTACTTACACTAGCGTTCTTTTTCATTGTGTAGTGTGCACTGTATATACAGACAGTGGTGGTGACTGGGAGGGGGAAGGGGGAGAAGGAGTAGGGCTAATTTCAGAGTCTCTCTTCTGGGGCTCCTAAAACAATTAAGTACAGGTAATTATGCTACGCTTACCACCGTTATCACGGTCAAGAGAAGGGCAATAACTCATGGTTGATTCAATCATTACACTCTTTCTCTTTTCTTTCTTTCTCTTTTCTTTCCATTCCCTTCCCCTTTCTTTCTTTCTTTCTTTCTTTCTTTCTTTCTTTCTTTCTACATTAACAAAGCAACAATACAAATAGCTTGTTTTTGAGGTGGGGGATGTGTGTGGAGGTTTGCGCTGATGTCGTATTAGGTGAAGGGTTTTCAGATACCTCGCTGGCTGGTTGATTTACAGACATTAATATGGATTAACCCACGGCTAAAAGCTCCAGTGTGTTTGTCTACTCACCTCTAACCTGTATGAGCGTCTCCCTAAGCAGATGCATCTCTGAGTGTAGTATTACTAATATACTACTAACATGGTGTGTGTGCGTGCGTGTGCGTGTGCGTGCGTGCGTGCGTGCGTGCATGCGTGTGTGGATGTCGATGTGGGGGGTTGTATTGAAAACAATCGAACTTTGGCTGAGCAGTGTCCGCACTTTGTTGGAGCCAATTGTGATTCATGCACTGTTGCGATATTCCAGTAAATTGGTAAAAAAGAATTAAGTATTGAGACATTTTATAATTTCACATTCAAAACCCTTCAAACCTCTGCAAACCATTATTTGCCACTTACCCAACTAGGTCAGTTTTATGGGCTGAAATAAAGACTGTTTAAATACTCAATCGTCTACTCCCAATAATTCATATGCACTCAGGAGCGATATTATTGTGTGAAGGGAGAGAGAGCAGTAAAAGTGTGCCGCAATTAAACGTAGACTCTGGAATGTGCACATTACCCATGAGAGGAGACGATCATCATAAAGGGGCCCGACTAAGACCAATTACGAGAGTGTGATTTACTCATCCTACCACAAGAACCACCGCTCGCTTAGCGCTCGCTCACTCAGCTCCCCTGAATTCTGCAGATACTGCTGTTTGAGAGCTAGTAGTAGCAAGCCATCGATTTTGTTACATTTCCTTGACTGCCCCACGATTGCTGCTTGCGAGATGTAGCTCACGGGTGCGCTTCTCGGAAGCGTAGTTGTTAGCCAGTTAGCAACTTCAGAAGTTGCCAATGGGAAATTGCATAGCAAACAACAAAGTAGCTAATGAAGTAGGCAACAATGGTTTTGAGTAATGCCCCCATAGAACACTTTGGAAGTCTCATTGGCATTCACATGGGATGTGCATCAAATGGGAAAAAAATAATCAGCCCTTACTGTACGCATTGATTCTATCCAATTTCAACACAGATAGACCTCTAAAATGGTAAATGGACTGCATTTATATAGCGCCTTTCCACTCCTTCGAGCACTCAAAGCACTTTACATTGCCTCACATTCACCCATTCACACTCACATTCACACACCGGTGGCCGTGGCTGCCACGCAGGGTACCACCCTGCCACCAGGAGCAACTTGGGGTTAAGTATCTTGCTCAAGGACACGACTGAGTCAGGTCGAGCGGGGCTCGAACCTGCAACTTTTGGGTTGCCGAACGGCTCCTCTACCACCTGAACAACAACCTTTGTTGTTGTTTTGATGTTGAGTTTCTGTCCATGTACTAGAAGCTTGAATGTATTCTAGATTTTGCACACTCATAGGCCTACAGGTCTGGACCTAGAGGTGTGCATGTAGTGTAGTGTATGTTCCAATTCATTCTGACTTCGGAATGTACGCAGTGCTCTTTTCTGGTATTCATGAGCTTGAATAGGCTTATCTCACAAAGAAGAAAAAATACAGGAGCCTACCGTATGTTGAGCAGAAATAAG
>NC_085863.1:9308613-9311113 GCF_034702125.1 Engraulis encrasicolus | reverse complement strand
ATGGACATTGTACTAGGCAGAGAGACTATGGACACTCCTGGACACTTTATGAACACTTTGTCTTGGCTTCTATGTGCCACTTGGCTAAGGCACATGTTAACACTGTGGACTTTTACACTTTATATTTGGTGTGTGTGTGTGTGTGTGTGTGTGTGTGTGTGTGTGTGTGTGTGTGTGTGTGTGTGTGTGTGTGTGTGTGTGTGTGTGTGTGTGTGTGTGTGTGTGTGTGTGTGTGTGTGTGTTAGAGAGAGATGCCTTGGCAAAATGTATGCAACAGTAAGCTATATATGATTATTTTATGTGTAAATATGTGTATTATGTCTTGTGGGTAATGTCTTTATTTATGTGTGTATGCTACTTGGCACCTTAATTTCCCTCTGGGATCAATAAACGATACTCTACTCTACTCTACTCTACTCTACACACACACACACACACACACACACACACACACACACACACACACACACACACACAACTACACTGTTCATGTACATAGATGTGCAGGGCAAGAGCTGGAGATTGAAAGATATTCTCTTCAAGGAGAATCGTTTGTTGACAGAAAGGATCAAAACAATACAAAACAATGCTTCACCATTCCTGGAAATAAGCTCATTTGAAACCTCACCTTGAGTTAAATGATTGGGTTCCACCTGCCTGGGGGTTATATTTGAATCAGACACGTGTTTTAAAAAAACAGATACATTCTGTCATTAAAGGTACACTGTGCAGGAAATGGTCAAAAAAGGTACTGCAACTATGCTGCTCATTGAAACTGGGCTGCCTATTGCCAAATTTGATCTTTACATGAAAGTTTACTAAGTAATAAACAAAAATGTTCTAGTATGGTCCAAGTTGTCATTTTTGTAGCTAAAAATGGCTATTTTTGGAAATTAAAAATGGCGGACCATAGAGACGATCCCCCTTTTCATGTATGAGAAGTGCAATTTTTCCAGTCATAATGAATACTTAGAATTTGATGGTGGTGGTAAGTATTCATGAAAAAAGGTAACATTAGTGAATGGGCAGCATGAATTCTGGAAATAAATAACTAAAAATCTCACACAGTTTCCCTTTAAAAACAACTACCATCAGCTGAGAGTAATCACCCAGCTCAAGACCTCACTGTCCTTACAAGATCTGGAAACAGTCACCCATGCCTTCGTAACATCTTGGCTGGCCTACTGCAATGCCCTTTGCTTTGGCCTCCCCAAATCCCAGCTAACTCACCGACAGCTGGTGCAGAATGCCGCTGCTCGGCTTTAGGTGCTGTTTCCACGTAGCTGGATACTTTTATATGTGGATATTTTTTTCTCCTGGTTGCATTGGTTTTGCATTGGTTTTGGCCTTCCGTTTCTACGTAGCAGATACTTATTTAAAATCCAGGTATAAAAAGCAGGAGAAAAAAATATCCTATTTAGGGGGCAGAAACGCATTCGTTACAATGGAGGATTTATTTTTATTTTTATTTTTATCCACATGTTGCGTTTACACCTAAACAAGAGAAAAAAAATACCCTGCTAAAAAAATATCCTGCTACGTGGAAACAGCACCTTAAACAGGCCCAAAGAGGCAGGAACACATTCATTACACCCGTCCTCTCCTCTCTGCACCGGCTCTCCATTTGTTTTAGAATGACCTTGACCTTGACCTTGACCATATCTTGCTTTTAACTCATTTTTTTATTGACTGAAATGTGATTCAGATTTGAAGCAGACATTTGTAATATTTTGCAAAGTCCCAAAGGCCCACTTGAAATAATATTGGAGATAGCATGAGTGTGTGTTGAGCAGTGAGAGTAAATAGAAGGTGTTGAGCCATCGTGTTCGCATGGAGTCTGCAACCTTCCTCCATAATCCACTGAGTGCCTGATCCTCCTTGTGTGTGTGTGTGTGTGTGTGTGTGTGTGTGTGTGTGTGTGTGTGTGTGTGTGTGTGTGTGTGTGTGTGTGTGTGTGTGTGTGTGTGTGTGTGTGTGTGTGTGTGTGTGTGTGTGTGTGTGTGTGTGTGTGTCTGTGTGTGTGCGTGTGTGTGTGTGTGTCTGTGTGTGTGCATGAGTGCCTGGCTGCGTGCGTGCGTCTGTGTGTGTGTGTGTGTGTGTGTGTGTGTGTGTGTGTGTGTGTGTGTGTGTGTGTGTGTGTGCGTGTGTGTGCGTGTGTGTGTGTGTGTGCGCGCACGATTGACTGATCTTCCTAATCAGTGTGTGTGAGATCAATCAGCGCCAGGGAATCAGAGAGGTGGACCAAAGGCCAAATGTCATTGATTGCTGTTTAGCTGTACAGGATTGGGAGGGAACTCTTTGCTAGGTCGCACATTGCTAAACAGCTTTTGGTAGGCTGTAATCTTGTGTGAAAATACAACGTCAGACAGGTAGGCAGAACAGGCAGGCAGATACACACACAGACAAAGAAACACACACATGCATTAGACACAACACGCACAGACACACACACATACATTAGACACAACACACATAGGCACACACGCATACAATGAAACAC
>NC_085863.1:9273613-9303613 GCF_034702125.1 Engraulis encrasicolus | reverse complement strand
GTGTGTGAGTAGGCTATGTGTTTCAACCCTTTCGTAGGATCCGGTATCCGGTTCCGGATCCGGCAGGATCTTAAGCAGTGGATCCGGTATCCGGCAGGATCCTAAAAATCAGGATCCGGTGCATCTCTAATATGAACACAAACCTGGATTTCCCCCTGCACTTTAGGCCTATATTGAAGGTAGCAACTTTTAAAACAGAACCCACCCTCTATAGGTCCCCTGAATATAACTTAATTGTATTGCAAATGTCATTTCTAAGATTCCTTTACACAATATGTCATATTTCATCTGAAGCTGCATAATATTGAAATTGTATCGGGGGTGGGGGTAAACGGCCCTCGAGACATAGGTTCCCGAGTCATAGGCTCTATGGGACCTCCACTTGTGAACCAGACCACAGACAATGAAGGAAGGCAAGATGTGGGGGTTGGGAGCAGGGTTTGATGTTGATGCATGGTGGGGTGCCTGAGTTAGGTCACCACGTGTCTGTGTAGATCTTATCTGCTGGGTTTTGCTCATGGATTCAGATGGTGTTTTTCTTAGCACATCATGGATCCCACACTGCTCCCCACACACAGAACATACACACACACGTAAATGCCAAAGCAGTCCCCCAATCACAATGCTCTATCAGTGTGTATCTGGGTTTTTTTTCTGTTTGAATCGGTGTACCGAGCTGTTGTACAGATTTATCGAGGTGATGAAGCCACTGCTGGACCATTCGGTGCAATTTAACATTTCGAACCAGTTTGAATGCCAATGGTTCCACAGTTTTAATGATGGTACAATGCTGGACTGTACTTTTCATGTAATAGTCTGGCTTACCAGACACATATTTTTGTGTATATCCAAATCATATGACGCCTCCCATTGCCTTTCTAGTACTAGAGGATTACACGAGAGCAACGGAAGGTGACAGAGCTGCCATGGCCTGTGTGTGTGTGTGTGTGTGTGTGTGTGTGTGTGTGTGTGTGTGTGTGTGTGTGTGTGTGTGTGTGTGTGTGTGTGTGTGTGTGTGTGTGTGTGTGTGTGTGTGTGTGTGTGTGTGTGTGTGTGTGTGTGTGTGTGTGTGTGTGTGTGTGTGTGTGTGTAGCTACAGCGTATAACATTGTCATGCACAGCTATGTTAGATAATACGACTCGATTATAGCGGTTTTACATCTAGCCACGTTTGACGAAAAATACATGGTTACCATGCAGCTACGCATGTCTGATTATGCATACATCCCTGCGGTGGCACCTTAAAGTGATTTAGACTAATCTCATTTTACACCTCCCCACGAGTTAAATGATTGAGTTGTACCTTTCTCGTGTGCTTTCAGCCGTTATCTGAGCATGGCAGCGCAAACTTTACCTCCAAGCTAGCAATTAACATTGAATCCTATGAGACCAACTAGCAGTTAGCTGGTCTCATACTAGGATTCAATGTTACAGTAATTGCTAGCTGGGATGTGAAACATACGCTGCCATACTCAGTGACCGGCTTGAAGTACAGGAGAAAGGTACAATCATTTCAATCATTTAACTCAAGGGGAGGTGCAAAATGAGCTTATTTCCAAAAATGGTGCAGTATCACTTTAACTGCGATGGAAGCAGAGAGGTGACGATGAGGGGAAGCATCCCTCTGACTGAGGCACTGCCTGTCCACAGTATGTATGTGTGTGTGTGTGGGGGGGGGAGGGGAGGGGAGGGGAGACAGAGCCCCTCTCCCTTTTGACCTTCTGTTGTGGTAGCCTCCCCCCCATCATCATCATCTCTCCTCTCCTCTCTGCAGCACAGTGCTGGTACCCCCAACCATCCCCCCCGCCACTGCACCATTCGTGGTACCCCCCCAACCCCCCCCCCCCCCCCCACCCCACACACACACACACACGCACACACACACACACACTTTCTTTACTGATAGGGCTGCCTGCCCTCCCTCCCTCTCTCTCCCGCGCTGCAACACTTCAATCCTGATGGCGCGGGGCTGACGGCAGCCTCATCCGCCATTGCTGCGGCACACACCGTGATTAATTAGGGGGTGGAGGAGAGAGGCAGCATCCAACCCACACAAACAAACAAAAGCAGAAAATATGCAATTAGGACATGAGAGGCACAAAGAGGTAGAGGAGAGGAGAGGAGAGGAGAAGAGAGGATAGGAAAGGAGAGGAGAGGAGGGGAGAGGAGGGGAGAGGAGAGGAGATGGCGTTGGAATGAATGGAGAGGAGAGGAGAGGAGAGGAGAGGAGAGGCACAAAGAGGCAGAGGAGATGAGAGGACAGGAGAGGAGAGGAGAGGAGAGGCAAGGAGAGGAGAGCAGAGGAGAGGAGAGGAGAGGAGAGGAGATGAGATGAAAGGAGAGGGGAGGAGAGGAGGGGAGGAGAGGAGGATAGAGGAGAGGAGAAGAGAGGGGAGGAGGAGAGGAGAGGAGAGGAGAGGAGAGGAGAGGAGAGGTGAGGAGAGGAGAGGAGAGGAGAGGAGAGGAGAGGAGAGGAGAGGCACAAAGAGGCAGAGGAGAGGAGAGGAGAGGAGAGGAGAGGAGAGGAGAGGAGAGGAGAGGAGGGGAGGGGAGGGAAGAGGAAAGGAAAGGAAAGTAAAGGAGAGGAGAGGAGAGGAGAGGAGAGGAGAGAAAAGGAAAGGAAAGGAGAGGGGAGGACAGTAATGGATTGAATGAGGTAGAACAGATTGACGACTGGTGGAGAGAGAGAGAACCAATGAAAGGAAAACAATGGGGAAGAGAGAAAGGAGGTAGGAGAGCAGTGGAGAGAGAGAGAGAGAGAGAGAGAGAGAGAGAGAGAGAGAGAGAGAGAGAGAAAGAGAGGGAGAGAGAGAGAGAGAGAGAGAGAGAGAGAGAGAGAGAGAGAGGAAGAGACAGATGATAAAAGGAGAAAGGGAATTGAGGAGAGAGAGAGAGAGAGAGAGAGAGAGAGAGAGAGAGAGAGAGAGAGAGAGAGAGGGAGAGAGACGGACAGACGGACAGATGGACAGACAGACAGACAGACAGACGAACAGACATACAGATAGAGAGACAAAGGTGGAGAGAGATAAGGACAAAGAAAGAGAGAGGACAAAGAGAGGGAGCATGAGAAAGAAAGGAGACGGAGAGAGAGGAGGGAGGGGAGGGGAGGGGAGGGGGAGGGGAAGAAGGCATGCCAAGAGAAAGAGGATGGGATGAGATAAGCGGGAGAGTGGCAGATGAGATGAGGGACGGGACTGCGGAGATCCTTTCATCTCTGCTCTGTGATGAAGGGGCACGACCGAGCAGCCAATGGGAAGACTGGAACCACATACTGTATAGTAGTGTCATCACAGCCAGAGACAAACACGGGAGGGAAGGGACCAGTTTGCTGCACGCAGCCTGCAGCATGGATGAACATACACTAGATCTGTGGTCTCCAAATATGTTTTCCCCCAAGGGCCAAATCATGTAGCACGAATGAGGCTGAGGTTCCAAACAAAATTGACCGACTGTATGGCCACAGATACCACACCTTCATTTGTTGGAACCACATGGCGGGCCGCCTTGGAGACCGCTGCACTAGAGCATGCAGTATGGTGTAGCTACAGTATCTCACATGCATTAGCATGTATCCTTAGTGTAGTATGCCATATGATTAGCATGTATCCTTAGTGTAGTATGCCATATGATTAGCATGTATCCTAGTGTAGCATGCCATATGATTAGCATGTATCCTTAGTGTAGTATGCCATATGAAGGCACATGCAAGTGGATACACCTTTTGTGCCATTATATGGATAAACATGTAATGCCTAATCAACAGTCAGCCAGGTGTTGCATCTTAACTCCCACGGTAACTAAACTCACTGCTTTTGCAAACTAGACAAGCTAGTTCAAACTAGACTAGACAATAGGGCTGCATACTTCACTGATTGATTACTAGAGATGTGCAGGATCCAAGATCCGGTTCCGGATCCGGCAGGATAATAGGGTTTTTCACAGGATCCGATATCCGGCAGTTACCAGAAAATCAGGATCTGGTGCATCTCTAGCCTAGGTTATTCAGTCAGGTTTTCACAACCCCAATTGCTGCATGGAGTGAAAGAACTTTGGAAGTGGCCAGTGAAGGCAGTGTGGCAGTAAGCCAATGAGTCTAAAAAATAGTTTGAGCCAACGTAATAAAAAGGGCCCACGTGTGCGAGTAGGTTATGTGTTTCAACCCTTTCATGGATCCGGTATCCAGTTCCGGATCCGGCAGGATCTTAAGCAGTGGATCCGGGATCCGGCAGGATCCTAAAAATCAGGATCCGGTGCATCTCTATTGATTACATTTATGCATTTGCTTTTACTGATTTCATCTAGCACATAATGAAGTGTCTCTCTGCTGACAGTAGAATATAACTGTACTGAATAGGCTAAATCAAATGATGTAATGACTGCAGTGAGCGATAGCATCATCAGTGTTGATCTGGCCATTCAGACCAAGGCTGTACATCAGCCCTGAAGTGGGAGATGAGATGCGATGAGTTGCCCTTCTAGTGGTGTCAACAATGATCGATCCGGCGATCCAATCCAATGCGGGGCATGGACGATCCAGAATCGATCCGGCAAGTTCCAGAATCGATCCGGCAATTTTTTTAAGTTTCAATTACTTCCATGGATATTTTGGGAGCAAATGAATGTTAAATTAAATAAAAGCACTTCAAAACATTGCAAGACTGATACAGACTGATACAGAAAACAGCCAATAAATTGGTGCTCAGTATCTGACTACTTGAATTGCCTCATCATGACTGATTACGGTAAACATTTGCTTTGCTTTCAGTAGAAATGTAATGCATTGCAATGCATTGTAGAATCGAATCGTATCGGATCGGATCGCATAGAATCGAATAGAATCGCTACCACCCGAATTGTGATCGAATCGGATAGTGAGTGTAGTGCCGATCCACACCAATATGCCCTTCCACTCAATCATGAGAGCACTCAGAGCTCTGAAGAGAGGGTAGTGTGTCTAATCCAGTGGTTCTCAACAGGGGGGCCACGGGGCCCCCTCAGGGGTGCCGCGGAAACGTGGCTGATAAATTAATAAATTATGTACCATGATACATATGTCTAAATTGATAAGTTAATGCTAGTCAGTAGAATCTGCCATCTGCCATTTACGCACAATAAAGTAAATATAGGTCGCCCCAGTCAGCTGCAATTTTGAACGTAGGTAGTAGTAGTAGAGAAACTTTATTGTGTGACGTCTCCAAATGTGTTACTTTTCTAAGCTTTTGTGATATCGAATGCAATGCCATGTTAAAGCTTGTTGGTTTGGGGTGCCTTGAAATTTTTCATGAATTGAAAGGGTGCCTCGCCTAAAAAAAGGTTGAGAAACACTGGTCCAATCTACACATTCACACACATGCATACCATACCAATGGCCAAGGCACTAGAGAGAGAGCTGCCAACCAGCACATGGCGAACATATGGCGCTTTAGAGAGAGAGGGAGAGAGAGAGAGAGAGAGAGAGAGAGAGAGAGAGAGAGAGAGAGAGAGAGAGAGAGAGAGAGAGAGAGAGAGAGAGAGAGTTGCTGAGCGTGTGTGTGCACACACAAGGACACTTCCAACAAGGTGAAAATGATCCAGCATAAGCGCTGACATGGTGTAGCTTATTGAGCTTTTGGTGTCACATACGGTAGGCTACAATGCTTTCGTGCTGCCTCTTTTGATTCCCCATCAGAGGAGGAACTCTACCTCGTGACATCTCTTGTCAACCCCTTAATGCAGAGATTCTCTTATAACCTCATTGTAACTGTCCATGAGACAGTGTTGTCATTTAAGTCTTCACATTTATAAGGTTTTAGTTTGAATTCATTATTTTGTGATGTGTTTTAAAGCTATTTCATGTATGCTCTGAAAGGAATTATTCCATGCTGTTAAAAAACCCCATTATCCCTATGCAATAATTCATTGGTTGTATGTGAGTGACGTGGAGCGGATGTTATGAGCAGAGAAGTATGGGGAAGACTCATGTGCACTGTGCATTTCTACGGAGGAAAAGATGGACTAATGTGCACGGCTGTGCATTTCTACGGAAGAAAATATGGACTCTGCACAAGGTTAAGGCGCTAACGTTGTCACGATGTTTATGATGGTTCTTAAGTTGGAAAAAATAAATCGTCAACTAAACACCTGTATGAAACGTGGCCATTCTCTTAACCTGTGCAGCTACACTCATGGTCACCAGACTTAGCCTGGGAGTACCCATGCTGCCTTGCGCGTTCTTCTCGAACAGCTGTGTGATTTAGTCTGGCGTTTGCCTCCAGACAACACCAGACTGGTAATGGCCAAGTCTTAATCGGTTAAGACTGCTTGCTGCATTGTCATAGCAATGTTGTTATGATGCAGTTGAGAGTGTTCAGCAAAGGGTGAATAGGTCCAGTGATGAGGCAGTGCATTGCACACATTGTGTGTGTGCTTATCATCTGATGTGTGTGTGTGTGTGTGTGTGTGTGTGTGTGTGTGTGTGTGTGTGTGTGTGTGTGTGTGTGTGTGTGTGTGTGTGTGTGTGTGTGTGTGTGTGTGTGTGTGTGTGTGTGTGTGTGTGTGTGTGATGGATGAGGTATTGATAAAGAGAATAAGACCAGGTTGACAGGTCTACTAGTCCACTCAGTGTAGGAAGTGTGTGTGTGTGTGTGTGTGTGTGTGTGTGTGTGTGTGTGTGTGTGTGTGTGTGTGTGTGTGTGTGTGTGTGTGTGTGTGTGTGTGTGTGTGTTTGATGAGGGCTGTAGAGGCTGAAGGCTGTAGAGGACAGAGGCATGTTCTCTGCTCTTAAGCGCTTCAGACATTGAGCATGGTGCATGGTGCATTGATGCTTTATAGCTGCAAAGCACATACAAACATACACAAAGCATTAGGGGTGTAAATCACAGCCTTCATGACGATACGATACGGTATCGATTTCTTAAAGCAGGGATTCGATTATTTTCGATACTAAAGAATTCCCCACGATACGATTCAATTCCAATCGATTCGTTTTTTTCCCAATTACTTTTCCACTACTATTGTGTTATGGAGCTAGGGCATTGCACAGGGGCCAGTGATTCGATTCTTTTCGATACTTAAGAATGCCCCACAATACGATGCGATTCGATTAAATCGCCGGCCGATACTTCGATGCATCGATACATTTCGATTTTATTTACACCCCTACAAAGCATGGAAAAGGTGGTGGTAATGTGGTCTTTGGCTAATGACGTCGTAGAAAATCACAAAAAAGACTTAAAAGACTTCAAAAACAAAAATGCTTCAATGTAAATGCTAGTTCATATTTGAACTCTTAACAAATAAAAAACACCGGCAACATGTTTAGGCCACCTACAGTGCTGAGCCTTCATCGCAAAAGTGAACGAACAGCGTTGCACACAAAACTGTGAAACACAATAATCAACTGATTGACTCCAGGTAGAGTAGGCAGAGTCAAGACAGGCAACGCTACCAAGCAGAGAGACACAAATCAACAACAGCCATAAAAAGTTCCTTCAGGTAACTTAGATGGAATCTAAAAGGTCTTTTAGAGGAAGTGACAAAGACACAAAGACAACACGACAAGAAAAGCACTAGGAAGTAGGGCTGCACGATTATGGGAAAAAATCATGATCACAATTATTTTGGTCAAAATCGTAATCACGATTATTAATCACGATTATTGATCTTTTGCAGATTGTTTTTGAAAACTATAACAAGATGAAATATAACCAAGAATTAATTATATACGGGATGAGCTAAATAAAATGAATTGCAATATTTATGTAAAGGCAATAGCATGAAACTTAGGTGGACAGATTTCTGTCCAGAAACACCAGCCTGTCAGTATGTTCTGGCTTCAAGAACGCTCTCAAAGGTAGGTCACTATTGCCACGATTAAATCACGATTGAAATCACGACAACGATTTCGCCATTTTATCACGATTTTCGATTATTTTCGATTAATTGTGCAGCGGCCCTACTGGGAAGAATTACATTTCATATGATCCTATGTCCATTCAACACTTATGCCTCTTTTCCACTGCAGGCTTTCTTGGAGGCCTACAGCTTGACACAGCGTGACTCGGCCACCTCTTTTTGCTTTTCGAATAGGCACGACACAGCTCAATCGTAAAGCAAAAAGTGGCAGCCGAGTCGAGTTGTGTTGAGCTGTAGGCCTAGAAAACCGGCAGTGGAAAAGAGGCAATAGACAACTGTGTCTATGCATCTCCGCCTGTGCTTCTGGCTCAGCTTCCTCTTGCACATTTCACATGTAGACAGTGTGTAGACAGTGGACTGGCGATGTCAGACCCACGCACACTCCCACAGACGCTTGGGTACAGCCAAGAGACAGAAGAGGAGGTGGAGAGTCTGTCCTCAGGCTAGCTAGCCAGACGTTCACAGAAGCATTGACTGTAAAAATCAAATACTTCAGCTGCTACACATTATCTCACACTGAACTGTTGCTTTATTCATTGCTGTTTTGTTCTGCTGTTCTCTTATTGCTGTCTCCTACCTAATCTGATGTTTCTCCAGTCCTACTGACACTGATACAGACACAACTGCACAGAAATAGACAATTGAGCATTGAAACCATTTCACTGCACATTTCACAATGTCCTGACGAAATCATAAAAATTCTTCACATAAAACAATAGAATTCTTGAATGTTAAACTTTGAGCCTGTATGAATTCCATCTTTCAGGGAGGACCAAAAACAACTCCCCACTGTAGGGAGAGAGAGCAGGGTTGTGCCATTAATCGAATTTTGATCAATCGCCCTCCATGCTCACATATCCTCAAGCTGAAACGATTTATTTGACTTTTCATTTGATTGGTCGAAAAATAATTCTGCCATCGAATGCAACAAAAACGAATATTAAGCATATGGATGCTTTCAATCGAAAACTTGAATCGGCCGAGACCAGGGACATACAATGTTTCCTTCTCAACTGCAACTGCTCTTAAAGGGACAGTTTGGTCAATTTCAGCATGCAGTTGTAATGCTCACACTACCCTGGACTTGTCAGTGCCTGAGATTTTTTTTTCTTCTTCTTCAGCCGTTTCCGAGATCCTGGTCATTGTAATGGGGGCAGCTCTTTGTTTACATTTCAAAAAAACATTTTTATTTATTCCCAAAAGCATCCAAAAGGTTATAAAACATCAGCAGACAACTAGCAAACAGCAGTACCTTTTGGGAAAATATTTGGAGTTGGCCTATGTTTCATTTTTAAAAAATGTAAACAAACGCTGCCCCCATTAGAATTGCTCATATCTCGGAAAGGGCTGAGCCGAAAAATGTGGCATCACCAGGTACTGACAAGTCAAGGGTAGCGTGAGCAATACAACTGCATGTTGAAATTGACCAAACTGTCCCTTTAAATACACACTTTCTCAAAGGCACGCATGAGCAATACATTGCTGTTCTGGCCTTTTCAGACCACACACACAGAGGAAATGTGAAGGAATCTGTAATAAATGTTTGATTCATAAACATATTGAATCTTAGCTGTACTATGTTATTGAATATCATATTTTCTGTTACGATAAATTATCAACAACAAAACGTTTTTGAGAGAGAGTGAGAGTGAGAGTGAGAGAGTGAGAGAGAGAGAAAGTGTGTGTGAGAGTGAGAGAGAGAGAGAGAGAGAGAGAGGGGGGGGAGAGGACAGGAGAGGAGAGGCACAAAGAGGCAGAGGAGAGGAGAGGAGAGGAAGAGAGAGAGAATGTGTGACTAAAAAATAACTTGAATAATTGCAATCATTTTGTATCCATAATGGAGCCGCCCAGGGGGCAGCATGTATAAGCAGTGCTGTAGTGTGAAGTGGCAGTAAGTGCGAGGGGGCTGACATGGCTGGCACCTCAGTAGCAGCAAGAGCAGACATATAGATCTTGAGTGCAGACGAGACGCTCTAAGCTGTCTGAGGGGGGTCGTATACGGGCTATATACAGTCCCCTCTCGAGGCACTGGCGGCCATTAACGGCTGTAATGGCGTGGAGGCAGCAGAGGGGCTTAATGTGGCCCTACATCACTGGAGAGGTCAACAGGAGGGGACACAGGAGGGAGCTCTCTTTTCTTACTCCTCTCTCTCTCTTTCTCTCTCTCTCTCCATTGCTATCTGTCTACCTTGTTCTTTGTCTCTCTTACTCTGTCTTTTGTTTCCATCTCTTTTTTTTTTTCTCTCTCTCTCTCTCTCTCTCTCTCACACACACACACACACAGGAGTAATTGCAGTGAGACATACTGTATTCACTATGCCTGGCTTCTGAATTCTCCCACCCACAACTATATTATACACAGAGAGACACACACACATGCATGTGTGCACACACACACACACACACACACACACACACACACACACACACACACACACACACACACACACACACACACACACACACACACAGACACACGCACGCGCACACACACACACGGAGCCAAAGGTGTCCACTGAGATGGATCAACAGCAGCGGTATAATACTACAGCAGGCCGGTCCAAATCGTGTACCAAAGAGCAGACTACTGTGTGGCCCATGGGTAGAGACCAATAGTGGTACCAACCACAAGAGACACTGCTCACTGCTAACCAACTAGGGTGGCCTCCTTTTCAGTGCCTTGTCCGGCATAAAGCACAGCATTAAGCCGGACAAAAATGCATTAAAATGCATGAAATTGCATCTAAAAACGCTAATGTTCTTGGGGGGGAACCCCCAAACCCCTCGTCCTAAAATATGTCCTCCTTTTTCCTGTCACGGACATGGTTACCCTATGACCAACACAGTAAACTAAGAAGGATTTTGTGCTTCAATGACAACTTAGGATACAATCCTCAATAACAACGTCAATATAACACTGGTAAATCACACAATTTCAACCAGGGTATGCATCAGGTGTCTAAAATATTCATGTTAAGGTTATAACCACTAACACCATATCAGAGAAAGCCTATATCATACCAAAACATTAACTACCGTGAGGATGTGTAGGTATAAGTGGTATCCCACAATTGCCTCAGCACAAATTTACAGCTAGCCAAGGATTTATTAAGCCAAGCATTTAATTTTATGTGTCAAGATGCATCATTTGTTGTGTTGCCCCTGGTAACAGGTGGAGACAGACAGCAGATAAAAGCTATCGCAGCCCAGGAAAATGTTCTTTGGATCTGCGTTCGTTCCTTTGAGTGGATGAAAGGCACTTGATGACATACAGGAAGAGCCGAATTCATGTCTCTCTCTCCGTCTGAAGTTTCACCATTTTTATTTATTTATTTTTATTTATTTATTTTTCAACAAAGAAGCAAGGGGTGAGAGAAACACCTTTGAATGGAGTTAAAATTCTGCCTCCTTAGTCTCTGAGCAATTTGTTTCACTCATCTGTTGACAAATTCAATTCAGCCTTCACGCTGTTGCATACATGAAAAAATAAACTACAAAAAAGCCATACAAGTGACTTTTCATTTGTTCTTTTTAAAAAGGAAGCAATGCTGTTTCTCATCTCTCTGATGTGTAATGTGAAGAGATGATGACACAGTGAAAGGGATGGCAGTCTCAGGTATGATAGCCTGTATGAAGTACAAGAGTCCAAGGAAACAAGGTGCATGATTAAATGAAAACCATAATCAAACAAACTAATTCTGCACACTCGAAGTCTGTGCCATGATTTACTGATGTTGAAAGCATTTGGTTGTTAGACCTTCATCACGACTGAAAGTTTGCAGAATCAGTAAAGACAGGCCTATCCTTGCACAGACTTCAAGTGTGAGAATTTGTGTCTATTTACTCACAGGACACGATCAGTATGATACCCCTCCCAACGACCAGCTCCACTCAATTCCATTGGCAGAGGAGTGCAGGACAAAAGCGTGCGCTCTGCTCTGTCTTCACACCGCTTCATAATGGGCACATTTGGGGACGAAGGTACCTACAGTCTCTGATTGGATTGTATATCTAAGAAGTCTGTATTTTTAAGGAGGCAAATGAAGTATTGAGTCTCTGATAATAAATAGGTTGTTGCGATAGTTAACCTGTATCTCTTGGAGTGGTGTTGGAGAACATGAGAGATGCGTATGCCGAGCCAAAGCCTAATGTGCGCGCTCAAAACACTCCAATTATCAAGCAGGTGGAGAGAACGTAAAGTGATCAGACTTGAAATGGCTTTCATTACAAGCATGTCTTAATTACATTAGCGTCGTAATAACAAGACCTCATTGGAAGACTGCACAACTATGTGCTGCTGCCATTGCAAGAGCCTGTGCATGCTGGACAGAAATTGTAGTAAAAACCAAGCGCGAACTATGCATGGGTCTAGCCCCCAAGCTTTACAGAGAGAATGAATGCTGTAGGCTACATGGCTGAATAGCATATGCTGTGCAGCAATTCTCATCTTTTTGACGTTATAATATTTTGTCTGATTAGCATAACCAACCTCAGTGTTAGGGAAGAGAAATGAATAGGCTACCGACCAAGAGTTATCAATAAGGTGATGCGGGAGGTGTTGATTGGAATCACTGGATATGGCCGAATGTTAGGGTAAACACAACCGGTTGGTGAATTTACTGTTCCAGAAATGAAGCATTTCTCTCTGAATATTCAGGCGGTTGTTTCTGTCATGACTGCACAAACACCCCAAAGCCAACAATGGCTGCGGCAGCGACTCTAGTCCACCTGCGCCGCATGTGATGCTTAACCTGCAGTTACCTGGCATTGTTAAAGGTAGCTTAAGTGTGCCTAAAATAATCCCACGCACTGCATCGGATCTACAAATAGGCTATTGCCAGTTCTACAAACCCAACAGCAAAAACGAATGCTTGTTTAGTGCATTTCTTGTAAAAAAAAAAAAACACACACACACACACACAATGCCACTTAGTGTTCTTTGCGTTGTAATGAATTCTATCTAATTAATTTAAAGACCATAACGCCACGTTATCGGCTTACCTTACATTCATAAAATGTGCCCCATCCAGATGTCAATGTCCAATCGGTCCTCTCTTCTGCAGCCCAGGAATCCGACCAACGCAACGCGGCAGCTCCTTCTCAGCACCGCACAGTCAGACCGCTGTGTGTGGATATCAATAACACAGACGCGCACGTTTTCCGTGCATGGTGTGGTTTCATAGCATCCTCCTCTTGCCCGCGCCCTGTCTCTCTCACGGTTCCACGCGCCCCGTAGAGGGCATTACCCCATCCTACATGCTGTCGACTTGCAAATGGACCGGTAGGCGGACTGAGAAGCCAAGGGAAATTAGTTTCAAACTGCGCTGTTCATTTAGTCTAAAATAGAATGCTGGCGATGTTCACCTTACACAGAGGTTAGGCTATGACAGACAATTAACGGAGAAAAAGTGTGAAATAGTGAGAAATAGTGTAGGATACAACTGTACTGTTTCAAGAGACACCAGTAATATAGATATCATATTGCATATGTTTTTAATAGTCAACCCCACTCTGTTTACATTTTTAACAGTAACAGACATAGGCCTATATGTTTATCTGAAAGAAATCCCTATGAAAGCTGCATGTAGGTCTATTACACATTTTCTGAAATACTAGATTTCCTGCCATGGAAATCATCTGTGTCGATGTCTACAACACAAAGGAGGCAAACACACAAATACAGTATATCAGAATATGACATATGACACATGTACACACACACACACACACACACACACACACACACACACACACACACACACACACACACACACACACACAGTGGTATAGCCCACACTATAATACTCAAAGATGTGTGTAATTTCAAAGTTCAAGTGAGATGCTGTTGCCTGACTGGTGCCAGTTCGGCTCACAAGGCTGCACAGTCCCAGAGGGTGTCATTATAGGCATTTTGCTGTCCTCATCACTGACGATCCGCTTGCTACAATTGACTATTTTGGGACAGCTCATAGGAAAACAATGGATGAAAATATAAAAATAGCATGGCAATACAAATCTCATATACGTGGAAAATCAGAAATATGCACGCACGCACGCACGCACGCANGCACGCACACACACACACACGCACGCACGCACGCACGCACACACACACACACACACACACACACTCATTACACATCACACATCATTATTTGGCTATTTGTCACACATCCTCTGTGCCTTTGTTTAACTATGGTGCTTGAAAACACCAACCCATGTAACAATTTATGCTGTGCTTACTACGTACTGCTTTTACCCTCCACATTCAAGAGAATAGCCACAAAAACACATACATGTATATTGACAACCAAGTGGGGGCCAGATAAACAGAGTGTAGAGTTTGGAATGCTGCTTCTATGCATCATCAAAACAGATTACAAACAGATATAAGCTGAATTCTAATACACTTGGAGTTAAGGCCACACAGAGTCCAAAGACACAAGTTAAATTATTCACTTTTCTTTTTTTCTTAAAATAAAATAGCATACAATAAGCAGGTATAGACAGTAGACATTGAAAGATATACATAAACAACAAACTGACTTTTTTTTAACTAGTATACCGGTAGCTATATCTTCACATACACATCAATATTTCACTTTTTACAAAAGCACAATTTGCCATTTACAAACAACAATCAATTTCTTATATACAGAAAAAGTCTGATAAGTGTCCTAAAAACAGACTGGTACCTAATACTAAAGAGCTTAGTGTGTTGACGACCCTAAATGCCGACGGCACTGCCATGCATGTCAGGGTACGGAGAAAGCATGGGGCCTACAATAATCAGGAAGAATGAGGACGGTTTAGATGTCTGTAACATCCAATCACTCCAGTATTTTCGAGCCACAATTTAAACCGTGGAAGGGGATACTATGGGGAACCATTTTATTTTAATGTTATGCAGTTTCACATGACACGAAATGTGTTTTGTAAAGCAATCTTAGAAAATGACTTTGCAATGCAATTAAGTTGTACTTCCAGGGGACCTATGAATGTGGGGTCTGTTATAAAGGTGCCTTCAATATCGGCCTAAAGTGCAGGAGGAAATCCTGGTTTGTGGTCATAGTATGGCCCTTGGAGGACTTCATCAAATTTGAAGTGGCCCTTCAAATGAAAAAGGTTCCTCACCCCTGCTTTAAAAGAATCTTGATCCAATACTTTGTGCGATGTTGCACTGGCAAACAAGACGACCCCTAGTGGCAGAAAATATTCTTGCCTGGCAGGCTGGTCAAGCATCACACTATCTGAGATATTGTAAGGGACAAAAAAAATCAGTCCTCAAAATGTTCCAACTGCATGACATCACGTTGGGGACTGGAGACCCAAGATTCTAGAGCCTCTCTGCTGAGGTCGAGTCCCTGATATGACATCATCACTACATTCTGTTTGAAAACAATAAACGTTAATACATGGACTCTAACACTATTTCAGATAATTTTTCAATAGTATACATATCTTGAGCGCTTTACATACCTATTAGTCATTAGTGGCAGTTAACAACCACCTTTAACGGTGCAACATTCAGAGCTCAGGGCTCCATCCGAATAGGCACTGTCTCCTTACATGTAGCTATCACTCTGCGTCCTAACCAGTAGTTTCTGTGTAGAAAGCTAGCCAAATAGTAAGCACAATTTGGATTTACTACAATACCGTCATTTACATAACCTCGGGCGCCCCTGATCCTGATGGCGCTAACAACCAAGTGCAGTTGTCGACCTCCCGTGGACTTCTGGGATAGTAAAGTAACCATTGTTTGCCTACTGCAAATATGACCGGATATAGAAAGTCATCCAGGTACTGTTTGGGAGCGTTCCAATATGCGACCTTGCGTCCTCCACTTGTGCTTGTGGCCTCGAACCAGGAAGTAATATGTTATGATGACATCCCTGACAACAGCATTATATTTCAATATCTCGCAAAAGGTCAATTGTATAGTCATTTTCTCCTTTGCAAAGTGGATGGTGAATGAAGAATAGTCCCACAAAAATTGTTTTGGCTAGGTTGACAGCGGGGAAACTTATTTGTTTTCTCCACAGAGGAGGGGCCAGTAGGCGGGGCGAGGCCACAAGCACAAGTGGAGGACGCAAGGTTGCATATTGGAACGCACACTTTGCCTCCTGGTTGAAAACCTACTAGGGTATTCGGAGGTGCTACATAGTCGCTTCCGTAATGTTTGACTACTGCATAGGATGGCAGTAGGGACTTGGTGTACCTGGCATACTTGGTGTCTGCTATCATGGATCCACCAAACCGTCTTATTTATTGCCTATACAGTATCAACAACCGATTAACATTCAACATTTAACTCACTACAATACTTGTGCACCTCAAGTGCAACATATGTCAATATCAGAAAGAGTAAATTGCATAAACCTCTTAACCTACAAGGCACTTAGGGCAGCGTTAAGGTCTAGAGGCTCTAGGGTTAACTAGTTTACAAATAAACACAGTATCCAGCACTGTGAAGAAAAATGTCCACTGACAATAGCTACAACCCGTCTGAATAAACAACGACGACAACAACAACAACACACACACACACACACACACACACACACACACACACACACACACACACACACACACACACACACACATGCGCGCGCACACACACAGCCACACAAACACACAAACACACACACACACACACACACACACACACACACACACACACACACACACACACACACACACAAAACCGCCCAGGACGGGTGCGTGTGCAAGTACTGTAACACTTCCAGCCTATTCAAACCTCAACAACACAAGAAAAGATAATCCAACAGCATGTAGCACACAGTATGTTGAAACTCAACACTAACATACAACAGACAAAGTGCAGTGACTATTCAAACATTGGAACGAAGAGAATTGTGCGTTCCAGTCAAAATGTTGTGGGAAGAATAACAAGAATTTGTAAGAAAACAACAAGAGATTTAGTCACTAACAACACAAGCAAAGCATGTCTAATCTGTACTCAATGTTGCCTAAATGTGTAGTAACTGCCTTTTAGCTTTGTAGGTATCCGTATCGTCAGGACGCGATTTGTTTTAATGAAAAAAATAGAAAAGGGGTGTTTTTGTAAGATGTTAGCCCTTTGAGCCCTGTGTATCAGAAAGCTGAAGAGCCCAAGACGAGATAAACTGAATCTGTGCAACAGACTAGCATGATGTCCTGCTAAAAAAACAACAACAACACCTGTTAGGTTATCTGGTAACATACAGGGAAAGGCTATTCTAAGCAAGCGAGTTTCTTTTTGTTGCATCATCAAGTGAGCTGTAAAAAAGCAATGTTGATCAAATATTGCAGCTTGTGGATCGATATCTGAGAGGGTCCTCAATAAGTAATGAAGACACGCCTCGCAAAGAACGAAATGAAGAGCTTGTTTCCAAAACTTAACATATCCATTTTCAAAATTATTTAAAAAATGGCATGTGTTTATTTAATTGTGCTTCTCACTTCATACCACTAAATGTTTTTTTATATAGCACTTTGGAAGCAAACTCTTCAAATGTTTCAAGATAATATCAATAGTAGAAAAACCTCATGCAACTGCTGTCCAGGGCCGCTGACAGCTTTGGCTGGGCCCGTGACAAAGAACCTAAATCTGGACCTCCCATTTCCCTGGGCCCGTGACAAAGAACCTAAATCTGGACCTCCCATTTCCCTGGGCCCGTGACAACTGACCCCACACCTCCAAAAATGCAAAGAACTCTAACCCTGAGCTTACAGCACACAGTTTAGGTCCAGACAAAACATTCAACAGCTTTCAAACACTGCAAGGACTGCTCCACCTCCTCCACCTCCTCTACCTCCTCCTAATGGCTGGAGGCAGTACACCTGCCTGTCTGTGATATGGTTTCTCTTGGGATAACTTGTGCTCTCGTTTTAGCAAAAAAGTGTTTTTTTGTTTAAAAACAAAAGAAAGAAGTCATTTGGGCATGTAATACTCCTCCTTGACATCGCGTAGTGTCAAATGTACATTCCGTTTTTTGCTGTTGGTGGTTTTTTTTTTGGTAAATATAAAATGTACAACGAGCAAACAGGCGGTGGGTGATTGTTGTGGGTGTTTGTTGTTTATGACTCGAGCAGGTCGCCCTCGTCGTCGACTCTGCTGCTGAGGCCGTTGGTGAGGAGGAAGGCCTCCTTTTCCGGGGAGGCGCGGGCGTCCCCGTTGATTTCCGTCATGGGCTTGTACTCTCTCAGCTCCTCCTCAGGCCGCTCCCGCCGGCTCACGCCCGCTTCCGCACTGTGCCGGATGCCGTAACCAAAGTAGATCACAAACCCTACAGCAAGAAATGCAGTGGTAATGAACAGAGGTGTCAACTGTCAAAGTGAAAAAAAAAGAAACACAGTTTCCTTCCAACACAGGTAACTTATCTGAGTAACCAGTAGACCAGTGTACTTGTCTTACGATCAGCTGACTCTGAATTTGTTGGATCAACTTTGTCTTTATTAGGGTTTTTAAGTAACAACACAGTCTATCTATCTCATTACTGTAGGTACAGGTACAATTGAGTAAATAGTGCTATGTAATATCACGTGCTAGTGTTGTAATTACTACACCATGCATTTACTTTTAATATTGACACCTCTGATAATGAATGACTACAAGAGAGGACACAGTTCCCAGCAAATTACTGTTCATTCAACTCTTTGAATATTGAGTTTAATGTAACACTGTTTCAGAGCATATTGTGACTTGACAGTGTTAATTCAACATTCAAAGAGGTGAGTTTCACAATAAAAGTTGGATTAGACCGTACATATTCTCAGAAAGGAGTTGAATTAACACTGGATTGTGTCTCCACACACAAGGGGCTGGAGTTAGTAAAGTAGTAAAGTAGAAGTACTGACCAATAGCCATCCAAACGGCGAAGCGCACCCAGGTGCCCCTGTCCAGCTGCATCATCAGGTAGACGTTCACAAACATGCTGACGACCGGCAGGAAGGGCAGGAAGGGTACCTGGACAACAGCAGAGAAAAGCAGACAGGTTTGCAATTGTAATACACTGTAAAGAAATATTATGTGTTGGCTCAACTTAACTCATTTTAAGTCATGATATTGTTGCTTTCACTGAGTTGAGTTGAGTCAACTTGATAATGTGTGTACACGTGCTAGTGGCAATGCGTATTTGAAAACAATTTTTTTTAAAAATTGATTGAGTTTTTCCATAATATTTAGCATATTTTACTCTCCTGACTATAAATATTATGTGTTGTTTCAACTTAAGTCACTTTAAGTCATGATGTTGTTGCTTTCACTGAGTTGAGTCAACTTGATAATGTGTGTACGCGTACTAGTGGCAATGCGTATTTGAAATCAATTGAAAACATTTTTGATTGAGTTTTTCCAAAAGATTTCGCATATTTTACACTTATGACTATAAATATTATGTGTTGGCTCAACTTAACTCATTTTAAGTCATGATGTTGTTGATTTCACTGAGTTGAGTCAACTTGATAAAGTGTGCATGTGTGCTAGTGGCAATGCGTATTTGAAATGAATTGAAAACATTTTTGATTGAGCTTTTCCGAAAGACTTGGCAGAATTTACGCTTAAATATTTTTTGTGTGTCTTTTTCGACTTTTTTTGACAGGACAGTGTGAGAGTTGGACAGGAAGTGTTGGACAGGAGCTTGGTCCTGCTCTGAGTACATGCTTGACTTGGGCTGATAAAAACTAAAACTCTAATTATGGAATTAAAGGCCAACTTCCGATAAAACTCAGTTTTACTCACTCCTTTCGAAGATCGGACGGTCACCCCAAGTTAAACTCACTTGCAAGGCTCTCATAGCGGTGCGTCAACTCTCCTGGCTGTGTTTCCCGGTGTTTCCCAATTTACATCAATAATGCAGAGAAACGAGCGAATCACGAAAGCCTGTCTGTGTTTCGTCACGTCGAAAGAAGGCGTTGCCCACAAAGGTTTATATCGACCCATTTATCTAAAAACATGTCGAGTAATTTTTTTCTGCTTGTTTTCAAAACAAGCAACGTCTGGTGGTCCGAAACATAGCTTAGCTTAGCTATCAGCTGGTTGCTACTCTCAGGTACACACACAGCACAAAGCCTCATACATAAAGCCTGCTCACTCCGGTTGCTCCGTGCCTACAGCTCGCCTAGGGGTCGCTGTCGAAAGAGCACAGCCCTGAATGGAGCCTGCACGCCTCCGTTGGCGCCCCTATAGTGCAGTACCATCCGGGGAAGTGGCGACTCTGTTTCCCATTACATTCTCTCCCAAGGCTGGAGGACTGAGCCAATCAGAGACGCGTTTCTTTGAGAGCAGGAGGAGTGAGCCAATCAGAGACGCATTTCCACGAGAAACACGGAACACTCTCTCGTTTCTCCACAAGCCACCTTGCCAGCTTGCAAAAACGTCTTGAAACAAAGCAACCAGAACGTTTTTTAAAACAGGACCAACGCGTAACACATTCAATAACAATTGGGAACACGGCAATATTAATTAAATTACGTTGAGAGGCGATCTTTAATGTTTTCAATCTTTTCAATCATTTCAAAGTTTTTAATCATTTTCTAAAAGATTTTGTGTCCTTCATATGCATGAATGTATGTAGTATTTACGTAAAACATTTGGTCACAAAACTGAAACTTTAATGGGAATAAGTTTCCACAAAATGTTTGAGTTCGTGGAACATGTTGGGGTTTACAGTGTACCTTGAAGGAGAGCTTGGTCCTGCTCTGGGGCTGCCTCCAGATGATGAAGACCAGCAGCATGCAGACCATGAAGATGATGGTCATCATGGCCACCACCTCCCACAGAGCAGTAGTCTGCACCGACAGGATGCTGAACACCAGGATCAACAGGCCTGCAATGGGGAACAGGGAGGACCACGGGAGGAGGAGGGAGGGGGTGACGGGGCAAAGAGGGTCAGGCCGGGGACATGCTTGCTGTGTGCCTTATATTCGCATGTACAGTCAATCCGGAAAGTATTCACAGCGCTTCACTTTTTTCACATTTTATTATCTTACAGCCTTATTCCAAATGCTACAAATGAATCTCTGTTGTCAAAATCCTATACGGCTTCTCCATCAACGTCACGGTAGAGTCAAACAAGGGTGGGGAAAACACACCTAGATGATACCTCCAGTATCGTGCAAACTTCAAAGAGCTCTGACTGTCCTGAAGATGTTACGTACTGTATGTGCACTTGGTCACACACGGTTACAGTCAATCGGGAAAGTATTTTCATTTCGAAATAAAAAAATGAATGTAGTTGCTGCCAAAGGTGGTTCTACAAAGTATTAAGCAAAGGCTGTGAATACTTTTGTAAAAATGATTTCTTTGTTTTTTATTTGTATACATTTTCAAAACTGTCAAGACAACTTGTTTTTCACATGGTCATTATGGAATAATTTGTGTAGGATTTTGACAGCAGAGATTCATTTGTAGCATTTGGAGTAAGGCTGTAAGATAATAAAATGTGAAAAAAGTGAAGCGCTGTGAATACTTTCCGGATTGACTGTAACCGTGTGTGACCAAGTGCACATACAGTATGTAACATCTTCAGGACAATCAGAGCTCTTTGAAGTTTGCACGATCATTTTTACAAAAGTATTCACAGCCTTTGCTTAATACTTTGTAGAACTGGAGGTATCATCTAGGGGTGTTTTCCCCACCCTTGTTTGACTCTACCGTGACGTTGATGATGGAGAAGCCGCATATGTGTATGTTGTACATAAGAGGGGAAAAAGGAATGGGCCGGTTGTGTAGTGTCAAAACACTTTTATAGTCCATGTATGAATAACTTTGTAGGTCTTCTGTAACTCCTTTTCATATGGGCAACACTCAGAAGTGTCAAAAGTAAAAGTACATTCGTGGTGCAAATACAACACAAGCACATGACATTACATAGCTGTTACACCAGTTATTCCATTGTACCTAATGAGGTAGACTGAGTTGTTCCTGGAAAACCCTGAAAACCTACGAAGAACCCAGCACAATTTTCACATCACAACCCAACCAACACAGAATCAGCTGACAAGACAAGTAGACAGGTCTCCTCATTACTTAGATAAGTTACCTGTGTTGGACGGAAACTGTGTTCCTTTTTTTTTTAACTTGTACTTTTACTTTTGACACTTACGGCAACACTGAGCTTTTTGTTTTGTCTCTCACCGAGGATGCTGGCGCAGATATTGACGGAGAAGCCGGACAGGTGACTGGGCTCAGCGATCTCTGGGAAGAGCAGGGTCTTGAGGCTGAAGTGCTCCTCCACCCCAGGCAGCACGCCCATGCTGGGGGCACCAAGGGACTCGGTCAGCTCCCCGTCCTCCTGGGTGCTGGCCATCTGGTACTCCATGCTGGGCTGTGCCGGCTGGTACCTAAGGGGTTTTGGCAAAGGACGGCGCGCTCAACTTCGTGGAAAAAACGAAAGTCTTTGGGTGCGCAATAAAATGTATCAACTTAAGGAAGAATAATCTGCACGCACAAACTGCGTCTCATTATTTATTTATATTACTTATATTACCACCATGTCCAAAAAGCAAACGCGTTTCGGCTATCAAGCCTTCATCAGTGCGTGGACCACGTGGACCACGCACTGATGAAGGCTTGATAGCCGAAACGCGTTTGCTTTTTGGACATGGTGGTAATATAAATAAATAATGAGACGCAGTTTGTGAGTGTGGTACCTAAGGGGAACATCACACATTAGCCTCTTCATCACCCGCCAACATGGACCGTAGATGCTAATCTTACTAGCCAAACTGAAACAGACACTCACTTTTGGGTCAAAGTGGCTGGTAAGTTGGTCCTTTCTACCAGTCAAACTGAAATTTCACCAGCATTTGGCCGGTTGGCTGGTGCTCATTTCATGCACGATTACACAGACCCATTTTAGGACACATGCTAACCCCCCAGGCAGGGCCTCACCTGAGCACCAAAACACAGGCAGCCACCAGGGTGTAGGCCAGCAGTGTGCCAATGGACATGAGGTCCACCAGATCCTTCAGGTCAAACAGGAAGGCCATCACCGCTGCAGGACACAAGAAGCACACCACACGTCACAACAAGCACACCACACGTTACAACAAGCACACCACACGTTACAACAAGCACACCACACGTTACAACAAGCACACCACACGTTACAACAAGCACACCAACAAGCACACCACACGTTACAACAAGCACACCACACATTACAACAAGCACACCACACGTTACAACAAGCACACCACACATTACAACAAGCACACCACACATTACAACAAGCACACCACACGTTACAACAAGCACACCACACATTACAACAAGCACACCAACAAGCACACCACACGTTACAACAAGCACACCAACAAGCACACCACACGTTACAACAAGCACACCACACGTTACAACAAGCACACCACACGTTACAACAAGCACACCACACGTTACAACAAGCACACCACACGTTACAACAAGCACACCACACGTTACAACAAGCACACCACACGTTACAACAAGCACACCACACGTTACAACAAGCACACCACACATTACAACAAGCACACCAACAAGCACACCACACGTTACAACAAGCACACCAACAAGCACACCACACGTTACAACAAGCACACCACACGTTACAACAAGCACACCACACGTTACAACAAGCACACCACACGTTACAACAAGCACACCAACAAGCACACCACACGTTACAACAAGCACACCAACAAGCACACCAACAAGCACACCACACGTTACAACAAGCACACCAACAAGCACACCACACGTTACAACAAGCACACCACACGTTACAACAAGCACACCACACGTTACAACAAGCACACCACACGTTACAACAAGCACACCACACGTTACAACAAGCACACCACACGTTACAACAAGCACACCACACGTTACAACAAGCACACCAACAAGCACACCACACGTTACAACAAGCACACCAACAAGCACACCACACGTTACAACAAGCACACCAACAAGCACACCACACGTTACAACAAGCACACCAACAAGCACACCAACACGTTACAACAAGCACACCACACGTTACAACAAGCACACCACACGTTACAACAAGCACAGGCTGTCACTTAGACCAGTGGTCTAAGGGGTGCGCCAGAGATTGCAGGCGGTCCACAGAATTTTGTTTGCCTCGAGGTTGAGACCAAAATTCTACTTGCGAACATTATAATTAGGCCAAATCAAAACTAAATTAAAACATGTTTCGGTCCCCATGTAAAATCATTATGGTATTGATTAATGTCTCGAGCAAGAATCATTGTAATTACTGTAATCACTTTAGTGCGTATACACACGTAGAAGTCTGTTTTTTTTTGGGGGGGGGCAGAAGAAAAAAGGTTAAGAACCACTGACTTAGACTATGTACAAGTGTAACGGATGCTGTAGCATATATATACGTATATTTCTATATTCCTACAATGCCAACTAGCAGAGTTTGGCGTACAACGTTAGTAAGCCTCCTCCCGAAGCCTCATACAGTATCAGTAGCGCTGAGTTATCGTTCTGGACCTTTGGCACCCGCTGGCTCGGTTGGGATCGGTGCTTACCGGACATACCACCGGCCGCCATGGTGGACATGATGGGCGTCTTTCTCTCACTCACACGCGACAGGAACTTGAAGAGGAGGCCGTCGCGCGCCATGGCAAAGATAATACGGGGAAGGGGGAACATGGAGCCCAGCAGACTAGGCAACCATAGCAAGAGAAGAAGAAGGAGAGAAAGAGAGAGAGAGAGAGAGAGAGAGAGACAGATAGAAGATAGATAGATAGATAGAGAGAGAGAGAGAGAGACAGGGACAGAGACAGAGAGAGAGAGAGAGAAAGAGAGAGAGAGAGAGAGAGAGACAGAGACAGAGAGAGAGAGAGATAGAGAGAGAGAGAGAGAGAGAGAGAGAGAGAGAGAGAGAGAGAGAGAGAGAGAGAGAGAGAGAGAGAGAGAGAGAGAGAGAGAGGGGAGAAAAAAGTAACAGGAGACAGGAATGGAAAAGGAGAGGGATGGATTAACACCAAAGCCAAATATAGGACAACAAAACAAACACACTGACATACATCAAAAAGGAAAACAAAACAATTAGCAGTAGATCAGAAGGGGGCGTGTACAGTAAAGAAAACCACAGCTAAGTCTCTACACCAGGTATAAATGTGGAGGAAAAGATCATGTAAACGCAATGGACAGATATTTCACATGCGCACACACACATACAGACACATGCAAGACGCATTCCACTATGGCAATGACAGAGTAAAGAGCAGAAAAGGGGTCATGTTTGGTGTTATTAGTAGTGTTGTCTATGTCTGTCAGTCAGTCTGTCCAATGACTGTATATTAGAATGGACACAAACGAATAATTACATTCCAGATTAAAAGCATTTACTATTGTCCATTTGCAACCAAAACATGGGTTTCCTGGTTGGAATTGTCAATCTCAAACAGGCACTCAATGTCTGCATGCGCAGATTCCAGCGTTCTGGTTGCAAAATCAACAGCTGAAAATAATTATAATCCGGTGAACAAATCATTGAGTCATTCCCTGTGTCTCAGATGGTGCACTTGTGTCAATGCACTGACCGTTAGTGCATAGTGCTCAGAGTGCACTGGGGTCTTTAGTGCATAGTGTTGTGGAAAAGTTTAAGCACTGTGCCCTCACTGGAAGTAACGGGTGAGTATAGCATTAGCTCACCAAAAATATCGGTTGGCTACTGTTTACATTGCACACCGTGTCGTGCTTGTATTTACATTTCCTTCATCCCAGCTGGAAGGTATTTCGCATACAATACTTGGCTGGGCATGAAAAGGTTGGTGTCCCACAACATTACTTACAGAATTAGGAAACTGTCGCCCAAACTCCTCTACTGAACTCAACGGCATGTTTCTTCCGTTTCATTATCAATATGGCAACCGTTTAGTGTGTGCATTGTCCATCGTTCAAGCACTGCGTTTTTTGCCAATGATAGGGCATCATCTGGGCACTTTCAGTGCACTGAATGAACCAACGTTTCAGCGAGAGCAGAGCGCCCTACGCACTGAGACAGAGTGTCTGAAGTGCTCAAGTGCTCAAGTCTGAGACACAGGGGTTCAGTTGCTGTTTCCACGTAGCTGGATATTTTTATATGTGGATATTTTTTTCTCCAAGTTGCATTGGTTTTGCATTCGTTGAGGCCTTCTGTTTCCACGTAGTAGATATTTATAATCCAGGTTTTAAAAAAGCAGGAGAAAAAAATATCCTATTTAGGGGGCTGCATTTGTTATAATGGAGGATTTATTTTTATCCACATGTTGCGTTTACACCTAAACAGGGGAAAAAAATACCCTGCTAAAAAAATATCCTGCTACGTGGAAACAGCACCTCAGCCAGTCCGTCCGTCAGCCAGCCTCACCTGCCACTGAGCCCGGGGTGAAGGTAGCAAGCAGGGGGGGGGTTGGTTGGTGTGTGTGTTGGGGGGTGAACACCAGCCAGGTATGTGAAGAGCAGAGCAGGACGTCCTTATCCTCAGCCATGACCCAGGTCACCCGCCCGGCCCCAGGCCATCGGAAACATGGCACCCAGCAGGCTGGCACCGCACCCGGGAACAAGGACACATGCACATACACATGCACATGCACATACACACACACTCACAGGGACACACACGCACGCACACACACACACACACACACACACACACACACACACACACACACACACACACACACACACACACACACACACACACACACACACACACACGCATGTACACACAAGGGCAAGCAGACAGACATACCCATGCACATGTGCTTGTGCACACAAGGTCAAACACAAGCACATGCACACGTGTAGTGTACACACAAAGGCAAAAATGTACACACAGGCCCACATACACACACACACACACAGACACACACACACACACAGACACACACGAGTGAGAAATGGGGCATGCCATGCAGGTCAGTGAACCCTAGCAGCGACCACACAAACAAATATCCCCCCCCCCATACACACACACATACACACACATACATGTGTGTGTACACTGTCCTATTCCGTGCTCTGAGTTCAAGCCCTGTGTTGAATAGCTCGCTGGTCAACACACTGCTACTGAAATTAGCATCCGTCATCCCACATTCACTTGGCAGTCAGACTACACATTTCAAGTCCATGTCTGAGGAAAACAGGCAAAGTTTGTTCTACACATACAACAAAAACACAGAGCCATCGACTTTTCTTACTCTACAAATTGAATTATTGACTCTACAGAATATACTTACGAACATTAACATTCAAACAACAAACAACAACAAACAAATATGGAGAGCTCTTTTTTTAAATGTTACAAAATCATTTCAATTCCATTTAAATTCCATTTTCCATTTGCCAAGTCTTTTTTTATCACCAGGGCAATTGGATTTGGGTTAATGTTATATGATTTTCCTTACCAAATTCAAACAATGATTGTACGGATATTAACAACGGAGAAGCCCAATAAATGTCATGTCATGATTTCACTAGTTTGCCCTTTGAGTACTTGGTGTACAGTAAAGCATGCTTGGCATGGTAGCTGGCCTCTGCCCCGGTATGCTTTGAATGGAGACCATACGGGATGACATCTGCTGGCACCCCCCAGTGTGTATCAAGCGATGGTGGAGTGCTACTACTGATGAACTGAGGGAATATGGGGAGGAGGAGGTGGGACAATATGAGCCTTTGCGCAAACGAGCAGGAGAAATTCAATTTCTTAGAAGGAAGGAGAAGGGGAGAAGGTAAGACGGCTGTCAATTACTCTTCGGGAATCAACTGTCAATTACTCCAGAAAAATAAAACTTGTCATTTCCTTCATTTGTTTGCTTTTGTCTTCCTTTTGTAGGTTGACTTGGCATTTAAAAGCTAGCATGCTAAATGCACTGTTATGTAATGTGAAGACAGCTATAAAAGCTGTATATTTCCTGAATGTGGCACAGATCACCATCAGTATGGCCAGTCGAAAGGGTGGCACTACTAAAAGGTCGACATACACACGCGTGAGTCGGCCACACAAACGCATGCACACACACGCGCATATGCACACGCGCACACACACGCGCATATACACACACACATATGAAAACTAATTGCTGATGCTCCTCTGATTCGTGGATAGAGGTGGTACCAGTGTTAATTTCGTCAACCATGACTATGACTAAAATATTTCGTCAATGCCCTTTTTTGATTTTCGTCATTTAGACTAAGACTAAGACTAAATTGGGAAGGCAATGACTAAAATATGACTAAGACTAAAATTGATTTTCGTCATTGTGACTAAGACTAAGACGAAATTTTAAAAAGCTGACGAAATTAACACTGGTGTTCAATAAAATTTAGAAAAAGAGAACCAGTGTGTGAAGAAGGTTTATTCTGTACAGTCAATGATGTATGTTAAAAAGAGAAGCCGTGTGCGGAGAGGGTTATTCTGTACAGTCAATGATATATGTTCAAAAGAGAAGCAGTGTGTGGAGAAGTTCTATTATGTACAGTGTTGACTAAAATGACTAAAATGACTAAAAATTGACTAAGACTAAAATTGATTTTCGTCATTTAGACTAAGACTAAGACTAAATTGGGAAGGCAATGACTAAAATAAATTGATTTTCATCATTGTGACTAAGACTAAGACTAAATGTAAAAAAGCTGACAAAATTAACACTGGGTGGTGCGATGGTGGATATGCACGACACGGCTGACAGCGGCCATAAAACAGCCCAGGTTAGGTGGCCAAACCTGTCCCATGTGTTTGAGTGCTGATGTGAGATAGACTCAGTGTTACGTAAGGAGCGCTATGATTTATTACACTCCCCCTTCCCCGCCCCCACTCCCACCCTCTCTCTCTCCCCCTCTCTCCCCTGGGCCGCATGTTAGGCTGCTTTTAGTAGGAGGCTCATGTTTAACCCCCCAGTTAAATATACACACATGCACTGACATGCACTTACTTACCCCTAACCTAACCCAACACCTGCACACCTGCACAGCACAGCACACACCCCCGGCAACACCCACGCTTTATTGCTCTCTCTCTCTCTCTGACCCGGCACTCCCGTACACCCCACATAGAAAGACACATGCTCGCACACACACGCACACGCACACGCACATATATTTAATCCAAACTTACTGTGACTTTTAAAAAGGCATTCTTTCTGTCTTGATCTTTGTGTGTGTGTGTGTATGTGTGTGTGTGTGTGTGTGTGTGTGTGTGTGTGTGTGTGTGTGTGTGTGTGCGCGTGTGTGCGCATGTGCGTGGGGACCCCACTAAGCCAGGAAATGGGTAATTTATGAGGCTCAATTTATTGGCCTCACTAGTTTAACAGGGTGTTGTTGGTCAGCATGTTGTTACTATTAAAACTGAACATGCCAAAACTTTTCTTTACTGACAGGTTATGGTTAGGGATTGTTTTGGCGTAGTGGGCAAAGTTTAACCTCATTTAGTTATGACAGAGATAGCCTGATGGCTAAAGAAAATGCTTCCGCAACCATCTTGAAAGTGTCGGCCTCCAGAAGTGTGTGTTTGTGTGTGTGTGTGTGTGTGTGTCAGGGATGGAAATAAGCACCCGTCCACCTGCCAATGAAGGGTAAATTTCAGTGGTGACTGGTACATTTTTCAACCCACCATTCACTTTGATTAGTAAAAACAGTGAGATCTACCTGCCACCTTGACTGGTGGGGAAAAAAACTTATGTTCCACCCCTGGTGTGTGTGTGTGTGTGTGTGGTGTGTGTGTGTGTGATTGGTGCTGATGCCTCTAGCCAAGCTGTGCCGTAGTGTGTGTGTGTGTGTGTGTGTGTGTGTGTGTGTGTGTGTGCGTGTGCACGCGTGTGTGCGTGTGCATGTGCATATGTGTGTGTCTTCTCACCTGGTGGACAGGGCACATAGCGAGCCCACTGCCACGGCGTAGGTGGCTCCCTGCCATCCCACGTACTCGAAGGCCACGGGCAGGGGGCTGTTCTTGTCCAGCAGGTAATAGGGCATCATCATGGTGAGCGCCGCGGACACGCCGAAGTACGCCACGAAGCAGATCAGCAGAGACGACACGATGCCGATGGGGATGGCACGCTGGGGATTCTTCACCTCCTCCCCTGAGAGACGGAGGGATGGAGGGA
>NC_085863.1:9191113-9268613 GCF_034702125.1 Engraulis encrasicolus | reverse complement strand
GAAAATTCACCTTGTTGACGATGGCCGACTCCTTCACTCCAAATGCCAGAAGACCTACACAGAACATTGGAAACTGATATCAATGCTATGCAGGGTGTGATTTGTCAGAAAACCAGAGGGGGGGATATGTTTCAGATTTCGAGCAATATCAATGGATTTACATTCAATTGTGATTAAAATCGTAGAAAAAGTAGTGATATCAAAACCAGAAGGGGGGACAATCCCCCCCATCCCCCCCTACAAATCGCACCCTGATGCTATGTATGTTACATTATATTACACTATAGACCAGGATTCAAACCTGCAAACTTCTTATTAAAAAAAAAAAACTTCATCACTTTACTGTTATTGGTCCATCACTGTTACTTGTCCTGTCTTGCACTTTGATGTCAGTCTGTAAATGTCAGTCCTGTGTATGTCTATGTCCTTTCATGGTATAGAGAGAGAAACATCATTTTAATTTCCTTGTATGACCTGTTCATATGAAAAAACTGACAATAAAAGCTGACTTGATCTGGCTTGACTTTTTATGTTTTTTTTGCCTTTATAGATGACAGGACATCGAGAGAGGAACAGGAAACAAGTGGGAAGAGAGAGAGTCGGGGGAAGGCTTGGCAAATGACTAGTGTTGCACTGATACCGATACCAGTATCGGTGGATCGGCACTAAAATGGTAATATCGGTATCGGCGAGTACCAACAAATAGGGCACCGATACCATTTACAGGTGCTTGTATGACACTTAAACAGCCTTGAAATTAGTCATTTCATAGAGGAATTTAAAAAGTATAAAAAGTTTTGCTGGATTCACTTTGTATTAGTATTTTTTCACAAAGGTAGGCAGCAGCCTGACAAAGCCATGCAATGATTTTACATCCAAGTAGCATGCACTATAGCCCTTCATATATATAAATTTCAAATAGGGTGGTATCGGTATCGGTATGGTATCGGTATCTGCCGATACTGCACAGTCAGGTATCGGGTATCGGCATTGGGGCCAAAAAATGGTATCGGTGCTACAGTACAAATAACCCGGGCCGGAATCGAACGCGGCTCGCTGGTGTAGCAGTTCAGTGTCCAGTGTTACTGAGGAGCCAAACCTGCAAACTTCAGATCACGAGATCGCCTCCCTAACCATTAGGCCAGGCCTGCTCCACCACATGCCAATACAGTATTAAGCCCCGTGTACATCGAAGGCGAACTAAGCGGCCTGTGCAGCGGAAGTCATTGTTTCTCTATGGAGGGGAAGGCGAATAAAGCTACCAGAGCGAATTCACCGGGAGCGAAGCTTCTTGAGCGACCAGAGCGAATTTTGACGATTAAACTCAAGCTAATCTTAAGCGAATTCGCTATGACGCGGTTCGGCGAAAAAAAAATTGGAACGTTCATATCGACGAATGTCCCAGGCTGTCAAGACAGAGCCGTTATGTGATTAGCTGAATCAAACATGTCAGTGCAGCGTCCAGAGCGAATAAAACGAATTCATGGCGAAACTTCTTCAACCACCCCAGCTACCTGGGTCGCGTCGGCAGCGCCTGATGCACACGGGCCATTACACTGTACTCCTCACATGCTTTTATTCAAAGCGTCTTTCTTTGGGTTTCAGTAAACGCACACCGTTTGAGGTGCGTACGGCAGACAATAGACTCAAATTGAAAATGGATGGTCGTCGCACACTCAGGACTTCATGCAGTTACATTTAATAAGACCAACGTTTCGGCTTACGCCTTCATCAGGGTCATCTTAACAGGGTCATCTTAACTTTAAGATGACCCTGATGAAGGCGTAAGCCGAAACGTTGGTCTTATTAAATGTAACTGCAGGGTCATTCCACGCCAAATCAACAAGAGCCCGCGCACTTAGGTCTCAAAAAATTCTGAAAATATTACCAAGTGTACCCATGGTACTTAAGAGAAACACTGTAAATGTATTTGAATGTAAGATGTATATTCTCCGTGTTACAGCCAATTTTACTGGGGGAGGGGGGTGCCCATTTTGTTCACACTCTTTTTTTTGTCAAAGTTCACAAGCCCGTAGCTCAATAACTAAACCATGTAGGAAGCTCAAATTTGGCATGCTGGTACATAGATAGGTATAGTTTGTTGCAAAACTGTCAGTTTTGGTCTCTATGATCCTGCATCGTCATGGCATTCCCTCAAAGATGATACAAATTGTACTGGAGTTTTTAGCTGTGCTCTGTTTAGGCCTTCAGAAGACATATTTGTACCAAACATAGCCTCTTGATTTTTTTTCCCTTGTAGAGACAAGTAGAAACACTCCCATAAAAATCGATAAATAGAAAGGAAACCCCATCAGTGTTTGACCAGAAGACCTCACAAGTCTGACAAATCATTTTGGGTGTCATTTTCAGAGCACCAGAACACCTTGTGGGATTGTCCACAGATTTTTATTTTATATTTTTCTTCATTCTCCATGAAGTCTTCTTTTTAAAAATACCAATGAGACTTGTCTTATCTGATGTTTTCTTTTGTAATTTCCACCCTGAACATGGGCAAAATGCAAAAAGAGAGCAACGTGATTTCGATAACATTTAATGTAAAGACTAAATAATGAAATGCATATTTTGCCCAGATATGATCACCCGAGAGTACCTGTGCAGGGGTGCAGGTATCCCTTTCAATTTCAATGATTTCAGGAGCGTTCAATGTGGGAGCAGGTTCGCACACCAAAAGAGACAGTAGGTCAGGCACAAGGAGTCATGTTGTTACTTTTTTTGACCAGCAGATGGCAGCGGAAGAAACGCATGGAAAACTTATTGCCCTCAGTGTGCATGTTGCCCATGTTCAGGTTGGAAATTACAAAAGAAAACATCACATAAGACAAGTCTTATTTGCATTTTTAAAAAGAAGAATTCCTGGAGAATGAAGAAAAAAATAAAATAAAAATCTGTGGACAATCCCACAAGGGGTTCTGGAGCTCTGAAAATGACACCCAAAATGATTTGTCAGACTTGTGAGGTCCTCTGGTCAAACACTGATGGGATTTCCTTTCTATTTATAGCTTTTATTGAGAGCGTTCTTACTTGTCTCTACAAGGGGAAAAAATCAGGATGCTATGTTTGGCACAAATATGTCTTCTGAAGGCCTAAACAGAGCACAGCTAAACACTCCAGTACAATTTGTATCATCTTTGAGGGAATGCCATGACGATGCAGGATCATACAGACCAAAACTGACAGTTTTGCAACAAACTATTTCTATCTATGTACCAGCATGCCAAATTTGAGCTTCCTACATGGTTTAATTATTGAGCTACGGGCTTGTGAACTTTGACAAAAAACAGAGTGTGAACAAAATGGGCACCCCCCTCCCCCAGTAAAATTGGCTGTAACACGGAGAGTATACATCTTACATTCAAATACATTTACAGTGTTTCTCTTAAGTACCATGGGTACACTTGGTAATATTTTCAGAATTTTTTGAGACCTAAGTGCGCGGGCTCTTGTTGATTTGGCGTGGAATGACCCTGCATGAAGTTCTGAGTGTGCAACGACCATCCTTTTTCAATTTGATTCTAAGCGTCTTTAAAAAAACAGGATGTAATAAAATGTATACTTTATTTGTATTGGGGAATACAAAGCAGACCGCAAATAATGACATAAGCCACTGTGGCCTGTGAGCAAAAAGTGAGTAAAAAGGTCCTGTCAAGTCCTGATGTGTGTGTGTGTGTGTGTATTTTTTTGTGTATATCCAAATCATAGGATGCTTCCTATTGCCTTTCTAGTACTAGAGGATTACGCGAGAGCAACGGAAGGTGACAGAGCTGCCTGTGTGTGTGTGTGTGTGTGTGTGTGTGTGTGTGTGTGTGTGTGTGTGTGTGTGTGTGTGTGTGTGTGTGTGTGTGTGTGTGCGTGTGTGTGTGACAGCTATTGGAGCACACCCACATGCTGGGGCCCTCGCTCCATGTGGGGCCTAAATCCTGAACCCCACTTGATTTGACCCCTTGTTTTTACTGGGAAAAATTAGAAACATTTCCTCACTGACAGGTTAGGGTTAGGGATTGCTTTTGTTTGGGCACAGTTTACACAAATATACAAAGGTTGGGCTGTGAGTGTGTGTGTGTGTGTGTGTGTGTGTGTGTGTGTGTGTGTGTGTGTGTGTGTGTGTGTGTGTGTGTGTGTGTGTGTGTGTGTGTGTGTGTGTGTGTGTGCCATCCGTGTCCCACCTGAGAGTATTAGGATAATGACCACAGCGAACAGGTCCGGGTACTCTGCTAGGATGCCAGGGGCGTTCATGGTCATGTACCGTCGGCAGAAGTGCTCAATGTGTTTGCCGATTAGCCCGTCGAACGTAGCGCTCCACGCTCTCGCAACGCTGGACGTCCCTAGAGTTGGTATTAAACGATCAACTTTTTAATCATCAAGCTCGACCACCACCTGTCATTACTGAAATCAATGCATCTTTCTTAGTGTAATACATCTGCTTGGTTCACACGAATGCTGCTAGCATGATTCCCTCCACAAGTGCTCATCTTGCTGTGTGTTCTACGCAGATGTGTTCTATGTATGAATGCAGAGCCATGGAAGTAGAGTTAGGCTAATCCCATTGACATCTGTGTTCCATTTTTTACACAACAATGGCGGCTCATGGAGTATTTGAAACACAGGTCGCCATTGACATAGTTCCAAAATAGTTCCAGGAAGTGAGCGTCGTTTTTTTCAGTTTTACTTCTTTGCTTGTTATGTTGTGGTTCTGTGTTATTCTCTAGCGAAAAGAAAGCCACTGCCTAGAATTTACATGAATCATGTCACCAACCGATTTTCCTGTACTCTGGATGTCACAACTCCGAATTCCATGGCTCTGTACACATGCTAATGTGGGCAATATATTAGATCTGTCCACCTAAATTTCCTTTGGGATCACCAATAAGGTAATCCTAATACATCAATATATCGTCACCTAAAAGTGATGTATTTTAAATCTGAACTTGAACATGCTGAAACCAACAGAGGTGTCAATTCTAGATCCAGAAAAAAGCCCTGCCAGTTTCCTTCCAACAGTAGCTGGTCTACCTGTCTTGAGAACTCAATAATCAGGTGATGATTCAGAGGTGGTTGGATCGAATTTGTGACAGGGCTTTTACTTTCTGAACCCGGGACTGACACCTCTGAAAACCAAAAATGATGTCAGAGCCCATGCGTACACATGCTCAGTATGTGCCGTATGTACATACCGATGATGTAGGAGAGGATGAGGTTCCACCCGGTGATGAAGGCCCAGAGCTCCCCGACCGTCACGTAGCTGTACAGGTACGCCGATCCGGTCTTGGGCACGCGCGCCCCGAACTCGGCGTAGCACAGGCCAGCCAGCACGGAGGCCAGCGCGGCGATGAGGAAGGACAGCACGATGGCAGGCCCCGAGTTCTCGCGCGCCACCGCGCCCGCCAGCACGTACACGCCGGCGCCCAGCGTGCTGCCCACGCCCAGCGCCACCAGGTCGAAGGTGTTGAGGCATCGCGCCAAGTGCGAGTCCTCGCTGTTACAGTCCACCACCTTCACGCGCAGCAGCGTCTTGCCAAAGTCCAGCAGGTGATGCAGCACCATGGCGGCGGCCGGACAATGGGGATCAGTGTGGGCGTTATGTAGAATGTATTATGTATAATGTGTAATGTGTAATGTGTTATGTCTAATGTGTTATGTGTATGGGCGTTATGTAGAATGTGTTATGTGTGTGGGCGTTATGTAGAATGTGTTATGTGTGTGGGCGTTATGTAGAATGTATTATGTGTGTGGGCGTTATGTGTAATGTGTAATGTATTATGTGTTATGTCTAATGTGTTATGTGTAATGTGTTATATGTAACGTATAATGTCTAATGTGTTATGTGTAATGTGTTATGTCTAATGTGTTATGTGTAATGTGTTATGTCTAATGTGCTATGTGTGAGGGGGTTATGTTTACGGAGGTGCGGATATGTGGGCTAAAAAGTACAGAGTTGTGTGTGTGGTTATGTGTGGAGAGGTGGAAATGTGCGTATGGTTATATGCAGGGCAGTGGGGATGCGGGTGGCTAGCTGTGGCGGGAGGTGTGTGGTTATGTGTGGGGGAGGTGGAGAGTGCTTGGTGGCTGTGGTTATGCGTGGTGAGGTGCACTGCTAATGACTGTGCCTTGCGGTGGCTGTGTTTTCAAGGTGGTATGATGAAGGTTGTGTGATGTTGGTTGAGGTGATGTTTGAAGCCGATGGTGATGTGTGAAAGGTTGTGTGGTGGTGGTGTGTGAGGCTAAGGGCGCTGTGTGGTCATGTGTGATGATCTTTGGTGCTTTGTGGTGCTGTTTTGTGCGGTTGTGGTGCTCTTTGGTGCTGTTTTGTGCAGTTGTGGTGCTCTTTGGTGCTTTGTGGTGCTGTTTTGTGCAGTTGTGGTGCTCTTTGGTGCTGTTTTGTGCAGTTGTGGTGCTGTATGGGGCTGTTTTGTGCAGTTGTGGTGCTCTTTGGTGCTGTTTTGTGCAGTTGTGGTGCTCTTTGGTGCTTTGTGGTGCTGTTTTGTGCAGTTGTGGTGCTCTTTGGTGCTTTGTGGTGCTGTTTTGTGCAATTGTGGTGCTCTTTGGTGCTTTGTGGTGCAATGTGGAGCAGCGTAGAGATGTATGGTGGTGAGTGTTAATGTGTGGTGGTGTTTTGTGTGTGTATTGTGTGTATGGGGGGGCGTAGGTGTTTGCGCGGTGGTGTGTGTGTGAGAGGGTTATTCCATTAGATGGGGAACATAGAGCCGTCGGGATCAACCATGGTGGACATCAAGGAACCTGGGAGAGAAGTGAGGACAACTTTCAGATCATTTAATTGCGACTTTTTGTGTTAAAATACTCCTGAAAATACTCCTTTGATGGAAACCAAAAAGTCATTCACCTCAGTGTTACTCAAACCGAGGGGAAGAAGTGAGGACAGCTTTTGGCTCTCTTTTGTTTTGACGCTGCTTTCGATCTGAAATCACTCTCTTGGTGGTGAAAGTAACCAAAAAGGTCATTCATTTCAGTGCAACAAACGTGTGGAGTAAAGTAGAGAAGTAAAGAATCCACCTGAAAGTGAAAGCCTAACTGGGAAACTCCAACTCGCATTGTCATTGTGACACAGCAGTTCACAGCACACAAGTGTTCACTGCACACTGCACACAACGAAATGGCATTTATGCCTCACCAGTGCAAGGGGGCACTGGTGAGGGAGTATCGTGGTGGGATGGTACCATGCTCAGGGTACTTGAGTCATGGAGGACGATGAGGGAGAGCACAGGTTAATTACTCCCCCCACCAACCTGGCGGGTCGGGAGTTGAACCGGCAACCTTTGGGCTACGAGTCTCTTGCCCCAACCATTTACCCATGTCTGCCCTATCCCATGACTGACACCTGTACTGGGACCATGTTGGAAATAAGTGTTTTAAGGTTTTAACATGTTGTGCCCTTGGATACAGTGTTTTTTCTACATCCATATATGTCAAAACCAAACTACGCTGAATCATTTGAGTTGTCCACATGAGTAATCAGTAGATTAAATTCAAGCTTAGTGTTCCCACTGATCACTCTAAACAGTATTAAAAGCGTTCCTTGGCAGCACTGGGCATCACGCACAGAAATCTACAAAATGTGACAGTGATAGTTGGCAGTGACTTTGCCCATCCATCACTATTATAATTGTTGCTATAACTATTAGGCTAAAATGAAATATAACAAAATGTAAAAAAAAAACTGTAGAAGAGAAACTTGTCTGCTACTCTCTCTACTGTCTCTGCTACTCTCTACCTCTGGAAGTTCCTGTAGTCTGAAATAAAAGTCTGATTCCATTCTGAAAGAGGCATCACACCCAGGACACAAACTGTCTGGAACTTCCATCATCCAGCAGTTGATACAGATCCATAAAACAAATGTAATCAATACCTCTGACTAGGGGACAGGGGAGCCACAGTGATTTACAAAATGTGCATTGCTGTTACCTATTGCATTTCTCCAATGACAATAGTCATGTCTCTGACACTGGCTAACGCCCCACCCTCCTTAACTGTCAAATGCTCTGCAGGATACACTGCTCGGTACAAGTGTCAGACAATACTCTGGACCCGACCCCGAATTATGTAAGAGGGGACATTGAGATACGATCGCGAGGCTTGCATGGGATCTAGAGTGACGTAGAGGGGAGTGGGTGGGCGTCGCCCAGAGCCTGCCATAGTGCATTCTGAAGCCCAAGGTTTGACCCAGTTCCTGGGCGAACATCCAGAACCAATCAAATGCAGAAAAAGGGGTCCAGGGAATTTCGTATCCCGTCACGCCACGCCACGGCCCAACGGAAAGTTCAGGGTGACGACCTTTTCTTTTTTTCCCCCTCTCTTGCTTCCAAGATGCCTACAGGCTATCAGATGTCTCTCTTCTGAGGAAGCCAAGTACCCGAAACATGAACATGTGGTGAATATGGGTTAGCAGAGTCATGCATAGAGAGAGAAAGAGAGAGAGAGAGAGAGAGAGAGAGAGAGAGAGAGAGAGAGAGAGCGAGAGAGAGAGAGAAAGAGAGCGAGAGAGAGCGAGAGAGAGAGAGACACCCAATGAAGGTTGCCTGAGATTGTGCAACTTTGGGTAAGCAAAAGCAATTGCAAATGTTTACACAGTCTGGCCAGATTAAGCCACACAACTGAGGGTTCATTCAAATGAGACAATTTAGTGCATGATGCACTGTAGACTATCAATGGCAATCTAGGATACTGTGGATGACCCACCAAAGCATACTGTAAAGCAGTCCTAAATTATGACAGCTACTTTTTTTAGCCATAGCAGGCTAGTTTTAAACATGAGGCCTTTACCTGAAATGTCACTAGAATATCCGGTTGACATAGCAACGGACAGTTTCCATCTTTTGCAAAAGTTGATTCATCCATTTTCTACTTTTCCAGCTTCACTAACAAATGTATAACATAACAATTACACAATACATCCAAGTAAAAAGTCCTACTAGTTAAACTGCAGAAATGACCTCAAGACAAAGTTAAGCACAAGACGTTGGACAAGACATGGAGGAAATAGGTACTCACACAGAACTGTCCATACAAATCAGTAGACAGAGAAAGGGAAATGCAGCGAGACAGACACAGGCAGAGACAGGAAGTTGAAGACAGACAGGGAGAGAGACAGGGACAGAGGAAGAGAGCGAGCGAGCGAGCGAGAGAGAGAGAGAGAGAGAGAGAGAGAGAGAGAGAGAGAGAGAGAGAGAGAGAAAGAGAGAGAGACCTATCACTAACCTGTATTACACAGACACCCCCACATATACATGGCCCACATCCATGAGAGTGACCCACAAATAGAACGTTGACACATCACATGGCCACAAGTTATTCCTAGCTGCTGCGGTAGAACCAGTGGCACACCGAGCCGTAACGCCGTCAATCACCGCCCCCCCCAGGCCACTCACAGACAGAAGCTGGCTGCCAGACTCCCCGCCCATCCGCACCCACCCACGACCACCAGCACAACATCAGACGACCACCCAACACAACACATTACCACATACACATGCATACTCCTGATTAGGCCACAGCATCACACCCCCATACCATCCCACAGCTGACCATAGCACAACAGACACATCCACTCAACTCCACAGACCTTCACAGCACACCAAACCACCCAAAGCTATTCTCAGATGCCTTCCCTTAGCGCCTCTAAATTATAATCCTTTGATTTTTTATGTTTTTCATTTTCTTTGATTCTAATTATCTAATGTCTTCTTTTATTTTTTTTAATTTCCAATGATTCTTACATTTAAATGTTTACTTTCTCTGTGTCTTATTTTCTTTATTCGTTTACTTTTATTTTTGGTGAAGTATGAAATGTGCTATACAAATAAACTTGCCTTGCCTTGCCTTGCCAAAGATGAACACAATGACTGTACACAACCACCCTGCCCAGGCCCCCTCAACAGCTGGGGGTGACTGAGGGTCATCCCTGTTGGTAATGCCACTATATACACTCACCGGCCACTTGATTATGAACCCTCTGTAGTGCTGGGCTGCAGCCCCTTTTACCTTCAGAACTGCTTGCAACAATACTCGGGCAGGCTGTGGCATTCCAATAAAGATAAATGGGTACCAATTGGCCCAAATTGTGCTAAGAAAATATCTTTATGCCATTATATCCCCAGCCTGAAATGTTGATGTAAAGCAGGGTTGACCCATGTTTTCATGTTGTTGACGCCAAATTCTGACAATTCCACCTGAGTGTTGCAGTAGATATCAAGGCAATACCAGGCAATATTTTTACGATCTTCTACTGTCGTTTATGGTGAGCCTGTGCAAATGGTGGCCTCATTTTCCTGTTCTTAGCTGACAGGAGAGGCACCAAATATGGTTTTCTGCTGCTGTAGCCCATTTACCTCAAGATTTGATGTGCTGTGTAATCAGAGATTCTCTTATGCATACCTCGGTTGTAATTAGGGGTTATCTGACTTAACAATGCCTTTGTATCAGCTCAAACCAGTCTGGCCATTCTCCTATGACTTCTGCCATAAACCAGGCATTTTTGCCCACAGAATCGCTCTTCTCTGCATTTTTTTTCTTTTTCATAACATTCTTTGTAAACCCTAGAGATGGTTGTGTGTGAATAACCCAGTAGGTCAATATTTTCTGAAATACTCAAATCAGGCCCTTTCGGCACCCACAGCCACGCCATGTTAAACGTCATTTAAATAACTGTTCTTCCCCATTATGATGCTCGGTTTGAACTCTATCAGATCATCTCGACCATACATATACAAATGCATAGAGTTGCCACCATGTGATTGGCTGATCAGAAATGTGCCTCAATGTTACAGTTGTAAGAGGTGTTCCTAATGTAGTGGCCGGTGAGTGTATATACTACTATAATTTTATATTGTTGCATATTGCGCAATAATCTATTTTCAGACAAGCAACCAAAATTGTATTGACCAAGACAAAGCAGATATAGTACCTGTATGTCTTCAAAACATAACTGACGTACAAATACACACAGTACTTGCATAAAAGGTGGGATAGCGAATGGTCACGTCTGAAAGGTTTAATTATGCACTCAAGTCTTAAAGGTACACTGTGCAAGATGTTTTAGTTGTTTATTTCTAGAATTCATACCCATTCACTAATGCTACCTTTTTCATTACCACCACCATCAAATTCAAAGTATTCATTATGACTGAGAAAATTGCACTTTTCATACATTAAAAGGGGGATCTTCTCCATGGTCCACCATTTTGAATTTCCAGAAATAGACATTTTAAGCTACAAATACTTGGGCCATTCTAGAAAAAAAATAGTTTATTACTTAGTAAACTTTAATGAAAATATCAAATTTGGCAATAGGCAACCCAGTTTCAATGAGCAGCATAGTTGCAGTACCTTTTTTGACCATTTCCTGCACAGTGTACCTTTAATATGCATTTTGCCAAACACCTCCAATAGCCAAGATGAAAGTGAATCACAATGGTGACTGGGGGGGGTTAAGAGCAGTATTCATGCTGTGAGTCAGTCTTGTATTACGCCAAACTAAAAGCATGTAGCACACCATCCCATGCATCCACCTCGGGACTCAGCAAGCCAAAAAAGACCTCATGTTGCACCCCGCTGGCCAGCACTCTAAGAACAGCTAACCTCACAGAGGTGGTTTAAACACGAGCTTAATGGATTTCAAAAGTGTGCAATGCAGAAAGATGATACTTGATTGACTAAAAATGCAATAAAACAAGTAAGCTATATCAAAACTACATGTTAACCCCTTAATGCGCGCCGTACCTCCAGTGGCACTCTGTAATAGTCACTGAAAAGTACTACTACCATACTACAATACTATGACATAACACAGGGCCTTTAGTAATGCACGACTTGGTCATTGACATTCTGGTCCCCTCCCCCCACTCTCCCCAGAAAAAATAGTATTTCTTAGATGTAATTTTCTGCATTTTAATATCCCGTGTCCAAGCTCAATACGGAATCCGTACTTTTATTTCTAAATACGGGATGATTCCGTATTTGAAGGGACGGTTGCCAACCCTCCTGACGCCTGACAGTGACAGCCGGGGAACAGAACAGAACAGGTATAAACCAGAGCGACAGGGGGGAACCTGGGTTTTATAAATACATCCCAAACCTCCTCCAGAGTTGTGCGAAGTGCATATATACACCATATGATACTGCCACAGAGATGGAGATAGGAGGGTGTGGCAGCACTTAGTTTATATGCACACAAATAACGCACATGTATGGACACATGCATAGGGCTGGGCGATATGGAAAAAAAACAATATCACGATATGGATTACTTTATATCACGATAACGATATATATCACGATATAGCACAATTACATACGTTTTCAGTTATTCTCTTTATTTGCTCTTTATTTTTCCATGTCGCAAAACAACTTTTCTTTAAAATGGATCTTTTTATTCTTATTTTTACAGTTACATTAACTTATAGCGTGTATTGTGACAACATGAAATGTAATTAAATGATATTCAATTGTATAAAATTGCTAAAATTACTATCACGATATAAACAATATAGGAAAAAGTTCACAATATACAATTTTATATCACGATAACGATATATATCGCCATATATCCCAGCCCTACACATGCATTCACATACACACACTCAAATCACACACACACACAGTACAGCAAGGTAAGAAGGGAACAGTGGGAACATGGTGGTGCATGTTTAAACTGGTAACCAAGCCAACGGCATTAACTCTTGTGGCTAATTAAAGCCCAGGGCAGGGGGAGGTGTGTGTGTGTGTGTGTGTGTGTGTGTGTGTGTGTGTGTGTGTGTGTGTGTGTGTGTGTGTGTGTGTGTGTGTGTGTGTGTGTGTGTGTGTGTGTGTGTGTGTGATGGTGTTTTACTCAAGTCAAATCAGGATGCTGGACATGAACTCACCAAATGGCACTGGATTGGTTTGTCTCTGCCACTGTCAGAAGAAACAATTCATTTCAGAGTAGCCTAATGGTCAGAATATACTGTACCCAAATGGTTCTCATATTCAATCTTTGCCAATACAAATATGATGTTTACATGGCATCTTCTGTACGTATTTAACCCCTTAAGACACAATCCCTGTTATTAGTTGTTACCAGAATGACAATGACCAAGTTGTAATGTGTTACTAAAGGTCCTGTGCACTGTCATAGTGGTGCAGTACTATGGTAGTTACGTTTTTTCAGTGACTATTACAGCGTCCCAGCGGCGGACGGTGTCTGGTTATGGGGCTACTGTGCCATAGGAAAGTTTGGCCGCCCTTTTGGAAAATCATTACATTGGGTTATTTCTCATTGAGCTTTTAAAGTAGCAACTTAATGTTCACACGTCTATTTTTGTTTAAATCCACATAAAATTGTTTCTGTAACACCTATGAAAATTCTTCCACTGCTGAAATGTTTCTCTTTCCCTACAGTTTAACATATGTTAAAATGAAGTTGCTACTTTAAAAGCTCAACGAGAAATAAACCGATGTAATGATTTTCCAAAAGGGCGCCCAAACTTTCTCATGGCACTGTACGTGGAGAAAGAACGGCAGAGCATAAAAACGACACGCCAGGTTGTCTGAAAGACCTAAAGTTCAAGGTGTACATGAATATGTTATACTGTTGAGCAAATACTTACATATTGTACACATTCAAACGTGTGAAAACAGTAGAGGTCAATAAGTGACCACTAACAGCCACAGATGGGAGCACTACAGATACATCTCCAGAAACATCAATCGATCAAAGTAGTGATATAGCATACTTTTTAAGATAATTAAGATGACATATTTTGAAAACATTTGGAAAAATAAGTTTTATAAGTATGTCAAATATGAAAGAAAGACATTAGCCTGTACAACTACACGTACCACTTGCACTAGCAGACTGCCAGTAAGGGTCACAGGGTTTGTGGATGTTATGTCATAGTTTTGGGCTCCAGTTATCATTCTACCCCGAGTGCCCATGAAGCAGACATGACCTTATGGCCTAAGGGCAGATCATTTGTCGGCCGTTAGGTCTACCGACTGCAACACAATCGGCTGCACCCGTCTGCACACACACAAAAAAAATTAGGCCTAAGAAAACCGCTGCCTTCACACACATGCCTCTTTATGCTGTAAACGGCCTCATGTGAGTAAAAGACTCCCTTTGCCTAAGTCATTAGGCCTGTTTGCCTTTTCCAAATCAATTTTCGGAACGAATGTAGCTTATCAGAGGTTTTCTGGAAGCATTTGATGCTTTTGTTGTGCCTGGGTAGGAAGCTGGGATGTGAAATAATTAAAACTATTGTATTACCCTTCTCCCATAGAAATAATGTATGTCTACGTGCTTGCAACTTAAGTTGTGTCTACATTTACCACGCGCACCACAGTTGCCATCATTACACTAGTTCAATGTTTGTTTTCCCCTGTCTTTTGTTTCTGAAGGAAACCAAACATGATGTAAGCTTACAACTAGTTGATTTAATTGAATCAATAGTGGCTGGCCTTAGTGTAGCACCATTTTGCAGGTTAGGCACCATAGCCTGGGAAATCCCATTATGCTTTGCACAATTAATTCTGATCTGAAAGACATCATCTCACTGTGATATGGTCTGGTGTGGACCAGGCAACAGTCAATGCAGTCAGCAGGTCTAGTGATACAGCCTGAAGGACATCAGTCTATGGCCTAGGCCTACTGCACCTCATTTTTTTTTTCATTCATAATCGGTTGCATCGTTTTAACATTCTTCGCATTATTTCCATTCAAGGCATGGTAGCCTTGATGTTGGAAAGAAAATGTGTAGTCCAGGAGCTAGGTTACCAAGACAAGTAGCCTACTGTTTTAAAGTGACTCAGAAACCAGCATCATTCCCTCTATCGGCTCCGATCTCAATTATCCATTTCATAGTGGCGCACAAGAGCACCAAATGCCCAAATGAGAAGAGGCTTGCGCAGGGACTATCGTTAACTTCAGTGTCTTTCTCGAATCAAAGGACCTTCAGGGCTTCACGAACTCCCAACTATGTAAGGACTGTGGAGAGGTCAAACTGGGTCTACTAATAGACCCCGTCCGTTGGAGTCTTTAGACTGTTGTTAGCTTTTCCATGGGTAGTTCTATAAATGCTTAAGGTTTTCTCCTCTGGCAAGTGCGAGTGACCCTTGAGGGTGAATATAGTATAGGCCTAATACTGTATCAGTACCCCTATAATCTCTTCAGTTTGTCCCGATCTGTGTCCGGTAGCAGCGTCTGCGCGCATCTTTCTGAAGCTGAACCCCAAAAATTCCTCCCTCCCCCGTGTAACATTACATGCATGGAAGTCGTCGTGACGCAACGTCCCATGCAAGTTTACACACGTACTAAATGTTCTGGTAGCACACACTGAGCATCGGACTCTGAGATCTTGAAAGTAGACCCTATGTTTTTGGTCAATTCTTAATCTCAATCTTGCTGCAACAAGTGCTGCTATTTAAATGACCACGAATGGCTGATTGCAGAATACATTGCGTTGCTGGCCAGCGTTGCTAAAGTCGTCTTATTAGACCCTAAATCGATGCAAGGTAGTGCAACCATGTTTTAGAAGCCAGTCTAAATAGAAATACGAAAGAGATCCTTTGCAAACGTCTCTACCTCGCTTCCAGAAGGGAACCCGCAAACTTTACGCACGCACGATAGCGAGTTACTATGCGCTGCAGCACTGATCTTGCAGGCGTACAATTATTATGTTAACTTTGTATTCATACCGTCCGAAAACACGATCTGACTTTCTAACACTTCCCGAGTTTACACGTGGTTCTCCCTGACGGTCACTCCATGCAAAAGCAGTTCTAGCGTCAGAGTAACCACATCGACTCACATCTATGCGAGATAACCTTACCTGATTCAACAATGCTCGAGACAACACAGAAATCCACTTGGTTTCACGTTGAGTGGAACGCCCGAGTTCCTCTTCGTTTAAGGTCTTAGCGAGAAGTTGTGGTGTAAATTATGTTATAGTAGTCAGAGCTGCGGCGAACGCATGTGCGTTGTAGTCCAACCTCCGCCCGTTCACTGGGGTAGGACTGGCTTTCCCAATCGTCGGGGTACACACAGAGAGACGCTCGCACGCTTGCAAGCACGCCTGCACGCTCAAGCAGGCTGTTAAGTAACCCCTGAATAAGCAGCACAAACTGCCACTGTGCTTTACAGTTAATTATTTTAATTTCCTCCGGGATTAATAAACGTTGCGCTACTCTACTCAAAGCTGTAGTCTTTATTGAGCCATGGAAAAGTGTTACAGGAAACATTAAAATAAAACAGCTTTTGGAGTTACCAACTCACACGTTGCTGAAGAGATGAGAGGATATTTTCTTTTTGGCACATATTAGCCAAGTGCTTTGATGACAGGACAGACTGCTGCAAATATTTTATCATTCCCACATAAAAGTCACACAACGTAAAAGCATATCATCCCAAAACATAAGTCAATGTACATTTTAGAGAGGAATGGTGGGCACACCTCCTCTCTCTCTCTCTCTCGTTCTGTCTGGGTCAGAGTCATTGTCCGCTCAGGGCAGGTCCCGAGCCATAGTGAAATAAGATAAGATGATACTCCTCCTACTCCACCTACTGTCCGGAATCGTGCGGTAGGTTAAAGTATCCAGCAGTCAAAAGTCTTCCTTCCCCAGAGTGGGACAGAGAGTTTGTGTGTGTGTGTGTGTGTGTGTGTGTGTGTGTGTGTGTGTGTGTGTGCTGGGGTGCCAACTGGGGGGCGGAGCAAAAGGTAGTCAAGGGGGCTCAGAATTGGGTCCTCATTACATTGTCTGTATTGGCTGGGGGACCCTTTCAGATGACTTTGTCCTGGGCCCGGCCAAAGCTCTCAGCGGCTGTGTGTGTGTGTGTGTGTGTGTGTGTGTGTGTGTGTGTGTGTGTGTGTGTGTGTGTGTGTGTTTCCATGATTTAAAAATGGAGGGACGCCACGCCAGCTAGCCACGGTATACGCCGACTGACTGAGTCCTATTTGCGTCCTTCACTTGACCTCCAGGAGGGGCTTGACGTCTTTGATGCCGTACTCTGTAGCCATGGCCATCACATGGTCCACCGCACTCAGACGACTCAACAGCTTCATCACCTCTTTGATCTGCTCTCTGAAGACAAGACAAGACAAGACATTAGGACTCTCAGATTCATAATAATACAAGTACGCAGAAGAAAAGCAACATAATACTCTCTGATGCAAACAATACAAGTACGCAGAAGACAAGCAACACATTAGTACTCTGATTCACAATAATACAAGTACACAGAAGACGAGTGCAGTCAGCAGAAGGGGCTGCACAGCTAGGCATCAAATAACTTGTCAAATTAAGGACAAAGGCATAGACTTTACGGCGAAGTGTTCACTCGTTTATTTTTGATTCATTTTTATTTTTGATCTATTTTTATATATACAGAGCAACCTGGAACATGAATCTACTCATCTGACCTCTCACGGCTGTGTGTGTGTAGGTGCGTGTGTGTGTGTGTGTGTGTGTGGTGTGTGTATGTAGGTGTGTGTGTGTGTGTGTGTGTGTGTACGTGCGCGTGTGTGTACGTGCGCGCGTGTGTGCGCGCGCCTGTGTGTGTGCGTCTGTGTGTGTGTGTCTGTGTGTGTGTGTCTGTGTGTGTGTGTCTGTGTGTGTGTGTGTGTGTGTGTGTGTGTGTGTGTAGGTGCATGTGTGTGTGTGTGTAGGTGCATGTGTGTGTGTAGGTGTGTGCGGGCGCGCATGTGTGTGTGTCTGTGTGTGTGTGTCTGTGTGTGTGTGTGTCTGTGTGCGCGTGTGTGTGCGTGCGTGTGTGTGTCTCACCTGCTGTTCCTGCGCTCCAGGTCTGAGCCTGTGAGCCCGGTGCGGTACAGGGTGCCGGCCAGGTGCTTGAGGTAGCGGCAGAAGTTCTCCAGCTGGGGCAGCGTCGTCTGCTGCTGCCCCCTCAGACCACTGAACCACTGCTGCGGGAAACACTCCACCACCTGAGGAGAGAGAGAACCGACACACACACACACACGCATTCACAGACAAACACACACACACACACACACACACACACACACACACACACACACGCACACACACACATACACACATCAGTGCATGCAAAGGCTGTACTGTAGCAAAGCTGTATCACACATCTAAAGGCACCGAGGAAACACACGTGAAGTAGTTGAGGGGTTAAAAAGAGAAAAACACGCACATCCGTCTCAAAAAGATTGGTTGCAGGACCAGCAAAAAATACCACGAAAAACTGAAAGAAAAGTCCACGACACCAAGCTCCCGTTGCTCTTTTTTTTAATGTGACGTTTCGGGCAGCGTGCAAGGGCAACGGGAGCTTGGTGTCGCTGACTTTTATTTCAGTTTTTCAAAGTAGTTGAGGGGTAACATTTTATTTATTTATTGTTGATGTTGTAAATTATTTTTTATCATCTTTACCTTCTGACTCTTGGCAATGCAGTCCTCCCCTTTATTAGTATTTTACATAACATTACATTACATTGCTCTTAGCTGACGCTTTCATTTTGTTCAAAGCGACTTACAGTTATTATTTTTCAGAGTATTGGTTACAGTCCCTGGAGCAATGTGGTGTTAGGTGCCTTGCTTAAGGGCACTTCAGCCACGGATGGAGATATAGGGATAGGTCAGGGGGGATTCAAACCGGCAATCCCTAGGTTGAAAAACCAACTCTCTAACCACTACGCCACGGCTTTATTTATTTATCTTATTTATTTATTGTTGTTCTTCATCATCATTACCTTCTGACTCTTGGCAATGCAGTCCTCCCCTTTATTAGTATTTATTCATCTTATTTATTTATTGTTGTTCTTCATCATCATTACCTTCTGGCTCTTGGCGATGCAGTCCTCCGCGGCCTCTGTGTTCTGCAGGGCAGAGAGGATGTGGCGGTTGAGGGTGCTGTCCACCGCCAGCTCCTTCAGCGTGGAGTTGGAGAGCACGCCGTACCACTGCAGAATGTTGCCCAGCAACTACAACGCAGAGAGAGAGAGAGAGAGAGAGAGAGAGAGAGAGAGAGAGAGAGAGAGAGAGAGAGAGAGAGAGAGAGAGAGAGAGAGAGAGAGAGAGAGACAGACAGACAGACAGACAGACAGACAGACAGACAGACAGACAGACAGAGAGAGAGAGAGAGAGAGATCGCAGTTCATTACATTTAGCAGTTGTTTTAGCCAAAGCAAACTTTCAAAGGGCATACCTGTAGCAAAATACAAAAATGTTCAGGAATACAGAGTACAGCAATATAAAAGTACTGCCAAATAATACAAAGGAAAGCAATATGGTTACGCATGGGTTTTCTGCAATCAAACAAGATTATCGTCGTGGCCGTTACCTTCACACATGTCCAGAACTGCCTCTGGAAGAAGAGGTAGGGGCCAGAGTTCTTGTTATCCATAACGCTGTGCAAAACAAAGAAAGCAATACGAATTTATAAATATAATGCGTGATAATATATGAAATATGATCACCTGGTAATGCAAGAAAGCGGTCAGGGTGGGCTAACAGACCAAGCTGTGTAAAGCAGATATACTGCCAGAGTTGGGTAACAATATGACTGTGCTGTAGGGATGCACCGATACCGATACAGCTATGAGTACTACTATTACTCAAAACAATGCAAAATCTTGTCATGTTCTGTGGACTTGCAATCAGCATGGAAAAAAGTGCTACCTCATACATTTACTAACATTTAAATCTACATGGAAATGGACAATAAAAATATCACGGGTGGAAAAAAACAAGGCCATGCATTTATTTTCATTGTATTTTGGTGGTAAAAGGTATCGGTATCGGTACTCGGTATCGGCAAGTACACACATTAATGTACTCGTCCTTGTATCGGTTTTCAAAAAAGTGGTATCGGTGCATGCCTACTGTGCTGGAGAGGGTTGCTAGCTAGGGCTGTTGTAGTTGTGCTCTGACTACCACACAAACATACCTGGCTCTTTGCAGTAGGGATGTAACCATAACGGATATTCCACTAAACCGATAAAAATGTTGCCAATAATAATTGCAGTTTGAATTTCAACAAAAATATACACGATCGCAGTGGACAACAAGGTCATACAACATAGATTAGAACCGTGAGCTTTTCCAGTGTCTTATCAAGTCTAAAGAAGGTGCTGCAGAGGCCCACTTTGTACAAAGCGGAAATCGTGGCGCATTGCTGAACCAGTTCATTTCCACAATTTAAGGTACAATCCATGCCTATTTCATCTTCAACACCACAGAATGCTAAGTAGTAGAAATCAAGTTCATCAAAGTAACACATGTCATAACGGTCTCGACTCACTTCTTAGGGAAGAGCGGCATGTAGATGTCATCATCCAGCGTCCTCCTCGTCCTCATGACAATGGTCTTCAGTAACTCCTGAAAGAAAAGACGTTTCAGAAGTTTGTTTACTACTTCATGACCCAGACAGATTCCCTTTTCTAAAGCAACAATAAAAAACATAATTACATAAAATCTTTTTAAAAAAATCAACACGCAAGTTCAAAACCTCATTGAAAATGTTTATCGCAGAACTGTCTTTTTAAAAAAGAAAGTGTTTCTATAAGTTGGTTTCAATAGGAGTCCTAAATGGAGTGTGACAATGTGGTGTGAAACAGCTCAGAGTGAGTGGGGGGACCCACTAGTTTGACGTCCTTTCTGTACCGTCACATGGTAATCAAACATTTCAAACAAGCAATTTAGGGTTAGGTTTAGGTTTAGGTTTAAGGTTAGGGTTAGGTTTAGGTTTAGGGTCGTATGACATAAGGCGCAAGTACCGAAAGGGCGTCGAATTAGTGAGTCCCGTGAGTGGGTGACCTGACTCACCTGTGTGTTCCTGTTCTCCCCGTTCATGACGGTGGGGTAGCCCTTGATGAGCTTGTGCATGAAGCCCACCATCCTTGAGGTCTGGCTGCTCGACAGCGGATCCCACACCTGGTCCGCCAGAACTGCAAACACCAACACATTACAGCTTGTCTTTTGATTTGAACAGGAACCGCACAAATAGACCTACCGCGACATGAGCGAGGCGAGCGACGGAAGTAATTGACTTTGTATTGAGTCGCGCAACAAAAGCGATTCTGGAGACTAGAGGCGATTCGCGCGACGAGAGCGACAGTTTGAAGTTGAAATTCTTTCAACTTTCTATGACGCGGTTCGGCGACCAGCCGCGACAGCCAATGACTGTATAGAGGTCAGTGACCACAGCCAATGGGAATGTTTGAATGCTTTGCCTTCTGCCTATACGGACATACTCTAGTCCCCTCAAATCATGGAATATCAGTCAACACCACTAACAACTTGGCAAGTTGCACATTTCTTAAAAATGAATGTGTAGGATGGTTTAACTGTGAATACAGAATTGAGAATACCCACAGCCAGCCATTGTGAAGCAGGTTGAGAAAAAAATCAGCCAAATAACGGAGACAGTAGCATATATCACACTTTTGGTGGGAAGCACTTTCCATTACAGACAAGTGCTTAATATCAGACTTCTCTTTCTCTCCCTAATTTTTGTTTGTCTTTTTTAAGATGTATTTTTGATCAATGTTGTTCTAAAAGTTAAAAAATGTAATAAATAAAATTCTAATATTATTCTTAATATTAGACTTCTCCTTTGGCAACTTCTCACATATAAAATGCTTCTGAAAGAAGTACTCACCGGCTAGTTTAGGCAAGATGACTCTTTCCACGATGGAGGGCAGGAGACAGGAATCATTGTCTCCTGTTTGTAACGTTGAGTGCTCCTCACAAGCATAGAACAGCAGCGACTCAAACCATAGCATGTACTCAAAGTTCGGACAATCAGTCTGTGAACAGGGGACAAAAGTAAAACAGAAAAAGTCAATGCTATTTCATTGATAATCAAGTGCTTCAAGCAGAGCTTTGAACCAGATCACGAACAGAAACAGTTTTTTTTTTTTTTTCGTAAAGGCTTGCCAGCTCAGTATATAATAATCTAGAGGCACAAAAATGCTAAAATGATTTCTTTTTTTAGGACTAGTTTCGAATTTGATATTTCGGACCAAAAAAATATACAACAAAAACAAATATTTTTAGCAGCTCCATTGAAACCCATTCATTTGTCACTTGTCTGGGTGGAACTGGAGCTAGTTGGCAACTTCATAAGTGAGCCTTCTCATTGGTTATGCATTCATTACATACCTCTAGGGGCGACCAGTTGATGAGCTGCAGACGCACTAGAGGGTTGAAGAGCTTGGGCAGACACAGGCCTATGTAGGCGTCTCGATAGCAGGTGAAATACAGTCTCCTCCACACCTCAAAGTGGGACTTTATGCTGTCAAGAGAGTGGAAGTCCTCCACGACGTCCTCAAAGATCTTTTTAGACTCTGCGTTGATGTTATCTACCAAACAGAAGAGCAGACACAGAAAAAAAGGAATTAGACCATTTTTATTGCTAATAGATTTGGTAGGAATACTAATGCTAGCAACTCTAGATGGTCAATTACCACAAATATTTTCATTTAATATCTTATTAAATATTACAATAGATCAGTGGTTCTCAAAGTGTGGTCCGGGGACCACTGGTGGTCCGCGACAGCACTCAGGTGGTCCGCGAGGGGATTTCTACTTTTCCAAGACGAGCTAGCAGTAGGCTATATTTGTAACATTATAATAAAGCTAAACATAGTTGAGGTATTATTTTCACCAAAATAAGGCAGGCTTGTAATGTGAATAAAAAACAAGTGATCTGCATCGAAATTAACAAGTGTCAAATAAGCACCCCTCAACTGTCAATGTCCCTGAACATTTTGTGGGGGGCAAAGTGGTCCTCGGTCTGAAAAGGTTTGAGAAACACTGCAATACATGTAAAATTTTTAAAAAGCTTTTTTTGCCTGAAGTCAGGCTACAAAATCCTGCCATCTCCAGAAAATGTGGTCTTGAGAAAGAAAGAGATGAAGTGTGCTCGTTTCCCCATTTTTATTTTATTTTAAATTTGCATTCTACTTCTTTGCTATTTTAAAACATTTATTTTTATTGTACTTTTATTTTTATTTTATTTTTGCATTTTCATTACTCTCATTACTCTCCTATTGTTAATTCACTGAAGCTTTGTTATACTTTCCCTATTGTTATGTATTTGTTTTTGATTGTAAAGTGTCCTTGGGTATTTTGAAAGGCGCTCAAAATAAAATGTATTATTATTATTATTATTATGTGCGTGTAGAAGTGACGAGCATTATACTGCACCTTTCTCCAGGTGGAAACTGGTGATGTCCGTGGAGGTCTCCTCGTCGTCGCTGGACAGACCCTCCTTGTGCTCGGCCCTCTTGCCGTTCTGCTCTCGGGCCTGCCGACGCCGCGTCCTGCACACAAGCACATGTGCCTCATTTAGAAGTAGCAAAAGTAGTAGTAGCAGAAGATGTAGTAGTAATACTTCACGCTTTACAGTACACACACACACAGTCATAGTATGGTACACTGGCGCGGTGTGACAAAGCACCGTTGTAACGCTTTGAATAAATCATACATTCATTATTATACAAAGCTATTGATCCAAGGAGTTCAAACAGCAGGGTGCGTACCGTCTAGCCTCCCTCTCGGCGATGCGCCTCTGCTTCGCGTGCTCCTGGTAGGCCGTGCGGTCTCGGCCAAACGCGTCTAGTGCTGGCGCCATGGCAGCCTTACCTGCAAACGGGAAGAACGCCCCTTGAGTCCCACCTGAACTCCTGACGCGTGCCGTTACACACACACACTAATAATAATAAAAACAAGCTGACAATGCCCTCCCTGAACAAATCAAGACACTGGACTCCAAACACATCTCTAAGGTATTCATAGACATTACCACTATGGCAAACATCATGATTATGTAAACAAAAAAAACAAAAAAGACATTTGACACACAACACAACCCAAATCTGATCAGCATTTTCATATCATCTTGGGTCCTAATCCCCCTTCCCCACCTACATGACCAATATCGATTTTCTCCTACATCCAGATGCACTTACCTTCTGCAGTTTCTAAAGGAAAGCACAGCGTCTCATTTACACACATGAGCAGCCCAGATACAACACCCATGGTCTCTCTGCGACCATGTTCAGCTGCATTTAATTACTGTGTGTGTGTGTGTCTCTCTGGTGTCTCCCCCGTCAGTAGGGGGCAGTGTGGGCTGCTAAGTCTAGAAGCAACACAGCTAGGACACTGTGTGGCTTCCGCTCTTGTAGTGCACATGAGTGCACACAAGACTTAACGTGTCATCATTCACACACGCACGCACACACACACGCACGCACGCACACAAATGCACACACACATCCTCAAGACATTGCCTCTTGCATCACATTACACCACATAGACAAGCACACACACAAAAAACAGTCAAGCGCGCTCGCGCACGCACGCACACGCACACGCACACGCACACGCACACGCACACGCACACACACACACACCTGCCATCATATGAATTACAAACGAGGCCGTTCAAATAAATCATAAAAACCTTCAAGATGGACTGACTTGAAAGGCTTGAAAACTCCGCCGATTCATCTTTAATATCATCCTGTCTTCGGGTGACGAGGCGCGCCGCCCGCTGCCGTAGCAACTGGTGCATGGAGGCCTCCAGCTCCAAGATGGCCGGCACCTGCAAGATATGACGATGGCTTTTGTGACACCGGGACACACACACGGACACAGACGCGCAGGACAGCTGCTGCTGCTGCTAGGACAACTGTGGTGTGAAGACGCCACCTGCAACATACAACGTTGTTGGCTTTTGTGGCACCTGGACACACACACACACACACACACACAGGCTAGGATACTGCGATATGATGGCACTTGCAAGGACTTTGTGACACACACACACACACACACGCGCACACACACACGCACGCACACACACACACACACACACACACACACACACACACACACACACACACACACACACACACACACACACACACACACACACACACACACACACACACACACACACACACACACACACACACACACACACACACACACACAGAACCTTCTCATGGCTTGGAGGAAGTGGGGTGGTATGACGTCAACAAGTAATCTATTTTAGTCAAACGTCAAAACATTAAGCGATTTATTATTTTTTTTACGCGATTAATGGCCAACTCGAATGCCGAGAGTCCCAGGTGAAATGACCAGGAGTGGGAACATTTCAAACATCTTTCGATGTAAGAATATCAATAGAAATGAATTTAAATTTTGCATTTTTTCTTTTTCTTTTTATCCATTTATTTTTAATTAATCAATTTTAATGTTAAGATTCATCTTTTTTCTGCAATGACAAGCAGATGTGCAGCTAGCGAGTTTTAATGTCCTGACCCTGAGGTACTGTGGGGTCTGACTGCATCGCGTTGTCATGAGGGGGAAAAGTTGGCTCGCTCACTTGGACAACATGCAAACTGTGCATGTTAGTAGTTAAGAGCATCTATTTCTATGATGGCTACATTATATAGCTATGTTGTGAAGTCAGTTACAGTACTGTAAGTATTTTGAGGAGGATGTGCCTACCTTGAGGTCAACCCTTTTTATAACAAATATAGAGGCCCACTTCTTACTTCGTTTGACTTTATCAAGGAACGTCATTTTAAAGATTGCATTTGCATCTGACAGAAGCATCAAAATAAATCGTTATGTAGCTTTAGACGATTTTGCAAACATACTGTTGTGAACTAACTTAACTACCACAGATAGTACTACACTATGACAGAGCACAGGGCCTTTACTAATACATTACGACTTGGTCATTGCCATTCTGTAAGCTGGTAATTTTTAACAGGGGTGGTGTCTTAAGGGCTTAATCTCGAACATAGTTGTCATGGAATGCATCAAATTTCATGACGCTTAGCAGACACTTTTGCTTTTGATAAGTAAAGGATTATGACTTCTGACGTTTTACTTCCAGTAACCGAGGCACCACAGAAATACAGGCCGTGTTTCCGTTGATGAGGAAAGAAAGAAAGAAAGAGAGAAAGAAAGAAAAAAGAAAGAAAGAAAGAAAGAAAGAGAGAAATGAATGAAAGAAAGAAAGAAAGAAAGAAAGAAAGAAAGAAAGAAAGAAAGACAGAAAGAGAGAAAGAAAGGAAATTAAATGACACTACCTTAAAAATGAAAACACAGACTGACAGACAAACCGTATTTCCCCCATCAAAAAAAACAAAGACGATGCCAAACATTTGCCATGTAAACATTGACTTGCTGCAAAAGAATTCAAGTGTTAACAACTACGGCCACTCAGGACATTCTCCTTCATCGTCAACTCAACATCTGAGGAAAAACATACGTTATGAATGAAATGTTAAGCAAATTCCACAACCAATCTTATTCACTGAATGGGTAATCGTTTTTTTGGTTTTTTGTTCTTTGCGAAGTTATGTGAAGATTTTACATCCATTACAGATATGTAGAGATCACTAAAGTACAGTAGTATTTCCTACAAGTCCACAATAAGCAGCTAATAACCGAGCATCAAACACACACACACACACACACAGGTATTCACACGCACACACCAGCTGTAGAAGGGCACCAATTGTTTCTCCCTTACCTTTTCGCTGAAACACTCAAGCAAGTCTCGAACATACCCTCGCATCTCTTGCAAGAATTGGTACTGGTCGGCATTGTCTTCGGAGCTGCCCTCCAACCTCTGGATGGCGCCGTGGGACGCCTCCAGGTCCGCCTGGATCTGATCGTAGCGCCTCCTGTTGGCCTGGTGGCCCTGGCGCATCTGTGCCAGCCTGAGGGAACAACCACACGGCAGAGACCAACAGTCACACCAACCCAGTGCAGAAGGGTACTGTATAAGCTATCCTTTCGTGTGTGCAAGACTGTGTGTGTGTGTGTGTGTGTGTGTGTGTGTGTGTGTGTGTGTGTGTGTGTGTGTGTGTGTGTGTGTGTGTGTGTATGTGAGAGACTGTGTGTGTGTGTGTGTGTGTGTGTGTGTGTGTGTGTGTGTGTGTGTGTGTGTGTGTGTGTGTGTGTGTGTGTGTGTGTGTGTGTGTGTGTGTGTGTGTGTGTGTGTGTGAGACATGTGTGTGTGTGAGAGAGTGCGTGTGTGCGTGTGTGCGCGTGTGTGTGTTGGGGGGGGGGGGGGTTGACAGCAAGTGTGAGTGTTATGCCCTCATGTTAGCATGGAGACTGCAAGCTTCCTCCATAATCAACTGAGTGCCTAATCCATCTAATCTGTGTGTGTGTGTGTGCGTGTGTGACAATGTATCTGTGTGCGTGTGTAACAATGTATCTGTGTCTTGTCTTGTTACTTCTAGCTAAAAGTGGCATATCTACAGCAAATATGATTTTTCTACAGACTACATTTACTAGCATGGCAGATGTAAGCATTTTATTTTGAAGAGCTGATATGCTATGGCATTCGCAACTTTTCAGAAAAACAATGGCCGACTTAAAAACGAGATTTCAATCCTTTCTCTGTGCTCGTCACGAGCTATAGGCGTGCACCATAACGTGACCCAAAATGTCGTCAAAACTTCCGGTGCGTGCTCATCAAAGCTCAGCTACTGGATTACCAGAGGAACCCTGCATTATTGTGAGGATGTCACAATCTCTTGAATTTATTAGGCGAAAATCGGGCCAACAACTTGGGACAAGCCGTCAATGACGGCCGTCGTAATAGGCCTATGTCGTTTTGTAAAGAAAATAGTACACTTAGTAGGTTCTGCAGAAAACTAGCCTGATTATCATCGACTTTAAAATATCGGTCTTACCAAGAGCATAACAATGAACGTTTCCCAAACAGCATGGTTGACCCGCCTCCCTAGGTTTGCTACTGGTTGAATGGTTTCTGACAAAGTGGGAAACCAATAAGCTCAACAATACTTAAAGGGGTATGCCACTATTTTGGGGCTTAATAAAGTTAAAATCGTTGGCCGGGTTGTTGGTGGTAAAATCGTTGGTGGTAAAGTGTCTTAATTTTCATGTTAAGCGATGTCTTGCTTTAAGACAAGTTAAAAGATGGAATATGTCGCTAAGCTAGTGAAAGTCAATGTATCCGTGTAGCATTGTAGCATGCTACACGGATACATTGACTTTCACTAGCTTAGCGACATATTCCCTCTTTTAACCTGTCTTAAAGCAAGACAACGGCTTACATGAAAAATAAGACACTTTACCACCTTTATAAACCCCAGCCAACGATTTTAACTGTATTAAGCCCCAAAATAGTGGCATACCCCTTTAAGGACTGCATAATAATAATCTATTGCATATCTGAACATTACTACTATTAACGTTATTATTTTCTATAACTTAGTGGGGCACTGACTAAAAGACAAAGACTATGGTTGTGAAAGAGGATGCACAGAAAAAATAGTATGGCACAACCCATGTAAGGGAGGCCTTGGCTGGAATCTACCAGCATTTTGGGGAGGCTATGCCATGGATAAGTTTGGGAACCGTTGAACAGATCTGTATGGGTTTTGGTCCGGAGTGCAGTGCAGCTGTATGCATGATGATCAAGGCCTACCTGTCCTTAAGGCGTTTCTTTACCAGATCTGTGGTGATGGGGCTCAGGCCACTACTGGGCAGACAAAAGGTTAGAGAGTCCTTGGGCCTGACAACCTTGTGGTCGGAGCCTTGAGCCGCGTACGTGTACGGTACACTATAGGAGGAACCGAAAGGCTGAGAGTCAAAGCTGCTTTGATAGTACATGCTCGTGTCCTCGGGTTGACTAGCTTGAACCTGCAAATTACACAAAGAAACACAAAACAGTCAGTTAGCAGAATACAAGGAAAGGCAGATTTATTCATAAAGTGCATTTCATACACCATGCAACTCAGTGTGCTTCACAAAGAAATGTTAAAACAAATGTAGAGTAGAGAAAATGCCGAGGAAATTTAAGGACAGACGGGACCAGCTATAAAATATGCACATGCATCAATTACATTTTTGGGTTCAGACGCCAGGTGGTACAAGCACAGCTAATGGCAATTAATCAATTAGTAATTGGTCATTGTTGTAATGTAATGAACATGCTTCTTAGATAATCCACCAAAAGCAAAATTAGAATAGCCCACACAATAAAACACAGTAAAATAGTCCAAACTGTAGCTGTGGTTGCACCACTCTTGATGTGTGCTACGACCGAAACGCCATTGACCCATAATAACACAGTGTTGAAGTATCATCTATGTCTGAATTCTTGCCATTCAAATATTTTGAGAACATAATTTAAACCAATGGAATGTCCAATGCAAAAATGTAAATTTCCTAGAATGTTCCAAAATGGATATACGTCATTTAGCAACAAAGCTGTTTAATTCCAGTTGGAAGAACGTAGGGCTGGGCAATATGACAATATATATCGTTATCGTGATATAAAAGTGTATATCGTGACCTTTCTCCTATATCGTGATAGTAATTTTATCAGTTGTATACAATTGAATGTCATTTAATTACATTTAAAGTTGTCACAATACAAACTATTAAGTTCATGTGACTTTAAAAATAACAATAAAAAGATCAATTTTAAAGAAAGGTTGTTTTGCGACATGAAAAAATAAAGAGCAAATAAAGAGAATAACTGAAAACGTATGTAATTGTGCTATATCGTGATCTATATCGTTATCGTGGTATAAAGTAATCCATATCGTGATATAATTTTTTTTCCATATCGCCCAGCCCTAAACCTATATAAAATGCCATGCCAGTGCAAAAATGTAAATTTCCCATAATGTTCCAAAATGGATATACGTCATTTTGCAACAAAGCTGTTCAATTCCAGTTGGATGAACGTGTCGTGTCCTTGGTGAACGTCTCACCTGGGGGATGCTGATGCCCTTTCTGATCTGCTCCTGTTCCCAGCGGCACACCTCCTCGTCATGAGTGCCCGTGTCCAGCGCTTCGTCATCGCTGCCCTCGATACCTGGAGCACACACGCACACACACACACACACACACACACACACACACACACACACACACACACACACACACACAAGTTCTGGTCAACATTTTGCATCCTCGTGGGGGCACTGTCGTGCTGCGTGCTAACCATGGAGGTAGCATAAGAACTGGAGAGAGTGAATAAGTCCTGCCTCCAGTCATTTCAATGGGAAATGCAAGGCTAGTGAATTCAGTCAAAATGTAACAGATTTTTCAGCTTCAAAGATGGAGTCGTTTCCGCCGCCAGTTTACTCAGCCAATTACGTGCCACGTAAATGACTGACTTACGATTGACCAGAAAGATATATGGAAGACGGGCATTGGATGCAGGGAGGTGCCCAACCACACACCTGTATAGGTATGTGTGCCCAACACTTAACTCGCGCACCCACCAATCACGTCCACCCTCTTTGAGCGAAGTGGTGGCGGAATTGCGACAAGGAAGTGCCTTGCTAATCGGCGAAGCTAAATCAGCCAAATTCTGACCCCCTGGTGCTACATCAGCTACATCAGCTAATGGGGATCCTAATAAAATACCAAATAATCCAACCTACCGATTTCCTCCGCAATCTTCTGCCGCTGGCTCTTGTGTTTGACGGCGCTGAAGTTGATCCTCTTCTCGTCCTCGTCTTCGTCGCTGCCCTCCTCTTCGTCCTCGCGCTGCAGCCTCTTCTTGCCGGCCTCACCGCCGCTCTCCACCAATGGCTGGTCCCCGCCCAGCTCTCGCACCATCTGCCGACGCTTACGGGCCGCGTGGATGAACGCTGCGTCAGGAATCTCACCTGCAGGTGAACGAGGAGATTCATTAAACTTCGACTTTTTTCGCACACCTCAGCTGGCAGGTGCGTCGGAGATGGCCCATGGGTCACTCAGCAACAACTTACAAAAAAACTCCCGCACATTGACCATTTCGCTGTTCTTTCTTTAATAACGACGTTTCAGTACTAGACCGATGAAGGTTTTTTTTCGCATCCAAAACACTAAGAGCATTACAACTAGTGTGAGGGAATAATCGTTTTAGTTAACACTTGCTGTTAGATATCAACATTTGGGTCTGGGTACACTTTGGAGCGTTCACGTATACAGAGAAAATGCTGAGTCACAGGTCTGAGTTTGCTTAAATGGCTGAAAGGGACCAAGGGTGAAATCATCATGAATCTCTTTTTTCTCTTCTCTTGCCAGCAATTCCATACAAATTACGTCATTGGCGGTGTCGTATGGTGTATTTGTGCCATTACAACCATCACAAAGCTGCATAACATTCAAGAGGGTCATAAGGGGCGACCCATCACCTGGCCGGGCAGGAAGTGGTTAACCCGCTAATAGAAGGGTCACAGGTGTAATTCAGATAAGAAAATGAGGACTCCAGGCTCTTTTATTAGATGATTTACCACCACCCTGTTCTTGGAATAATCACCTGGCCTGAGAGTGTTGAGAGAGGATAAGGCCTGGAACGCAGCTCCGCCTGCTCCTGCTGCTGCTCCTGCCGTCTTGGTGCCATCAGCTGCATTGTTCTCCTCCTCCTCCTCATCATTGGGCTCGTCGTTACTGTCCACCTCCATCTCCTCCTCGCCCTGCTCGCTGCTGGCCCGGCTACCCTCCACGCTTGGCTCCTGACGGGAAGCCACGAGGGCCACCGGGACTGATGACACAGCTGGGACAGAAGGGACACAAACAAAGCATGGTTGGCTCGCTTCGCATATTGACCAATAGACACAAGGACCTTTTTTAGTGAAAGCAGAGCAGACGCTGCAGCATGGTGCTTCCTTAAGTGCTCTCTGTGTTGGCACACATCCGAATTACCGAAGAACCAAACAAGCAAACAAACAAGCAATAATCAATCCGTTTCACTAGGGAAAAAGCATCACAGTATGCGACAGAGGGAAGTCACTACTTTGTAAATGTCAAGTCTTAAGGAAGTCCTAAATCTTAACCAAGTCTGACTCAAGTCACAATTTAAGATACATGTGTGATCAAGTCCAGTCCTCATTTTTCCGCCCAGTCTCTAACTATGTCACCATGTACACCACATTCTCCAAATGAATCGACCATTAAGACTTACAAGGAAAGTACATAATTGTTGAGTTGTAGAAATATGCTCCAAAGTCTGAATGGCACCAAAATAATTAGAGCCCTGGTAAGTAAATTGTGCCCTTTTAACCACACCACAGTGTTAAGACAGCAAATGGATAGGATAGCTCTATGAACTAAAGGAAACATCTTGTGATCTTGTCTCACCATCCACATTGGTCACAGGTTCAGGTAGGCCTACTGCAACCACAGTGCTGGTTTTCTCCAAATCTTCCTTGTACTCCTTCTTCAGTTGCTTCACAATCTTCTTGCTGTAGTTAGATTTCTTCACTCGAAACACCTCAGTGTCACCTAAAACGCATCATTTATTCAGGCATGAATTCTTCATTTTCATCCTTTATTTTCGACTAGGCTTAATGACATATTTCAACAGTATGCTACTCTACTCTACTACCACTACTGTACTAAAAAGTTACCCACGGATAAGAGAGTAACTTCATTATTCATTCGTCGACCGGTTATTAAAAATAACATTATTAATTACTCATACTGAGCAGCAGCACACAGGTGAAATGTGTATATAAACTCAGTGCCTGCTGTCTGGCCAAAATAAAGCTGCTTATGGTACTGGGCCCTAGGCTACAGGTGCAATTAACCTGTCAGCTAACGTTATCCATAGCCGTAGGCCTATCGGTAGCGACTCTTTATATTTGCATTTTGACATTAAGATTTGCTTGAGTTATTCTACCTGATGTGTGGTGACCTGTAAAAGGATATAGGCAACACAGTGGTCACATTAGATAGCTATTTCACAAGGCTAGCTTCATGTTGTTTACGTTAGGTAGCTAATGATGGTTGGTTAGGCTACGCTAAGTTAGCAAGTTACCTTCATCGTCTTCAAAGCTTAGCAAGCTCGCTTTCGGGCCATCGCGGCTTTCCTTGGTCCGCTTTTTCTCTTTGGGTGCCTTGGAAGAGGCAATCTGAAACCCATTTCCATTCTGTACATCCACAGCGACTCTATGAACGTTAATTGCCTGTATGTTATCCCGGTCAAAGCCATCGGTTGCCCCCGGCCCGCATGGCTGCACTTCCATGGGCTGCGGCAGCGATAGCTGCGGCTGCTGCACATCTTCTTTCTCCTCATCATCGGAGTCATGCCTCTTCACCCTCAGGTTGGCCTTTTTTGCTTTTTTGAACATGTTGATTTCTAAATGAAAAGATTTCAGATGTGCAAATACATGATTCCTAAATGTTGAAGCAACCCCACAGAGACCATAAATACTTCTACCCTTAGCATTTTACCCAATAGCGATAGCTTTGGATCACGACTGCTGCATCCTCTTCTTCTACTTTGGGTTGTTGACGAGTTACGCCGTGCTTGCGCACATCGCCACCTACCGGTTCCTGAGAGATCCTGCTACCTACTGCTTAGATGCGGGCTGTTGTTTGTCCAAAATTATTTGAAAAGAAAAAAAAACTCACCAAGGCATTCTTGTTGTTTGTTTGTTAGGCTATCTCAAAATTGACCTTTATGTATGTGCGTTCCAATATGCGACCTTGCTTCCTCCACTTGTGCTTGTGGCCTCGTACCACGAAGTATGTCATGATGACATCACTGACAACAGCATTATATTAATATCTTGCGAAAGCTATTGGGGTGGTGAATGAAAAACAGTCCCCCAAAAGTTGTTGTGACTAGGCTGACAGCTGGGAAACTTTATTGTTTTCTCCACAGAGGAGGGGCCAGGAGGCGGGGCGAGGCCACAAGCACAAGTGGAGGAAGCAAGGTCGCATATTGGAATGCCCTGATTGACGTCCCTTCTCAGCACTGTGGCCATCTCCACCGTCCGTAAGCTCATCCTAAGTTCCACTGTTTCCTTTCCTGTTTCCTTTCCTCCCCATACACAGGACACTCAAACAATACATGTTGAACTATCTCCTCCCACTACATCCCACACACTGCCCTGATTCCCACTCTTCCAAACCTGCACTGAGTAGGCTAGGCCAGTGGTTCCCAACCTGTGGGTCGGGACCCCCCTTATGGGTCGCCAAATTTACTGTCAATAGTCGCCAAAGATCCACAGAGGGTCACGGAGCCCTCTTGATTTTCAGGGGCTTAATTTTAAATATATATAGCACATGTTGAATAAATGACAAAGCATTTAACTAATATATGCATAGAAGCAACACAATGTAAGTGCTACATCAAACGTTTATTCTATACCTGACCAAAGACAAATTGAGGAATAAAATAACGAAAATGAGTTTTCGCAGGAAACAGAGGGCATCTTGTGACTCCCTCTCGTGCGGGCGCTCACGTGGTTGGGTCACCAAAGCTTACAATAGTAAAAACATGGGTCCCTGAAGAAAAAGGTTGGGAACCACTGGGCTATGCTACTGTTCAGTAGGCCTAATGCCTATATCCTCAGTCTGGACGTTGACAATCTCATCTACTACGGCCACGCACCTTAGCTACTTTACCCACCTCCTTTTGAATGCTGTACATGAGTGCGTTTTAATATGCGACCTTGCCTCCTCTTCTTGCTTCTCGTCATGATGACATCACTGACAACAGCATTATATTTCAATATCTTGCAAAAGCTCAATTGTAAAGTCTTTTTCTCCTTTGCAATTGGGATGGTGAATGAAAAACAGTCCCTCAAAAGTTGTTGTGGCGAGGCTGACAGCTGGGAAACTTTATCGTTTTCTCCACGGAGGAGGGGCCAGGAGGCGGGACGAGGAGACAAGCACAAGTGGAGGAGGCAAGGTCACATATTGGGATGCACCCCCATGTGTGTAGAGTCTTCCCTTAATCTCCCTGTCCCCTTAATCTCCTCTGCCACTGTTTCACCACTGCCCTTAGGGTAAGCACACTCACTTCTGCCTGGTCCAAAGTAAATGCTTCGTCAGGTTCTGGAGCCTCTTTAAGGCTTTTTTGGCAAGGTTGCCAGCACGTTCATTTCCCCACACTCCAGCATGTGCTGGGATCCATAGGAGACACACTGTGATTGCAGACCTTTCCAAGCGATATGAACCCACACACCTCAATCAATAGTCCTCCAATCATGACTTTGATGACCGTATGCTGTTTATCACTGCAGCAGAGTCTGAACATATCACCGCCTTTCTTGGCCGTGCCTCCTCCAACCACTCTAGTGCCTTCATTGTTGCCATAATATCAGTAGCATGTCAGTTTATTCTGTCAGTCTCCACATTTGGCTGTCCACTATACTGCTGATCCCCATGGAGGCCCCTGCTCGCCACGTCACTGGACCCTTGGAGTCGTTTGTGTACATTTCAGTGCATGGGTATTGGGTAGTGCATCAATGATGGATTAGAGCAATGGTTCTTAACCTGGGGTGTGGGCATCCCCTGGGGGTGTGCCAGAGATTTCAGGGGGTGCACGGAATTTTGTTTTTGTTGAGGTTGTGACCAAAATTCTGCAAGCGAACATTATAATTAGGCCAAATCAAAACCAAATTAAAACATGTTTTAGTCCCCATGTAAAGGCATAAGGTATTGATTAATGTCTCAAGCAAGAATTATTGTAATTAATCACGAAAATATATTTTTTAGTGTGTATATATGTGTAGACACTTGAGTTGGGGGTGCGCGACTTGTCTTGGGCACAGGTAAGGGGGTGCGTTAAGAAAAAAAGGTTAAGAACCACTGGACTAGAGACATTCTGAAGGGGTTATTGTGGATTGACACTCCGAGCAAAAAAACCTAGTATTTCCTGTTCTCCTCTCTTAGAGGCAGATTTAAAAATAAACGTTTTTTTTTTTTTAATCTGTGGCAGTGGCATATTCGTGAGATTTTGGCGTTACCGTTACAGAGCTGAAATCCAAAGCGTGAAATTTTGCACAATGCTTCCTAGGGCCCCCTCAATGATAGGAGCCCAACTGAACTATTGAATTGTCATATCAATCAATTGAATAGTTCATATAGGCCTACATATTTATGTGTCAGTGACAACTTGGATGATCGACATCAGTAAGGTCATTAAAAAGTAAAATGTATGCTCATTTGTGTTCAAGTATATCTGTCAAGTCCTGAGTGTAATATGGAGTGATAGGGACCTTTATGATTTGGAAATTATCAAGATATGCAATATACACCACACATACTGCAGCTCTATGCAATATCAATCATATATGTGGAAGCATTGGTATGTCTGCCTTTTAAGACTGTCATGACAGATATGTTTGTATATGCTCAGGCATTATTGCTTGTTGTTTTTTTCTCTTTCTCTCTTCCTTTTCTTCCCCTGCCTATTTTATATGTTATTGTTTTTTTATGTATACTATGCTGTGTGTCTGCCTATTGGGCCTAGAGCCTGTAATAAAGTTCATATATACTGTACAGTCCTATTGACAAGTAGCAATGTCTGTTTTCTGTTCTACTTTCTACTACTTTCTATTTGGGCTTTAACCTAGACTACATGTTGGCTACCTACACAGTAAATGTTAGTATTCTTTATTTAACACTCAGAGAGAATAACTGACACTATTAGGGTTTCAATGAACTCTTTATTAAGTGTTGAATTAACACTGTTGAATGTATTGTGTAACCACTTGATTCATTGATTGCTCGTAACTTCTTATTGGGTGTGGTATTTTGTTTAAATTAAGGTCGTTCATGATGAAGCAGTAAGGTCGTTCATGATGCTCACTGTGTCCGCGTGAAGCATCCTGGTTAGAATTTCCATTCACGGCGCAGCATAAGGGAGTGACCTCTGCGTCGCAGTCGTGTCACATGGCGTTAAACCATCGCGGGAACAAAAGTTTTGTCAAGCAGTACCACAAGAGCAAGTGCTGGGCAGAAGACCTCCTCCATGCCGTCGCTAATCTGCTGTGATTGGCATTAACCAATCTGACGTGAATTGCAGGTGTTAGCCCACATGCTTGTGAGGCAGTTCACTCGCTGCTCCAAGTAGGAAGCAACGTTTTTTATGTCTTTGGAAATCACGTTAGAAAAAAACTGTCCAACTTGTTTGCTAAGCATTCAACTCCACCTTTATTAGACTAAGCAGATCTCGTGTTGATCAAGCATTTTTATGCTTGGTTGTGACCGTGCCTAGTGCTGGCCGGCAGCAAGTTTGCTAGGCTGGGAGCATACCCACTGTGACCCGCGTGAAGCATTCTGGTTAGAGTTTCTGTCCACGACGCAGCATATGGGAGTGACCTCTGCGCGGCAGTCATGTCACATGGGGTTAAGTCATCGCGGGAACAAAATTTTTGCTCAGCAGTGGAGTAGCCCCAGAGCAACCCACTGGCATAGGACCTCCTCCATGCCGTCGGTAATCTACCCTAATTGGCATTCATCTAGCTGACGTGAATTACGGGTGTAGTCCACTTGCCTGTGAGGCTGTTCACTCGCTGCTTCAAGCAGGAAGCAGCGTTTGTTATGTCTAGTGAAATCATGCTAGATATTTATGTCCGTTTTTGTTTGCCAAGCATTCAACCCCACCTTTTTAAAACCAAGCAATCTCGTTTTGATCACAAACATATCTGCTTGATTGCAAACGCACCTAATATGTCTGCCTGCCTTCTGTCTAACACACACGCTTTCTACATTCTGAGAAAGGGCTGGGCTGGTAATCTGGCATACAGGGCATTTTCCCAGTGGGCCGACAGTCCTCAGGGGCCGATGCTGTTTGTTTTCATGGGGATTGGCCCAGACTTCAGAGGGGGAGACCCATTGTTGTTCCATCGACAATATAGACAGTGGGTTCAACAAGTGTATGAGAGTGGCCTGTGAATGTGTTAGGGGGCCAGTGTGTGCCAAAAATGCCCGTGCCATTTTTTCATCTCAGTCCAGCCCTGATTCTTAGTCACTGAGTATCAATGTTCTGAATACTCACTAAGTATAGGTTTAGTGATCCACAAGTCTTGACAAAAAGTATTTAACCCCTTAACACAGCACCTATGTTATAACCTTACTGTCACCAAAATTGTAATGTCTACGTCTTAATCTATTACTTAAGGCTCTCGGCACTGTCATAGCAATGTTGTTATTATGTAGTTGAGTATTTTCAGCAAATAGTGAATAGGCCCGCCGGCGACCCCATCTGTAGTAAGAGGCTACATACTACAACTTTAAACAAGAGCATGTGAAAATCTCATTGGCTTTAGAGCGCAACAGCTCTGAAAATTAAGTTAAATCTAATGGTTAACTTGCATTTGGTCATTAAATTGTCATTTACGGTCATTTACCATTCATTCATTGGTTAGAGAATAAGTGGGAAAAAGTAATACTTGACTAAAGCTATTCACTTCAGACATCCCAGAAATCTTGCTGAAGAGGGGCGGTTTTGTAAAGAAGAGTCAGACAAGATTCACCCTGATTGTTTTGCTCATCTGAGCTGCAACTACAGGGAATGTCTTAGGTTATTGCAATTAAGGGAGGTCAACACCTATTCAATGGAAGGGTGTACTTGCTTATGCTCTGCTGTCCTGTGAATGTTTACATCATATGGCCAATAGAAATATTATGACATGCAATTGTTTGTGTGGTATTAGATTAAGCAGACACCGTTTGTTCAGTCATGCTATTCTATTGAAGATCAGACCTTTTAATGACCAATTTAACTTAAAATGAGAGAGATTAAAGGGAGAAAAGTTTGCGAGAAAAGTTTGCAGTGGGCTACAGGCTACTGTTGGAGTTTTGCACATAGTACATAACACAAGGGTATTGGGTTTGATGGACGTCACTGTAGACTGTTAACCTCTTGTGAAAAGAAAACTTCAGCAATACTCGCCTATAATAATACTTTTGTAGGATTGTGCCAGGGCTGGCCATTTTTGCCATAAACCAGGCCCTGATTGGCTCAAGCCATTGTCTACATTACTGTAAAGATGGACCGATGGGCTCCCCTATGTAAATGGTGGCCCGGTTTCTAAGAAAAAAGAAAGAAAAAAGATTACAAGAACATCAAAAAAACAAAAACAACAGCATAGGCCCCTGAAGACCGTCGGCCCACCGAGAAAATGTCCTATTCCAGATGACCAGTCCAGCCCTGGATTGTGTTATTTTTTATGTCCAAGATATTGTATAGGCCTACTCCAGTTCGTAAGCAGGCCTATTTTGTTGGGGGGTTTGCATTTTTAAAATAGGCTGCTATTGAAAAAGTATGTGCAGTCACACAACTTTTTTCCTTAATCAAAAACCAGCCTATCTAGTAATTGTTCACAGTTTCGGTGCAAATGGTTTTGTTAGACTATCTAAATCACATAAGCAAACGTTTCAAAGGAAATTTGTGTGTGTGGTAAACGGCGATTGTTGTGTCCGCTGGGCTTTGAATCTTTTGTTTATATTGGTCACACTTTAGCTTCATAATGGATCGACATGGTAAACCGTTAACTATGTATCTGCCTCGGAACGAAACCATGCGCCATGTGTGGCGGACAGTTGTCCACAGTGTTGAGAGCTAAACAACCCCGGTGTTCTCCCACTAGGCTACTGAAACATGCATTAAAGGGGCTGGACCAGTCGCGACTGTTGTCTCTTTCCACAAGCGGTGGTCCAAAGGCGTTCAGTCGGCGTGACCCCAGGATTGAACACGCACGCAGACACTCGCACACCAGCTGCACTGCCACTCCAAGAGTAGCCTACTTTACCACTTAGGCTACTTTATTGTCTAAGAATGGAGGTTGTCACAAAAACGTCTTACTCAAACGGAAAGTCGAAATGCGACGAGAAACAATCAGATGAAGTATCCAGAAGTTCCTCCGAAAGTGGAGGATGTGGGGGGCGATTACGTCGTTGGATACCTATCGGGTTTAAGGACGAACTTATTCAGCTCCTGAAGTTAGCGGGACCAGTGGTAAGGCGCCTGTGCCACCGTCGCTGAATTCATAGATAGAGTGCAACACGCGTATGATCTGGAGCTGGCGCTGCGTGTCAAACGGCGCTTTGGTGTCCGTGGTGGTATCTAAAAAGGCATGGTTGTTAAACGAGCCCACGTGCGTAAAAACACCAATTTCAATTTTCATAGTTGACACACGTGTCCGCAGTGAGCTTTGCGTTCTGGTATGAGCTGCTGAGTGGCCGTAGTAGCCTACAACAACACTAGGAGTTGAGTGTCCGTTGTACAACAACACTAGGAGTTCGTTGCAGGCTATGTGGTTTTTAAATGAGCTCTGTGCGTAAAAACAACAACTTCAGATTTCGAAGTTGATACACGTGTCCGTAACGGGCTATTACGCTCGCGTTGTTTATGTAAAGGTATGTAGGACTATGTATGTACCATGTATGCAGCGCGCGCGTGCTTGTGCTTTATGGTAATGCGTTCAGATGATTTAGCAAATTTGTGGAACTACTTTTATGACTTGCCTTTTATGTGCTCTACTATAATAATTCTGAACCTGATCTTGTGATTGTCCAGGTGATATCACAGCTGATGATCTTTTTGATAAGTTTCGTCAGCACTATATTTTGTGGGCACCTGGGAAAGACAGAACTGGCTGGAGTGGCCCTTGCCATTGCTGTAAGTGAACACACACACACACACACACACACACACACACACACACACACACACACACACACACACACACACACACACACGCACACACAGAGAGAGAGAGGGATAAACGTTGTTCAGGTATGCTGTGCTGTTTATGTGTTTAAGTGGGCCTATCCTATAACCAGTAAAACAGACAGTGCTGCTTGAAAGTAGGAGAACCCTCCAGATATTATCAATGATTTTGTGTTTTAAAAAAAAAACGTTAAAAATAACCTTATTCGACAGACATCTGAACCCGAATTTTGTCAAGCGCCCTTTCCAAATACTGAACAAGCACACACACAGAGATAGGCTACTTTGCCATGTAATTCAACTAATATGGTTTATTTCACAAAACTAGAAATGTACTACATGCAAAAGTATGTGTACCCTTGTGTGAGTAGCTTGTGTTCTTTTCCAGCTATTACTTTGACCAAATGTCTTCTGTAACCTTTTAACCATTCTCTCTAATCTGCATATGGGAATTTGTGCCCACTCCTCCTCGCAGACGTCAGGTTAGATGGACTTGGCATGCAGGTTTTCTTCAGGTCTCATCACAACATCTTGATAGGATTAAACTCTAGACTTTGAGATTGGGCCAATGCAGAGCATGGATCCTCTATCTCTGAACTCATTCCTTTGTGGTCTTGCTGAAATGCTTTGGGTCATTATGCTGTTGCATACTCCATTTTCATCCCAGCTTCCAACTGTCTGACTGATGGCAGGAGATATTGGTCAAGAATTTGATGATATGCTTGAGAGTTCATGGTTCCGCGGAATAATGCAGTATGGCGTTATCCAGTTCCAGAAGCAGAGAAGCAGCTCTACATGTACATGTTCACATTTCCACCTTCCAGCTTCACTGTTTGCAGGAGGTTCTGTTCTTCTTCATCTGACATTTATCCACGCATGGCTGTTTTTTGATTGTGACCAAATACATCTTTGATCTCATTTGTCCCCTGAGTATGGACTCCCAGAAGGCCTCTGGTTTGTCCCAATGCTCTCTGACAAAGAGTGCGTTTTAATATGCGACCTTGCCTCCTCCACTTGCCTCCTCCACTTGCTTCTCGTCATGATGACATCACTGACAATAGCATTATATTTCAATATCTTGCAAAAGCTCAATTGTAAAGTCTTTTTCTCATTTGCAATTGGGATGGTGAATGAAAAACAGTCCCTCAAAAGTTGTTGTGGCGAGGCTGACAGCTGGGAAACTTTATCGTTTTCTCCATGGAGGAGGGGCCAGGAGGCGGGACGAGGAGACAAGCACAAGTGGAGGAGGCAAGGTCACATATTGGGATGCACCCAAAGTTATAATGGGCAGCTTTGTCCTGAGGGCAGAGGCCTCCTTTTAGTAACACTCCCATGAGTGCCATGGCTATTCAATTGTCGTCTGATCATAGACCCATTCATGCACATTTGTCCTAGATGCTGCCGGAGAGGTCTGCCAGTCTGCAGGGGTAATGTGTGGGTTGGCCTTTACCGGATTTCTATATTTCCTGGTGGCTCTGGGTGATGGTTTTAATGGGTGCCCACTTCCTAGGCAGAGTTGCTGTAATCAGGGTCGCTGAAAGTTTTGGCTGGGCCCGGGACAAAGATATCTGAAAGGGCCCCTTTACAACCCAATGTAATGAGGATCCAATTCTGGGCCCCCTCTCTCCTGGGACCCTGGACAAGTGACCCCTTTGTCTCTCCCTGTCAGCTTCCCTTGCTGTCATATTTGTAAATCATCTGTCTTACTGCTGATGGATGGAGCTGATCTTATATCCCTCGCCAGACTGATGGTCTGCCACTACGCTCCTTTTCATGTCCTCAAATATCCCCTTTTCTCTTGGCATTACTGATGTGTATGGGGCCAAGTTGGTTTTAGTTGGTTTCCTCTCTCTTCTAATTAGTTCAGGCCACTTCCCTTTCTCAATGATGTCTCATCATGTCGTCATTGGTTTACTGAAATGATTAAGCACTCACATATGTGTATTGTCACCCGAGTATGTGCTTAACTTACCCAATGCTGCTGGGGGTTCACTCACTCTTGCACAAACCATAATTCCATGTTTCATGTAGGTTTTGGGTTCCACTAAATGAGTACAAGCAATTGATAAAACACACACATATATACATATATACGACATTTAAACTGATGATGATACAATAATAAAACCACACTAGGCAACATAAACATCTGAACTGCTCAAGGGGTTCACATCCTTTCAAGCAGCACTGATTCTTCATTCAAAATGTGAATAATGAGTATAACATGTGCTTTATGGCTTTCCTTTACAGCCTATACTGTGAGAGTAAATGGCTCTATATTGTACTTTTCAACATGGTCCAATGTTCTAAATTTGCTGTTACAGCACCAGAATAGCAATGGCCAAGTTGTAATGTATAACTAAAATCCTGGTGTAATGTCGTTGTGGTGTAAAATTATTGTTATGTTTTTTTCAGATTGGCCTAGAAAAACATTTACAAAATATATACAAAATGTTTTATAAACCATACAAAAGACTAGGGACCAGGGCTTGAAAACGAAATTATTTTTCAAACGTTCCGTTCCGAACGGTTCAGGCAAGTTTCAGTTTAACGTTTTCGTTCCTGCAATCGTTCCCCCACAAAAATATCGTTCCTGAACCGGTTCGGAACGAAAAATAACGTTCGTTCTTAACGTTCCTGCAGTGTTTAACGGCAATATTAAGTCTATTTTCGTGGACTTTATCTTAGAATAGACGTACTCATTATTTCCCCTTGATTTACACAGCTATTCTCAAAAATAATAACACATCCAAAAACACTCAGATGGGCTATCCATCCTGGCAGATTTAACCGGATGCCTATAATTCTTATAGCCTATGCCAGCCCAGTAGCGGTGGGTGGATGTTGATTAGGGAGGCACAATACAGAATAGCCAGAGAGAGTTTTAAAAAATAGCCGGAGAGAGTTCCTAAAAAAAATCTCTGGAATAGCGCAGGTAAACGTCAGCATAATAAGAGGTGTCGATAGGCATGGATTTCAGTGCTTGCCCTAGCTCTATTTAATAGGCCATGATGAGGTTTGCAGCAAGTGTACCGTGTAAGTAAAAGGGACACAGTTTGGAGCCACAAAAAATCCCAAACTGTTTTGAGATGTGCACGATGCAAGGGGTCACTAGTTCTAGAGAAGGGACAGGTTGCATAGTCTGAAACCTCGGATATGCTCTCAGATATCGGCTACCAACCATTCCAGTGCAAGTCCATCACCACAAAACCGGAGACCTTTTGTAGCCTAACAGACAAGCGAAACAAAAAAATAGTAAGAGTTTCCACGTAGTCCATCCCATCAGCCCAGCCCTCTGCACGACAGAAGAGAATAATAACTTAAACAACAACAAATGCGCTGTCTTTCTCTATCCCTGCTTGTTGTCACACGCGACCTAGGCTACTGTTATTCGTGATGACAGCCAGGAAATATTGCGCAATAGGCTACTGAGGAAACCATCGAAACATTGAGCGGGCCAGCTAACGTCAGCTAGCGTCTGTCCATCTGCCACGAATGACTTTATCCCGCATTGACCACAACAACAGATAAATAAGACGTCCTTGATTACAGCACATAAAACACCAGCTCTCACCTCTCTTCTCTACAACCGACAGTGGGATACACTGCGCACAACAAAAGCACTTCAGTAACTTTACGACAACATAATTTGCCATAGCCTAACCGCATTGAACATCGAGGCACTCGGCGGTGCCATTACAAGTAGTAAGCTAAACATGACTTACCCACCAGTTGCCTCTCCAGACGAGCACTCTCTGCGAATTAGGTTTCATCAAATCGCCCTATCCAATTCCTTTGCAAATCATAGACTGTATGGTCCAAATACTCTGTCCCTGTAGGAATCCCAACACCGATCTCAAGACATGTTCTCTTTTGCTCTCCATGGTGTCAATATAAAACTCTGTAGGCGGCGGCCCCCTACTGTCCGTGAATGAGACTGAAGAACAGCGCGGGTAAAGTGTCATTTCTCTTACAAAAACTTATTTGATATTGGTGGTCAACAACTTTAGGGCGGGTTTATTAGAGACAACTTCCAATCACTACGAGAAAGCCAGGAGAACAGACAGTTTAGTTCTAGTTTCCTATCAAAATCTCTGAGAAGCACATCCTAAAATTTACCCAGGAAGCTTCTCCATACAATGCACAGTCGCCCTCTGATTGGCCAATGCTCCTCAATATTTTATCAATCGGCGGCAAGAGCTCAGGTGAAGCAAAATGCTGTTGCTGTACGTGTTTCCCCTCATACACGTCAGTAGCCGAACTAAAAGACTGCTTGTCGCCATGGTTACTCCTCACACAAAATCGTGCACTTGTATGAAATATAGAGAACGAAAAGAAAACCGTTATTAACCGGTTTTGTGGATTTCAGAATAACGTTTCTGTTCAGGAACAGTTGAAGACCATTTCGTTTTCGTTTCCGTTTCCGTTCCTTGTAAAATTCCATAAAATTTCGTTCGTTTTCGGTTTTCGTTTTCGTTCCTTGAACCGGTTCGGAGCCCTGCTAGTGACACAAATTTTGGGGAAATCAAGTGTGTGTGTGTGTGTGTGTGTGTGTGTGTGTGTGTGTGTGTGTGTGTGTGTGTGTGTGTGTGTGTGTGTGTGTGTGTGTGTGTGTGTGTGTGTGTGTGTGTGTGTGTGTGTGTGTGTGTGTGTGTGTGTTCATTCGAGTTGTTCCTTTCTTGGTCATTAATAAAACATGGCTGTATTTTCTGTTTGGTGTGTAATGTTCCAGGTGATCAATGTTACGGGTGTTTCTATTGGCGCTGGGCTGGCATCGGCATGTGACACACTAATATCACAGGTAAAAAAAAATCCTAACTTCATTTTTTGAATTTCAATGACAGACTTATATACGTAAACTTGTCAGATATGTGTGTTCTTGCACAGCTCTGCAATCTCCCCTCACAGAAGAAATGTAGTTTTTTTTGTTTTGTTTGTTTGTTTGTTTTGGTGTGGTTCACTTTCACACTGTTCATTTTAGTAAATGGACCAAAATGTGTCAACAAAGCCAAGCGTCCTGAGGTCGTTCAGTTATTGCTCAGAAACGGCATGCGCAAAAAGTGCTAAAAGCCGCCTTTGCAACCACATGTGGACTGCACACTGAATTCGCGTCAAGTTAATGAGTGCCAATCAGGTCAGATTTAGGGGTGGGTATTGCTAACCACCTCACGAAGCGATACACATCCCGATACAGGGGTCAGCAGGATACGATGCGTATCTGACATATGAATGACCAATCGTGACTTTTTCTGTATAGTAAGTTGTACTGTAGTGAATGTAAAAGACTGCCTTCACAAAACTGTAGGCCTGCTGTTCATGAAGCAATATGCATCAAGAATGCAAGTTGCTGTGTAGCATTGAAAAGTCAATTTATTTGATAAAATGAAATATCGATACTGACTCCCCCGATAGGGAAGAGGCGCGCGATATTGCGTCCCGATATCGATATTTTGGTAACACTTTATTTTAGGGATACATCTATAAGCACTAATGCATACAATGTTAATGCCTGCATAAGTAACTTGTAAGGCATGTACTAAACAAACACTTAGACCTACTAGGTCCTTACTAAGGTTAAATTGGTAATAAATCCCTTATTGTGCATGAACAAGACATTTGCGAATACATGCCTAACAAATGTTTGATTTTGTTTAGTACATGCCTTACAAGTTACTTATACAGGCACATTGTATGTATTAGTGCTAATAGATGTATCCTTAAAATAAAGTGTTACCAAACAAAGAAATAGAAACTGAGTAACAGAGCTTTTTCTTGAACTTAAATACAACCAGTTGATACAAAAGTGCAGAATATATGCTATTCTGATATGTCACACCATAGAGTAAGCTAGGTTCTACCTGCCAAATTGGCTAGTGGCACTGAAATTGTTACCAGCCACAGCCAAGTTTTACCAGCGTTTGGCCTGTTGGCAGGTGCCAGTGTCAAGCCCTGCGTGGCGCCAAGTCGGCTGTCCTGCCATGCAGTAACTCATACCTCGCTGCACTGGCATGGGACCTCCTCCATGTCCTCAGTAATATGGGGTGTGTTCAAAATATCTGTAACACTTTATTTTAAGGATACATCTATTAGCACTAATACATACAATGTGCCTGTATAAGTAACTTGTAAGGCATGTACTAAACAAAATCAAACATTTGTTAGGCATGTATTCGCAAATGTCTTGTTCATGCACAATAAGGGATTTATTACCAATTTAACCTTAGTAAAGACTTAGTAGGCCTTAGTGTTTGCTTAGTACATGCCTTACAAGTTACTTATGCAGGCATTAACATTGTATGTATTAGTGCTTATAGATGTATCCCTAAAATAAAGTGTTACCGTTTGTTTTATTTCCATGTAGAAACCCACATACTCATCTTCTTGCTTTAAGCACCTCATCTTCTGACGTTAGATGTACAGCGTCATGATAAAAAAAAGGAAATCAAAACTGTGGCTGGTGGAATACCTGAATGGCTAGTGACTCGGGAAAACCACTAGCCACAGCGGCCGGCGAGCGAAAAAGTTAATGTCAAGTCCTGCGCCCCACGTGACATGAATCATTCATGATGTATAAGGAGCCGATGTCCTGGGTCTTCATTTGGTTGATGTACAGTCACGTTTTCTTTGTATAGCTGTTTAGTCGGTTCCTCTTTTTGTGGAGGTGGCTATGTGTGGATGACATAATCGCGAGGTGGCCTGTGAGCAAGGAGTTAATGTGTGTGGAGCAAGGTGAAAGCACATATGTCTGGCAAGAGCCAGGTTGAGCCTCAGGTCCGTTAATGTCTAATCCGACAGCAGGATGGTCTTTGAACCACACCTGGAAGCAATATACTTCAACATTTCTTTTATTTAATTTGAGACTGAATGCTGTCAAAGATGTTGTGAGGAGTGAAAGTAATTCATGGCATTTTCACACTTAGTCAGCAAGTGAACCTAAGTGAACCGAACTCAGTCCTCTTTAAGTGGACCATAAAGTGAACCGACAGAAAAAACACTCAGTTCTGTTTTTGTTCATATTGTAAATGTTTCACAAAAAGAACCAGTTGCTCTTTCCGGTCCTGATAGGCTTACGAGGGGTCTGGGTACACTTTGGAGCGTTCACATATGCACAGAAAATGCTGAGTCACGGGTCTGAATTCACTTAAATGGCTTAAAGGGACCAGGTGTAAAAACACTATTGGATGAAATATAAAAGTGAATTACAGAGTGAAATAAACATGTTGTATAGCAGAGTATGCTTTCCTCCTAGTTTCATTTAAAAACATCCAGTCAATCTTAATTTAAGTAAAAAGCACCCAATAATTAATACTTTTGAACTGGAATTTAGAACTAGAACTCAGACTATGTAGACTTGTTATAAGACATTTGTCCATCTGGCAAGTTATTTGTACTTACACTACAGATTTCTTCACTAATTTCAAGCAAATATTGCTTATAATAACAATAACAAATATATAAAAGTAAAAATAGCTATAACTTGCCCCACGGACAAATGTCTAATAAATAAAAATTCTAGTACAAAATTACTAGTTATTTGGCTATTTGAATACTTAAATTAAGATTGACCAGGTGTTTTTGTTCGAAACTAGAAAAATAAGCTTGCTAAAATGTTTCATTTTTTGCAGTGCACTAACTACTTTGTACACACGTCACTCACAGCTGGAGTTTTTGTGTCAACACCTGCTAGTTCAGTGATATCCCACGTCTCACTGCACACTGTATCCCAAACATGTGGTGGGAGCATCTGTGATGATGTCACTTCTGCTGTGGAGATACATATCAGTTGCACCCAGTATCTGTCATGCAACCCCCGACCATCCCACTATCCTGCCGAGCACCTTGCCGGGGTGACTCGTAAACTAAACACTGGCTTGATTGTGCGTGTGTGTGTGCACTCTGCTTGCTCTCTCTCTCTGTCTATCTCTCACGCTCTCTCTCTCTCACGCTCTCTCTCTGTCTCTCTGTCTCTCTCTGTCTCTCTCTCTCTGTCTCTCTGTCTCTCTCTCTCTCTGTCTCTCTCTCTCTCTCTCTGTCTCTCTCTCTCACGCTCTCTCTCTCTCACGCTCTCTGTCTCTCTGTCTGTCTCTCTCACGCTCTCTCTCTATCTCTGTCTCTCTCTCACGCTCTCTGTCTCTTTCTCTCTCTTTCTCCCTCTCTCTCTCTTTCTCTCTCTCTCTCTCTCTCTCTCTCTCTCTCTCTCTCTCTCTCTCTCTGTCTCTGTCTCTCAGACGTTTGGCAGTAGCAACCTGAAGCGGGTGGGTGTGATTCTGCAGAGGAGTGTCCTGATCCAGCTGCTGGCCTGCTGCCCCTGCTGGGCCCTCCTCATCAACACAGAGGCCCTGCTGCTGCTCGTCCGGCAGAGCCCCCAGGTGGCCAGGTGAGGAGAGAGAGAGAGAGAGAGAGAGAGAGAGAGAGAGAGAGAGAGAGAGAGAAAGAGAGCGAGGTAGACAGACAGACAGTGAAAGAGAGCGCACACTGTTTTCAGAACTGCGTTCCCAGTAGCCTACTTACTTAGTTGAGTAGCACTTACTGAGTAGTTACTTAGTTACTTGAGACATTATCGGATATTATCTAGGCCAGGGGTGTCAAACTCAGGCCTGTGGGCCAAATCTGGCCTGCGGAGTCATTTTATTTGGCCCGCGAGATCATTTCAAATGTGTATTACAGTTGGCCCTCATCCATCATTAGTAATGTACAGCCTACCAAGACTTGAGCAAGAAATTATGTATGAGCGGCCAATAACACAGCTGCCAGTGTGTGTGAAATTAAACTATGATTTACTAAACATAAATCTTGATCTCGGCCCGTGACTTTGTTCCATATTCCGATTTTGGCCCTCAGTCAATTTGAGTTTGACATCCCTGATCTAATCAACATCAACGACACCAACCACCTCACATTGCGGCGAGGTGGAGGAGGATGACGGCTGCCATCCCTGGCCCTATTTAGATTCAATGTTCTCCTTTGAGGGACAAAAAGAGAATTCATTTCGTATGAAGTGTCTGCTCTGCCTGCCCTTGTAACTTGTGTTACAAAGCTGTTTTAATAACAAACCATAATGGTATTTGCACTCTATAAGAGACTTATTGTATCATGACAGGCCATTTTGAGTGATTTCTAACAGAACTCCGTCTCTATATTCCAGTTTATCACAGCTTTACGTAAAGATCTTCATGCCCGCGTTACCTGTGAGTTGAAGAAGCCATCAACATTTCACTTGTTTCTTTCATATATTTCTACCTTTCCTGTGTTTTTTTAATTGTGTCCTATTTTTATTACTATTCTTTTATGTTTGTAAAGTGTCCTTAAGTGTTTACAAAATGTTATTATTATTATAATGCTTATCTGTGCTCTATAAGCTAATTTCACCTCTCCCTTACTGTTACCTCTCTTCCATCTCAAACAGGCTGCCTTCATGTACCAGCTGTTGGGCAGATACCTTCAGAACCAGGTGAGTAACCCAGAGTCTCGGTAGTGAGAGTCAAACTGGGCTCAAGCAACACTACTTTAAAATTGTCTCAGATTTTGAATTCGGTTTGTGCCACACACATAAACAATCGCAACTCTCAGTCTTATTCCAGATCGTAACAGATCCAACATTCTATTTCTAGTCATGAATATCAAACAGTGTTTGATATCTACAGTTTGTGATCTGCGACTCTTTGGAATCTGCAAAATTCTATCTTAGAACGTTGTGCAGGACTTTGTCATTAGAGGGGCTTTTCAGCCAAGAATCAGGCCGGTAGTCATGTAGTTTGAGCCTACCGTTCCAATGTTCCATATTCCATCAACCCCTGTGTTTCATTTTTTTAACTGTTAAACCAGTGGTGGGCAATTATTTAGAATATTGCATGTCAATAATAAGAAAATATGTAATGTGCACTGACATTATTGGTTGGCTATTTAGCATTTAAGAAGTTCTTGACATTGTGAAATGTACACAGTAGCATGTACTTGGCTAATCTGAACCCCCTGCAAGAACCCTGTCTTGGGTTGCCATTTTAAGAATGTTGGTGGTATCACTTTGGATACAAGTTGTGGCCTTAGTTTGCCCACCTCTGGTTTAAACCGTGCCTGTGGTTTGAACGCTGACCATTGGCTGCACGGCATTGCTGCTTCACTGCTAGTCTGTCTTGTCAGGCTAAAAACTGTACTTGTAACAGGGACCAGTTCAGTCAATTTCAATGTGCTGTTGTATTGCTCACGCTACCCTTGACTTGTCAGTACCCGGTGATGCCACATTTTTCGGCTCAGCCCTTTCCGAGATATGAGCTATTCTAATGGGGTCAGCGTTTGTTTACATTTTTTAAAAAATGAATATAGGCCTACTCCAAATATTTTCCCAAAAGGTACCGCTGTTTGCTAGTTGTCTGCTGATGTTGTATAACCTTTTGGATGTTTTTGGGAATAAATAAAAATGTTTTTTTGAAATGTAAACAAAGCGCTGCCCCAATTACAATGACCAGGATCTCGGAAAAGGCTGAAGAAGAAGAAAAAAAAACTCGGTTACTGACAAGTCCAGGGTAGTGTGAGCATTACAAGTGCATGCTGCAATTGACTGAACTGGTCCTTTAAAATGAAGTGTAATCTTGAACTGTGTTTTTTGCCGTTTGTCAGGGAATAATATGGCCGCTGGTAGTAGTTGGAGCAGCAGGAAACATTTTAAATGCCATCATCAACTACATCTTCCTGCATGTGTTGGACCTGGGTGTAGCGTGAGTGTGACTACTACTATTATGTGTCTGTAGCTTTTTTTGTGTGTTTTAGACATCTGTTTATACTACAGTATAATACTATAAGAAGCAATTACTTTTTATGTTGATTGATTTAGGTTCGTATGGTCAGTGATTGTAATTGTGATTCTGCTTTGGCGTAGCTGCAAGTCTGCTTGTGTCTTTGTGGTGTGCAGATAGCTTTAAACACCTGCAAAACGCCTATTAAATGCCTAAGCCATTTTTGGGGGGGGGAAACGTGAATATCTCAGCCTTGTTCATTCAGCTCTAACATATCAACACAGTCTAAGGGTGTTTTCACACCTGGTCCCTTTCAGCCACTTACGTGAACTCGGAGACCTGTGACTCAGCATTTTCCGTGCAGAACGCTCCAAAGTGTACCCAGTTCCCTCAGAAGTGAACCGTACTAAGACCTTTATTGACGTGGTCTCTGACGTGTGGTTCGCTTATGAGTCTTGACAAGTTACGCTTGTGACTAGGTGTCATCACTTAGGTAGACATCTAGAGGACTGGGTGTGATTAAACAAAAAAGAGAACAGACACACACATCTTAAAAGTCTAACGAGACCAGAAAGAGCAGCTGGCTCTTTTCCTAATATGAACAAAAACAGAACTGAGTCTTTTTGCTGTCGGTTCACGTTTTGGTCCACTTAAAGAGTACTGATTTCAGTTCACTTAAAGGGGACTAGGAGTGAAAATTTTATAAAGCTGCGTCATGCAGCTCCCGGTACTAATGTCAATGTTGCGCTACAGGCGCAGCACTCTGCATCAATTGGGTTAAATGTGATTTGTTGTACTTTTGTCTTCCCAGGGGATCAGCTGCGGCCAATTCCATTTCCCAGTATGCTCTAGCGGTGTTCCTGTACACATACATTGTCTGGAAAGGGCTTCACAAAGCAACCTGGGACGGTGAGTTAAATCACAAACTGCAGAGAGGGTAATGTGTAATACGACTGCTGTTTTTAGATCGTCACTGGGCTCAAGGTGTTTCAGTGCAGTGTCTCTGATGGCTTTGTAATGTTTTACGAGGAGCGTGATGTGATGTACGTAAGCCATTGTGGAGGAGAGGTCACACTTAAAAAAAAAAGAGACTTTTGTGAGATTATGAAACAACTATATCTTTGTAATGTTTTTGTAATGTAACAGATTTTATATTTGTAAGTAACCATACTGAGTGTCTGGACATTTTGCATATGACCAACTGATGGTAGACAGGGAACATCATATGACAACATATTGAGTAGCCATGTGCACAATAGTGTACTGCACTGGTGTCAGGGGAGGAGGGGCAGGGGTGTTGGGGGGTGGCTCGTGGACAGAAGGGACTGTTTACATGTGCACATGTGCAGAGTGTTGTACAGCACGCTCACCATGTGGGTATAGCCATTAACAGAGTTTGAGTTAAAATGTCTTCAATAGGCACTCTCCTACAGATCTCCCATACAGTACTGTACATTATATCCTCTGTGGTTTCCTCTCTGTGTTTGTCTGAATTCTTGCAGTCCCGACGGTAATGATGCACGGGGCCACTTTTTGAACAATGTTGCTGGGCAACATCATGGTTGCCTCTTCATTTTCTGATAGAATAGAAGTTTAAATATTCTCCTGCTGATCCAAGTTCTCTTGAAACTAGAGATGCACCGGATCCGGTTCCGGTTCCGGATCCGGCAGGATAATAGGGGTTTTCACAGGATCCGGATCCGGCAGGATCTTAAGCAGTGGATCCGGTATCCGGCAGTTACCTAAAAATCAGGATCTGGTGCATCTCTAGTCTTTCACAACCCCAACCGCTGCATGGAGTGAAAGCCCTTTGGAAGCGGCCGTTGTAGGCAGTTTGGCAGCAAGCCAATGAGTCTAAAAAATAGTTTGAGCCAACGTAATAAAAAGGGCACATGTGTGCGAGTAGACTATATGTTTCAACCCTTTTGTAGGATCCGGTATCCGGTTCCGGATCCAGCAGGATCTTAAGCAGTGGATCCGGTATCTGGCAGGATCCTAGAAATCAGGATCCGGTGCATCTCTACTTGAAACAACCTATATTGTCATGGCCGAGGCCCTAGTCCAAACTTATTGTACAGCCATGGCCTAGTGGTTAAGGACATGGGCTTTAGATCAGAGGGTTGCCGGTTCAAATCCCATCCTTCCAATCCATGGTTGTAGTGACCTTGAGCAAGGCACCTAACCCCACACACTGCTCCAGGGACTGCAACCAACACCCTGTGCTAAAAAGATCAGTATATAAGTTGCTTTGGATAAAAGTGTAATGTAATGTAAATGTAATGTAACTAAAAAGTTGTTCTCTCTACTTATCCCCTTGTAGGTTGGTCCAAGGACTGTCTGCAGGAATGGGGGGCGTACATCAGCCTGGCGCTGCCTAGCATGCTCATGCTCTGTGTGGAGTGGTGGACCTATGAGATTGGCGGATTTCTCGCAGGTCAGAAAAGGCTGCAGGGCGTTGATTTTCTGCCTTTGCAATGACCTCTCCTCTCGTGGTGTATGTGACGTCTGCAGGGCCCCAAGCACATGCTGAGTCATACACTTTGGCTAGCGCAACAAACACATGCACATGCACACGCACGCACGCACGCACGCACGCACGCACGCACGCACGCACGCACACACACACACACACACACACACACAGGGGGCCTGGTTGCCATCTCTGATTGCTGTTGTTATTCTGTGTTTACGTCTGCAGAATCACATAAAGACGCTTCCATATATATATAATATATAATATATAAACAGGAACACTAAATGTTACCAAATGTTCAAGTTTTCAAGACTTTTACTGAAACAGTTGACATAGAGTCTCTAGCCAGGTAGATGTACTCATTTACTGTATCTCATTATGAAATAAAAACCTGTATTGGCTAAAGGAAATCTTCATGGCAGGACGTGTGTGCCGTTGAGATCATTTGAGGTTGGTATGTTAATGCATGTGTTACATAACAGAACAAAGATACTCTGCTTGTCCAAAACAGTCTCCACCAGAATATAATCCCACACAATATGCTTTAAAGGTACACTGTGTAAGATTTTTAGTTTTTTATTTCCAGAATTCATGCAACCCATTCACTAATGTTACCTTTTTCATGAATACTTACCACCACCATAAAATTCTATTTCAGGCCCTACCGTGGCCTAATGGTGGGGCACTCGTCTGCTACGCGGCCGACCAGGGTTCTATTCTCGGTCCGGGTCCTTTGCCAGCCCTTCCCGTCTTCATCCCAACTCGCTTCCTGTCTGTTCTTCACTATCCTGTCTCATTAAAGGCTTGAAAAGCCCCCCCCCCCCAAAAAAAAAAAAAATAAAAAAAAAAATAATAATTCAATTTGATACATGAAAAGGGGGATCTTCTCCATGTTCCGCCATTTTGAATTTCCAGAAATAGCCATTTTTAGCTGCAAAAATGACTGTGCTTGGGCCATACAAGAAAATATTTGTTTATTACTTAGTAAACTTTCATGAAAAGATCAAATATGGCAATAGGCAACCCAGGTTCAATGAGCAGCATAGTTGCAGTACCTTTTTTGACCATTTCTTGCACAGTGTACCTTTTTAAGTGTATACAATATGTCATTGGATCACCTTGAGCTTTTTCATTTTTAAGCAGCTTAGAGTACCAAGAAAGGCGCTATATAAAACTGATATATTATTATATTATTATTATTAATGTGGAATTGTTTCAATACATGTCAGCAATATTTAATGTTGCACATGAATTTTTCATCTTGTATTGATGTTGATGGCATCTGAATGTTGCATATCCGAAAAGTTAAGGTGGCCAGTCCATGTGTGAAAATGATGTACTGTGCTCGCTGAACCACTCTGACACAATGGGATGTTCATCCTCATGTCAAAAGACACCCATGGTCAAATGATAGTCTGTTTGAGAAGGATCAAATCATTAGCAGAGGCGATCACCAGGAGGCTCGTATTGATATAGGTTAAGTGTTGAGGAAGGAGTCCTTACAAGTGTGCACTGCACAGGTTTATAAATCTGAACATTATTGTGTTTTCCAAAATTAGGTAAGGACCATTTTTCTCTTTTGCGATGGATACACGGAATTTGGACAGCACAGGCATGCCATTCCAAGATGACAATGCCAGGATTCATCTGGCTCAGATTGTGAAAGGGAGCACACGTCATCATTTTCATGGCCACCGCGGAGTCCAGACCTTGTGACACTGCAGAGGCTTATGGAAACAATGCCACCGCAAATACGTGCCGATGACCAAAGCTGAAGGGGATCCGACAAAATATTAGAGTGTCTGGCCTACTTTTTCATGATTTTTTTGATGGACTGTTTAAATACTGTAGTCAGCAATTCTATTGCCTCTTTTCCACTGCCTGTTTTCTGGTAGGCCTACAGTTTGACACAGCGCGACTCGGCCACCACTTTTTGCTTTACGATTGAACTGTGTTGTGCCTATTCGAAAAGTTAAAAGTGGCGGCAGAGTCACGCTTTGTCGAGCTGTAGGCCTCCCTGAAAACCGGTAGTGGAAAAGAGGCATAAGTCACCCATAAAAAGTCTTTTAGATGGTGTTTTTAGCATTACATATTATGTAGTCTCGTAGACATGGAAGGTGGTTGAATTCTTCTGAATGTTTACCATGGTATTTATTTCCGACATTTATGTTGTGCTTTAGTATACACAGTACAGTATGTGCAGTAGTTGATCATTCACATGTGTTCTCTCCTAGGGCTGATCAGTGAAGTCGAGCTTGGGTCACAGTCTGTGGTGTACGAGGTGGCCACCATCGCATACATGGTAAACTAACTAACCAGTTATAGTGAAACAATAAACCCATATATTATGTAATGCAGTGGTTGGGACCACCAACTAATATACAGCAATTCTATTAATTAGTAACAATAGTCACTTACATCGTTAGTAGATGTGTTTACTTTCCGGTGAATCTCACACACCGGACAAAGTATTCATGGAAAATCTTGCAATATTAATGGACAAAACAAAATTGCCCAAGAATATGGGGGGTGGGGGTGTCACGAAAATATTTTAGGATCACAAGGTGGGCCCGCTCAAAAAGTTCGGGAACCACTGGTTTAAGGTTAGGGTCTCTCCAGCTGGAGTCATGCCATTTTGGAATTTCCCCATGGGAAATCCCATGCTGCTTTGCACAACTGTTCCGATCTGATGGCAGCTGCCCCAAAGCCTTACAGTAGGACAGTTGGGCAATCTCCACTGTGTCCTTTCCGCATTAGCAAAATTAGCAAATTTAGCATCTCAAAACTGCTTAGCGTTGCGAATGTTAGTGCCTAGAAGTGGGCGTAGCACACAGCAAATGCAATGCGATGCAATACAGGGAATATGACAAGACTTGCTGTTCGTAGTAATAACTTCAGATAAACATCACAGATGATAAAACTGTTGTGATTATCATTACCGAGACAGTTGATAGTTTACATATTTGTGGTGATTACCCCGCAGTATAGTTTGTTAGTCCTTATTTTTGGCTTTTTATGTGGTGGTTCTATGTCGAGTCTATGGAAAGACAGCCGCGATAGGCACGACCTCGATCTCGTTGAAAGGCGGGGCTGCAATTTATTTCCTGGTCCTCCATTTGTGTAACTCTCCTACTGTATGGCTCTGAGCTGCCCTAAGCGAGGGAGCCAATCGGAGAGTGGGGAGGGATGGAAAGGCGATGACTCGCACTACTTGACAAATGCAAGCTTTGTAGTTTCAATAGATACAACTGAAACGATTGTCACATGGGTGGTGTATATATGCCAAATGATACATTCGTAATGCCCAATAAACGACCATGGGCAATCGTAAACCACGCCTTTTACTACAAGAAATTTCATAGCCTCAAGACTATCTCATTTGCTAATCATTAGAATTGATTCTGAATTAAATAGTTCCGTTGAGTTTATATTACGCTTCCATTCAATTCCGGAATTGTCAAGTGTTTTTACGTTATGATTTTAAAGCGGAATTTAGTTTTATTGGGAATTAAACTGAGTTCATTCTGAATGAAATGTCTCGCGTGAACGAGGCCATGGACCTGAAAAGGCTTGTCCGTTATGTCTTTTCTAGAGTCCTCTGGGTTTCTCTGTGGCGGCCAGTGTCCGGGTGGGCAACGCTCTCGGAGCAGGAAAAACCGAACAAGCAATCATGTCTGGAAAGGTGGCAGTTGTGTCAGCAAGTATGTCCTGGTTTCACAAAGTGACCAAAAAGCGGAAATATAATATAATATATATATTATACAGTACATTTTGCCACAATAATTCAACTCTTTGAGAGTCAGATGTATGTGTTGGTTATATGTTGAATTAACACTTCAAAATGTACTGTGTAGGGCCCCTTGGCTTTTGGACATTTACTTGACGTGTAAATGCTTAATGTGTGTTTCTGTTTGTGTGTTTTTGTAGTGGCCATCTCTTGTGTGATTGCTGTTCTGATTGGTTGCACAAAAGATGTGATTGGCTACATATTCACCACAGACCAGTAAGCAACACACACACACACACACACACACGCACACACACACACACTAGCCCTCACTTAGCCAAATACATGGAACCGAATACACAGAACAGAAATGCTGAACTCAAAGGGGGCGTACGCAAACCATGAGTGTATGCAGCGCTCAACTTGGAATGTCAAAAGAATGTCAGAGTCTAAACAATGCAGTTGCATTAAAACTAGGGATGCCACTTAGAAATGCACACTATGTAGGTCTACATAACGTGTGCCATCTCACAGCACTTTGCTTAGCTATTTTTGAATAGGGCAAATAGTCTCATCCAAAACGATGCTTTAATTCATGGATATACCTCTTGATTACATGTGATTTCCAAAAGTTAGGTGCTGTAATTTTATGTTAGTCTAAATTAACACCAAGTCACAAGCGTCACAGGAAGATCTTGTATGCATCAATTTGGCTTCATGTCATTTAACGGTGAAATGCCACAAGTGTGTATAGCTCCCTTTTTAAAAGCCACTTCAGAGCGATCTTGAAGCTGTGCACTGTACTTGTATGCGAGGTCACGTAGGCTGGTATGAAGGTACACTAATGATACGCTGTAGCTACAGTACTCCGCGGGAAAATATTGGAAAATATCAGCACCACACATTTGGACAGCTCCCCTTAAAGTGATATTGTCCCATTTTTGGAAATATGCTTATTTTACACCTCCCCTTGAGTTAAATAATAGTGTTTCACCGTTCTCGTATACTTTCAACTGCTCTCTGGGTATGGCCGTGCAAATTTTACCTCCAAGCTAGCAGTTAACATTGAGTCCCATGAGACCAGTTAGCCGCCAGCTGGTTTCATAGGACTCAATGTTAACTGATAGCTTGGAGGTAAAATTTGCACTGCCATACCCAGAGAACGGTAGAAAGTGCAGGAGAACGGTACAACCCTATTATTTAACTCAGGGGGAGGTATAAAATAAGCTTATTTCCAAAAATGGGACAGTATCACTTTAAGAGCAACGTAGGTGTCACAATGGCGGTATCAAAAAGTGGCTGAATGGCAGTATGTCGGAGTGGCAGGATGTCAGATTGGTGGCTACCCTCCGGGGCCGTGTCCTCCTAGTGACGCAACACCTTCAGCGTTTCTGCTAGTCAGGTCAAGAGCAATGCAAGTACTTTCTGAGCTCCTGTAAAATCGGGAACTCCACCCACTTTGTTGGGAAGCAAACAACCATTAGCATACCAAGGGAGGCGGGTCAACCATGTCGTTTGGGAAATGTTAATTGCTATGCTCTTGGTCCGACCAAGTCTCGAAGAGATTTGAAAGTTGATGATAATCAGGCTAACTTAACCTATCCATGGTGCATGTGTCCTAACTGCTACAGTTTAGCCCTTGTTGACTTATTATTCCTACTGTACTTGTATGTTCATGTAGGCCTACTGGCTGTTTCTCTGTCCCATGGTCTTTGTATTGTCCTCCACAGGGAGATTGTTCAGCGGGTGTCACAGATCATGGTCATGTATGGATTTTTCCACCTCTTTGATGCCTTTGCGGTAAGAGGCAAATACACCATTATTCAAACGTTTTAGAACACCACACTTTTACCCCACCACATTTTTTACTGACATTTCAGCTCATTCTGTTTTAAATTCAGTTTTAGTTTAAAATAAGTTATTGCCCCTTGCCTGCACTCTCGTCTTGCACGTTTGCTAATATTTTTTTGCCCCACTTCAAAGATGTCTTAAGAAAAATGTAGAGTTTCTAATGCGTTTGCCTTATTATCCTTCCACTGAGAAGCACATTGTGATAAGATGCTACATGCGCTAAATACATCTTACTCCTTCTTGCCTGCTCTTACTTACCTCCAAAATCCTCTGTAGTACTATGGATAATATGAATAAAGAATCATGGACATGTAGCTGCAGTTGGAACCACCATAACGTAGCCCGTTTACTTCATTCAGCCTCGAGCCAACTCTGAATACACAATACATTCACCCAGAGCCATCTAATAACAGAGTTGCGCAAACCGGGGACCAGGAAGTCGGTTGGTGATGTGATTCGCGTGGATTAAAATGTTTCTTTACAGTAAACTTCTGTTCGTTGGAAACTAACACAGAACCATCACATACCAAACAAAGATTAAGTACAAACAAATTACATTACCTTTACCACATTTTCTGTGTTCTACGGCCACCTCCTAGAACTAAGTAACTTCTAATAGAACTAAAGTCAATAGGGATTTCCATGTTAACGCTCCGTGAGGCTCCATGAGAGCCGCCATTGCTGTGGAAAGATTGGTCCATAGAGGTCTATGGGAGTGGCGTAACTCTGTTATTAGATGGCTCTGCATTCACCTACGTCCGTACGTAAGGTCAAGACGTCATCAATTCATTAGTACGGTATCTAACTAGGGACAATTACTAGGGCTGCACAGATACACATTTTTTCACTTCCGATCCGATCCCGATATCTAAATTTGGATATCTGCAGATACCGATACTACTCCGATCCAATACCAAAACCTCATATATGCATGAATTTCAACTTGAGGAAGGCTCAAGATGACTATTTGGTCAGAAAAGGAAGTCAAAAGAACAGGAAACGAATTCATAAGTAAAAGTATCAAGTAGAAAAGTAACAATCCCATCCTGAAAACTAATATGCAAGTGTTATGACTTCAAATTAACATTACACCTGGCTCAATATCAGTCCTGGGAAAATTCCGATACTTTGGGAAAATTCCGATCCGATCCGATCTCTGAAAATATGTTGATATCTGAACCCGATACCGATACACCGATACCGATATCCCATCCCCAACAATTACATACTCTTACTACACCCTCCGCCGTGTCTCTACCCAGGGTGTAACGGGGGGCATTTTGAGGGGCGCTGGGAAGCAGCTGTTTGGAGCTCTGGGAATAATCCTGGGATACTACTTCATCGGATTCCCGATCGGAGTGTCGTTGATGTTCGCTGCTAATATGGGAATTGTTGGTGAGTATTTTAATATTTAAAAGTTGGGGGTTAAGCATAAGGCCCAGGGGCTGGATGGGGCCTGCCTGTTGGTTCAATCTGGCCCCAGAATTGTAGAGGAAAAACTGTAGAGAATGTCAAAATAAGAAGTAAATCTCTAGCCCATTTCAAAATTTCAGACGTGAGAACAAATGTATTTTTTGGTTTCCATTTCCAATCAATGCTCCTGATATATCTGGTGTCCACCTAGGACTAGCAATGTGATTCCAATATGAATCAGAAATTTATTTCGCAATTACATTACTGGTCCGGCCAGGTCCGCCAACAGCTTTGGGTGGGCCCAGGACAAAGTCGTCTAAAAGGGCCCCCCACCCAATACTTACAATGTAATGATGATGACCCAATTATGGGCCCCATCTCTCCCTGGGCCCAGTACAAGTGACCTGTTTGTCCCCCCCCCGGCCCTGGATCCGGCCCATTTGAGATCAAATAGGCAGTATGTGGCCCCTGCACTGAAATGAATTTGCCACCCCTGGGGTCTATGGAGTGAGTCTATGGTATCGTCCCGTAATGTCTAACCCCCACAGCCATTTGCTTCGTCCACCACCACTAAAAAAAATGTCCCAGATTTTGCCACTCAAATGTTGACTGGTGGTGTGTCTCTGGCCCCTTTCCTCTTACAGGGCTGTGGACTGGCCTCTTCGTGTGTGGTTTCATGGCATCGCTGGCGTTCGTCATCTTGTTGGTGAAGATGGACTGGAAGAAGATCACCGTTGAGGTCAGATTCACATCGACAGCATATTGAGTGATGTTACAGTACAGTAGCTGCTTCCCTAGTCTATTTATCATTTATCCACTTTTGCGCTTTTGGTCCAGTGACTGAGCGCATCATTTTTCCAAATCAATCCCTTCAAGTTGTGATAAAAGCGTCAGATTTGGCGTGTACAGCTGGGGCTCAGCCAATTACAGCTTTAGTTACAGACATACCGTGTAACACGCCATGTAACAGCATTATACAATTTTGCAGCAGCATTTTCTGAAAATCTGTCAGTGTGTTCTGAGAATTTGTGTGTGTGTGTGTGTGTGTGTGTGTGTGTGTGTGTGTGTGTGTGTGTGTGTGTGTGTGTGTGTGTGTGTGTGTGTGTGTGTGTGTGTGTGTGTGTGTGTGTGTGTGTGTGTGTTGCCTTTTGTGCCTTAAATGCTGATAGGACAGTGAAGAGTATGACGGGAGGAAAGTGGGAGAGAGAGATGGGGCAGGACCCAGGTTGGACTCAAACCTGGGTGGCCATATGTGGGGGAGCTTAGCGCGCTGCACCACAGCGCCCCCATATTTTTGGGTTTCTTTTGCAACAATTCTGCACATAACAGGAAATATGAGGCCTCGTGATAATATGTAGTGCAGATGAAGATAATACGCAGTGCAGATAAAATGCTGATTACACAGGAATCCTTTTCTGGGAAAATGGAAGGGACTCTATAAGTAGATCATGCTTGACTGTTGCTCACAGTGTTAACATCTGCATTGGTCTATCCCAATCTATCCCAATAACTCACAGAATGTCTTTTTGCACAATTACCTTTTTTACATTTATTATCTTTACTATTTAATTTTATTTTCCCCTCCCTGACTATTCCTGTGTTATTTGTGTCTTGAAATGTCCATGTGGGCATTTGTGTATTTGTGTATTTATGTAGGCTACTGGACACCTGAATTTCCCCCTGGGGATCAATAAAGTTACTCTAACTCTACTCTACTCTACTCTACTGTACTCTACTCTACTCTACTCTACTCTACTCTACTCTACTCTACTCTACTCTACTCTACTCTACTCTACTCTACTCTACTCTAACATCTTCTGGTCTGTCTGTCTGTACAGGCCCAAAAAAGAGCTGGAGTAGAAGTTCAGAAGACTGAAGGGGCTGTGCTGGAGAACAAAGCCAGCTCTAAAACCAGTAAGTCCTCCTCACGCCCCATTTCACATTGCCGTTGTCTTCATGCACGTGGTCTTGCACGGATTTCTCAGAATTCATCCAGAGTTCTGTATGGTACTGAGCGCTTAAAATGACATGTGAGAGTAAAAAAAAAAAAACCTCGGTGTACCCTCGTGCACACCAGAAACTGTCTTGTGCTCATCGCAAATTTTCTCGTGCGCATGTGACCACTCGAAAGTAGCCAGAAGCTCAGAGCCATACACTGAACATGATGATGGCTGCAGAGTTTGAGATTTTTGCAATCCTCAGAAGATGAAACATTTATGATGGCACATTAAAACAAATAGATGATTGCGCCTAAACAACCATTGGATTTCAGGATTCTTCTTAAATGTTGTTCTGACAAAATATAGCCATGTCGCCTTGGAAGTGATGCCACAATGTGTATTTAGTGCAGCTCTAAATTGAAATAAAGGCATGCTAATTTATGAATTGCCATGTTTTCCTTTCTAGCCTGCAGTCTGACTAAAATGTTTCAGGTGCATGCACGACAAAGTTTCTGGTGTGCACTCGAAAATGTTAATGACAGTTCACAGTCTCGACTTTCTAAAAAGGCTAAGCATGTTAATTTAGGACAAACTGAGGAAGGATTGTAAGTCCTGGAGTCCTGGATTCATGTGAATCCAAAAAATACATTTTTTTTTCTGCTCAAAATATATATATTTTTCCCTCAGATCTGACAGACGAGGACTTATCAGGGCAGACACACACACAGCCAGAGGGCGCCACAGAGCCAGAAGAGAAGAGCTGTAAACTAGAGACCGTGCCAGCTCATGGGTCCCAGGTCACCATCGTGGGTGAGGTGCTCTCCAACACGCAGCTGGTGCTGAGGCGGGGAGCCGCCCTCTTGTGTATGCTCGTCATCTTAGTGGTCGGCGTCCTGATCAACGAGGTCGTGACTGGACGACTCAGATGAACGTCAGTGTTGGGGACACGAGGGGCAGCCGCCGCCTGATGGTTAGGGAGCAGGGCTTAACTTTATCGTTTTTTTGCTCACCGGCCACCGTGGCTAGTGGTTTTCCCAGACTCACTAGCCATTCAGCCTTCTACTAGCCAAAGATTTGTTGTCAATTTTTTTTTCTTTAGAATATTCCTGCATTTGCACAAACAGTTAATGCATTACTGAGATTTGTCATACAAAAAATGTTACCTGTCAAAGTAGCTAGTGAGACTGACATCGTTACTAGTTTTACCAGCATTTGGCAGGTTGGCAGGTGCCAAGGTCAAGCCCTGTTGGGGAGTCATTTATGGTTGAAGCGCCCTTGAGCAAGGCACCTATCCCCATATTGCTTCAGGGACTCTAATAACAAAATGCACACTATCACACACAAAACTAAACATACTGTATAAGACATACAGCAGACTGACAATCAAATAGGAACACAGAGGGAATAGACAACGTACACATGCAGTACATGCACAAAACACACACACAAACACATAGAAATTAACATTTTGCAAACAGACTGCAAGCTTGAGTCTCCTTTAACACACACACACACACACACACACACACACACACACACACACACACACACACACACACACACACACACACACACACACACACACTGAATAGTGAAACTCTGTAAATCACTGCCAACAAAAATTGTTTGTAATAGAAATATCTGTGTTGATTTATATTTGTGACAAAATGAATGCTATTCAACATGTTAGAATGATATTGTAAAGGTTATTTTGTGCAGTTCCCTATGAAATGTGATACCAACCCACCAAACCAGCATTTTTCTTCTGAATTAAATGTGCAATATGAAATCTTAGTTTTCCACAGGATCTAGTCAAGGTGATGTGAGGGTGACTGCCTTAACTATAACGTGCTGAGGGAAACCCTGTTACAGTTTTTCTCCATTGGTTTGGCTCATTTCTTGAAACTGAGATGACATTCCTATAACTAGCATTGCAGATAACCAGCAAAATGTCATATAAAATGTCATATAGCGCACTACTTCTCTGGGCAATATGAAAGTCAAGCCAAAAAAGATGAATGTATAAATCATCTGTGAAAAGACTAGCAGGAAAAATATGGTACATCTACGTAAGTGAATTGAGTGAAACGAAGCGTAAGATTTAACGTAACGTAGGATTGTTGTCTCTTGTAGCAGATGGACACATCAACACTGCTGAGAATACTCAACTACTTCATAGAAACATTGATATCAATAACAATAGGACTTGTTCACTACAATTTTGGTGACAGTAAGGTTATGAAGGTAGCAATTTGCTCATTTAGTAAGTGGAGAATTCTTGCAAACCTCCTTGGTCAGGTGCGTAGGAGTGGAACCCCTAGGTCACCAACGTTAAAGCAAAGAAAGCTCTCTCACACTGTTCACATTTGCATGGTTTAATGCAACGTTTCGGTCTACTGACCTTCTTCAAGCAAAATTGCTTGAAGAAGGTCAGTAGACCGAAACGTTGCATTAAACCATGCAAATGTGAACAGTGTGCGGGAGCTTTCTTTACTTTATCAATTTGCTCATTGCATTATAAAGGTATCAATTTGCTCATTGCCTACATGTACTGTATTTGACGTGAAGTGAGGTAAAAGCCAATCTGTAAGTTCACCCCTTTTTTAACCCCTTAAGACACGGCATTATAAATTAGCTGTTACCAGAATGGCAATGACCAAGTCGTAATGTATAACTAAAGGCCCTGTGCACTGTCATAGTAGTGTAGTACTATAGTAGTTAACTTTCAATGTCTATTACAGCGTGCCACAGGAGGTACGGCGTGCATTAAGGGGCTACAGAAGGGAACCAGGGTTTTTGCGCATCAAAGACACTGTACTTTTTTGAACATTATGTATCCTGAAAGTTCTTTTAACCATAAACAGCCAAGTGGTAATCGTGTTTGCAGACGCAGGCTGCCTTGCAACAGTCTTCCATTAAAGTTATTTTACCGAGTTCATTTCTATTTTATTTTCATTTGTGTTTCATTTTATTAGAAAATTCTAGCAACCTTTTTTATCAACATTCTAGCAGCCTATTTTTTGAGTTCCATTGTAGCTTGGCCACTTATCATTTGTACACATAGATACTAGGGCTGTAACGATATTGTATCGAACTGAGAAATCATGATGTGCAGAGTCACGATACTGTATCAGTGCAAGGAAGCATTATCATGATGTGCTATTTTTGTTACCCTTCAGTCCAGAAAACAAATGCATCAAGTCAAGTCCAATCAAAGTTTATTTGTAATGCACTTTTAAAACAACAAAGACAGCTGGCCAAAGTGCTATGCCATGATATGATGTGATGGTGCTTCCAATCATCCAATCATCCTTTTTCTTGTTAACTTTTTAAAATGATTCGTAGCCTCTTGTAAACTGTCCAGGCTGCACCCTCCTAATGAGGCAACACCTTCAGCGTTGCTTCTAGTCAGGCCAGGAGCAATAGAAATATTGTTTCTGAGCTCTGGAAAAATGGGGAACTCCTCCCACTTTGTCGGGAAGCAAACAATCCGTAGCAAACCAAGGGAGGCTCAAAAAAAAGTCCCCAAAAGAAAAAAAATTGTAGGAAAAGTAGATAAAGTCTTCTCAGGAAAAAGTCTTTTTCAGTAAAAAAAGATATGTGAGGAATAATTCTGACAGGACTCTCGTCTGTGGCTCCTCATGAAAGTTAAGCATCCTAATGATCTGTGGGAAGAGGCCGTCTCTAAGGCTGGGGATGTGCTTGATGTATGCCTTCAATTTTGCATGCAAGCGTATGGATGCTGGTTAGCTCTGTTCTATACACTCAATGCCTTAACAGCACACAGACATCTGTGAAACAGAAGATTACAAACTCACTCTTGCATTGAATCTTACTATGTTGTATTGAAGAGCTTGCTGTGACAAGCTGTGCACGAGAATGTACATTTCAAGGAATAAGGTATTGCTATTGATCCACGATGTGAACTTCAATCAAAATGTATGTATTTATGTACAATATCAAAACTATACATTTGACTTTAAGTCCTTTCAAATACACATTCCCACTTTAACACACCAGCTATGGAAGCTACCAAGAAGGCACCCATTGTCCAGGGTTCACGTGAGATAGTGCTGTCTCTTGCTCTCTATCTCTCTCGCTCTCGCTCTCTCTCTCTCTGTCACACACACACACACTTAGAAACAAATACTGTAGTTGCATTATAACATTTGTATTAATATAAGGTATATACTAATATATATATTGTATATAATTATATAAATTAATATATATATACTATATTATACTGTACATATAAGTATACTAAAATGAATTAAATAAGTTGAAGTAGGAAACAATTGTGAAAATTGTAAATTAATCTAGAGACTAATAAAAATACAATGTTTTTATGTGAATGAGTAATTATGACAAGAAATAATAATAAAAAATACATTCTGTTTTATGACTAAAACGAATTTTAAAAAAAAGAAAATGGACAGCAAAAACGAATACCTTCATAATGGAAACCCAGTTTAGAAAATTCATCTTTTCTCGCAGTATAAACCTTTAGAGATTCCCCAAGATCCCACAGTCCTGCCAGAGTGTCACTAACTTGCTAAGTGACAATTCTGGATTTAGGAGTCTCAGAATGGGGCAGTACAGTTATAGACGAGGCTTTGGTTACCAGCACTGCTGGCAGCGTTGTGAAAGATGTCCGGCGGGAAGCTCAAATGAATCACTACCCCGACCACCAGAATGGCGGCAGCGGCCAGCGCCGCCAGTCCCCTCCGCAGCACCAGCTGTGCGACGGAGAGCTGTGTTGATGGTGGTGACGTCTTCTCTAGCTGCTGCTCCACGTGTCCTTCACCCTTCCCACCCTCCTGCTGGCTCTGATCCTCAGTGCTCACTTCGCTGTAGCCATTTTCCTTGAGGCAGGAGGCGCCCACTTTGGACAACCCAGGTACCTGAAAACCAAGAGGAAGATCACAGAGAAGGAGAGAGAGAGAGAGAGAGAGAGAGAGAGGTCCAGACAGACCATCACAGTATTGCAGTGAGCGTTACAAATCGATCCAAGACAATAATTATAACATACTATATTAAGGCTGAATGAGTCAACTCAGCGCTTAAAGCAGGAGAATCACATCACTAAGCCTCTGAAGATCTTGTACATGGATGGAGGATGATGGTAGCCTGATTTTACCAGACCACATGAATTACTTCATAATTAATTTTTGGTCTGGATCCTCGATGCCCTGGAGGGCTTGGGTGGGAGGAGTGAGCTCAGGTCTGGTTTGAAATGAGGGGACAGTTGACGTTCATGACGTATGTTGTTATGTGCTCAAGTGCATTTGCTTATTGGCCCAATTTGTCCGGCCATCTGGTGGTCTTTGCAAACCCTCCCCAGAGAAGAGTATTAATCAGACCATTTGTGAATTACGAAGTAATTGAACATGAATGGTCTGGCCTGTCAGACTAGTGCTGAGGTGCAACATAAACGGACTCATGCGGACCAGGGGTCCGTTTCTCAATTCTTGTCGTTGCTAACCGTCTTAAGACCGTCTTAAAGGAGAACTCCACTTTTTTGAACATTAAGGCCGTTTTCTGAGTGGTCTGCAATGTTTTAGAGTCCCCCTCACTGTTTATTTCATGTTTGCTGCTATTTCATGTTTGCTCTTAAACATTGCAGACCACTCAGAAAATGGCCTTAATGTTCAAAAAAGTGGAGTTCCCCTTTAAGACCATTTTACCATTCCCTTGGATTTAGTGGTGAGCGTCGCTGTCGAGAGAGAGTTGAGTCGCTCTTACGAAGGACTTTGCTAACGACGATTGCAAAGACGCTTTCGAGAAACGGACCCCTGGTTTGAATGAGGTCCGGGCAATTTACCAACTTCATCCCATCCAGACCTGTTCCGCTCTTATCGTTTGAAATGCTTGTAAGGCTTTGAGCCTTGTTTTGGTATTGTTGTATGACTTCAAGGCTGTGGCACTCCAAGGGCCGTACGCTTCACTTTGAGAAACAGTCGTATTTCTCAAAACCTAGTCTGCACACTTCCAAGTGTGCTCAGCCTAATTAGTCACGCCCAGTGATTGGATACTCCATAGAGTTCACCAAAGAGTATCCAATCACTGTGCGTGACTAATTAGGCTGAGCACACTTGGAAGTGTGCAGACTAGGTTTTGAGAAATACCCAGTGTGCAGTGTTGCCAAGTCCGCTTATTATACGCGACTTTGGGCTTCTTTTTTTGAGCAGTCGCTTTTAATTTTGTAAAGTCGCGGGTTGCGGTTTTTTTGGGCTTGTTCTTTTCAGAGTTGGGCTTGCAGTTTTCTCCTGCTCTGGTGGTGATTTGAATGTGTTTCTCAATGGCAACTTGTTTTTTCTCACTCATCCTTACAAGTGACCCTACTACAATATTGTTAACTCCCACTTTCTGTGGTCACTTGTGGGGATTTTAGCTGCCACGCAGATCCCCACAAAGAGCAAGGTCTTCCCTGACCAGGCACGCGACTGACAACCCACCCTTTCTGTCGCTTCTTTTGGGCTTGTTTTCACGACGCCCCTCAGTCGCTTCTTTTGGGCTTGTTTTTAGGACGTCAGTCGCTTATTTGTCGTAGAAAATCTGGCAACACTGCCAGTGTGTGACCCAGTAGCCAGATGTGACAGATGATTACCGGCCCAAAAATAAGCTCAAAAACTGCTTGGAGACACTAGATCTCCTATCCACTATTTGATTTAAGTTCCACTGGTTTTTATGGTCACACATCTACAAAAAAACACCCAATATGATTTAACCCACAGATTATCATTCTAAACAGACCAACTAGACGGGAATATGATATGATAGCCCTGGTGTCAAGGTGCTCACCGTTGCCCCAACATCTAAGCTCTTCTCTGGTAGCAGGGTGTTCTCCACGGCCTGATAGTCAACGGGAGGCTTCTGCTCCACGGTCTGATAGTCAACGGGAGGCTTCTGCTCCACGGTCTGATAGTCAACGGGCAGCTTCTGCTCCACACATGCCACCTCGACCTTCTTCCCAGCACGCTTCTGAGCCTGGGAGTTATACCGTGCATACAGTGGATTTAGATATTTATTGCAGTTACCCTCTCCCAACATGATAATGATCTTCTAGTGGACAGCTAAAATAATAAGTAGAGTAGAGTAGAGTAGCGTTTATTGATCCCAGGGGGAAATTAAGGTGTCAAGTAGCATACACACATAAATAAAGACATAAAGACATTGTCCACAAGACATAACACACATATTTACACATAAAATAATCATATATAGCTCACTGTTGCATACTTATTGCCAAGGCATCTCTCTCTCTCTCTCTCTCTCTCACACACACACACACACACACGCACACACACATTAATACATTATTATGTGCCATGCTTGTGTGATGATGAGGAGAGCTCACCTGAGTAGCTGCTTTTCTCCAGTCCAGTTTGAAGATGCAAGTAACAAAAAAGCACGCCTGCAATACAACACTAAGGAGGAGGCCGAGCCACAAACCTGTAATACACAAAAATAACCCAGATATTTTCCACTCATCATTGCAAGATATTTCCAAATGCCACAAAACGTATTTCCAACATACACTTCATTAGAACTTGGTCTAAATGCCTTTAAACTTCAAAAAGGGGTTGGTGCGTGCTCTGATAAAAGCACAGCTGCTGGGAGGTTGAATTTGGTGGATCAGCAGCATCCACAGAGTAGAAGTGTAAAAAGATAAGTGTGTAGGTGTGGGGGTTGGTTATGCATTCCAGTCACCTATGAAAATCTCTTTGTGTGTCATTTTGTCTGGTGTTAAGGAGGACAGGAGGAGAGGGCGGCTGTGAATGTGCAACTACGTACCTAAAATCCCTAGGCAGGCTTTAAACATGAGGGTGATGCCGGCTGGCAGGCCAAAGCAGTAGTAGCAGACCAGGTTGGAGATGGCCACGATCTTCTGCTTCCCAGCTCCAACCAGCACCCCATAACTCACACACTGCAGTGTAAGACAAGAGCAGACACTGTACATCAGTCTGACTTACAGTACAGCACGTTAATAATCATCAATTCACTTAGTGAAATGTTTCATGAAACCAGTGCAGATTAGAAGCAGTGTTGGGGAGTAACTGATTACGTGCACCAGATTACAGCATTCAGATTACAGAGTTACTGTACAGTATATCCCCTTACAGTTACTGATTCAATGGGTGGTAATCCGAATAAAGCTGTTATGGTAAAATAAATGGACTACAGGAGTTTACTTTCCTGTTTGACATGTTAAGATATCCTATGAGTTTTGGTCATCCCAAACATTTTCAAAAACCCAAACAGGATAAGGCCTATGGGAATGTCATGTTCATGTGAATGGTGATTTTTTATTGTAAATTCAGATACAACTACACATTTAAAGAGGAAAGGGGCAGGCAGGCGAGTTATGTCAGCTCAATGAGAATGATTTGTGTAAAATGTATTGACAATATATCAAGTAATCAAAAACTATCTGAAGTATTCAGAATACATTAAACACATTGAGCAATTTTAATTGATTATGTTACAAACTACAATTGAGGCATGGAGTCTGTAATCTGTTGGGGAATGTATTTTAAAAGTTATCTTCCCAACACTGTTCTTGCCCAGTAATGTTCTAAAAATTGTGAACCCCTCCTGCCCCCCCACCCTGTGTGAAGTACATCATCGCTTGGATTACAACGCCAGTAGGCTATTGGTACACTGCATGTAGGGAATGCCATAGTCATCTGATTAAAATAATCAACTTTTTATTGATTTTTAGAAGAATCATATTTATTGTAAGAGAAACAACTGACCACAAGACCGTCAAAGAGTTGCAGGAGTATAAAAATGGTCAGAAGTTTGGAGACAATTCCCACAATGTCCCTGAAAAAACAATTTGCGAAATGTCATTTCTTAAAAGCGACTACATTATGTACTTGTGTACCTTTTGATAAAATGCAGGAAAAACTCACTCATCATTGGTGAAGAGGTAACCTATGAAAGATTTGATTGAAGCCAACACAATGGCCTGAAGCACAGTCATTGTGGCTGCAGTGGGAAATAATAGTAATAATACATTACTTTATTACATTACATTATATTTGTTTTATGTAGCACCATGGTCAGTTTAAATAGGGTGAAGGCCTGTGTATACAGTTTAAGTGTGTGTGTGTGTGTGTGTGTGTGTGTGTGTGTGTGTGTGTGTGTGTGTGTGTGTGTGTGTGTGTGTGTGTGTGTGTGTGTGTGTGTGTGTGTGTGTGTGTGTGTGTGTGTGTGTGTGTGTGTGTGTGTGTGTGTGTGTGTGAACGTGATCTCCACTGCGGTCCTGTCTCTGGATGTTTTCCCAATATTCTCAGAATCCTACTGTCATCTGACTTGTAATGCTTTTGTTCTGTTTTTGTTCATATTGGGTATTACAAAAAGAACAGGCTACTCTTTCTGGTCCTGATAGAGTTTAATGGTGTGCCAGTCCTCTCATTGACAAGTTAACACCTGGTCCTCTAGAACTCTCCATGAGTGATAACACCTAGTCACGAGTCTAACTTGTCAGGACTCCTAAGCGAACCGTACTGAGACCACGTCAATAAAGGTCAGTACAGTTCACTTCCAAGGGGTCTGGGTTTGAGCCTTCACATATAAGCAGGAAATCACTACGTACAGTTTTATGTCAGCAATGTTTAATTAATTCACTTATTTTTTTCCCCTGACCTTGTTTTACCTTTAACTTTTTTTTTAGAGTGAGTGCTGTTTTGTGTAGTTCTGTTCTTTGTATGTATTTGAAATTTTTGAAATGAATAATGTTAATGTTAAAAATGTTAACCCCCCCCCAACACTTTGAAGTGTTCCAACTGTACACTGTGCCTTCCCCTGTTTTTGTTTAAATTGCTCCTTGTAAGTCGCTTTGAACAAAGGCGTCTGCTAAATACGAATGTAATGTAAAAAAAAAAAGAATGTGTTGAGCTGTATGAAAGGAAGACATAGAAAGAGAGGCTATACTCACTACACAGCGCTAGACCAACTTTGCATATGACCAGGGCCTGCTTGTCATCCCCGGCACCTAGAGAGTTGCCCACGCGCACACACACAGCAGCATTGATGCCCAGGGGGAGCTGAGGGAGCACACAGTAGGTAATAACAGGTCAATAACAGGCCTCTTTAGTGTTATTTTGGTCAACATAATTGGGTCAAAGACATCCAACATTTCCTTCAGTGCAACGGATACTTTTGCTTACTGTAAATGCAAAAAAAGATTTAAAAAAAAATATATGGCTTGGCTTTCATGCATTCACTTTTCAATTTTTTTTTTTGAAATTTCAAGTTTTTCACAGTTACAGTAAGCAAAAGCATCTGTTAGCACTGAAGGTCAGTGCCATGTTGGACGTCTTTGACCCAATTGTGTCACACACAAGACAATTTATATTCATTCACAATTTGCAACTACTTTATGACATCCATGTTAAAGAATATACCATAGAAGTGAGTACATCCCTCACATTTCTGCACATTTATAAGTCTATATTTTAATGGGACAACATTAAAAACATTTCACTTTTGCTCATCCACTTCAATTTATTGTTGACTCAAATAATTTGAAATACAGCCACTTACACTTGTTGTTCTTTATATTTCCTTTGTAATTTGTCTTCTCTAGTGATGTTGGCTATGATTATTAGCCTGGTTCTCACAAGACCTCTGTGGGTGCGTTCCAATATGCGACCTTGCGTCCTCCACTTGTGCTTGTGGCCTCGTACCAGGAAGTAATATGTCATGATGACATCACTGACAACAACATTATATTTCAATATCTTGCAAAAGCTCAATTGTCAAGTTATTTTCTCATTTGCAATTGGATGGTGAATGAAAAACAGTCCCCCAAAAGTTGTTGTGGCTAGGCTGACAGCTGGGAAACTTTATTGTTTTCTCCACGGAGGAGGGGCCAGGAGGTGGGGCGAGGCCACAAGCACAAGTGGAGGACGCAAGGTTGCATATTGGAATGCACTCTGTGTGTGTATGTGGCTCCAGGGCCCCCTGGTGGAGGTACAGTACACACACACACACACACAGAGGGGAAAATTGACTGAGCATTTATTGCTTCAATAGCAATGGCAGCTGGCATTGAGGAGTCACAGGACATAATATATTTATATACTGACTCTTTAGAGATGAACAGAAACGTTTTTTTGAAGGATTTTTTTAGTGGCGAAGACGGGCAGAATGATGGATAAAGCCATGCCTTCTGAAGGCGGAGACAACGCGTGTGCTCTCCTCTCCCAGAGTGCGTTCCAATATGCGACCTTGCCTCCTCCACTTGTGCATGTCTCTTCGCCCCTCCTCCTGGTCCCCCCTCCGTGGAGAAAACGATAAAGTTTCCCAGCTGTCAGCCTAGCCACAACAACTTTTGAGGGACTGTTTTTCATTCACCATCCCAATTGCAAATGAGAAGAAGCTCTTGCAAGATATTGAAATATAATGCTGTGGTCAGTGATGTCATCATGACATATTACTTCCTGGTAAGAGGAGGCAAGCACAAGTGGAGGAGGCAAGGTCGCATATTGTAACGAACTCCTAGTAGTGGAGCTCACGAAGCTGTGCCAAACTACACAGGGCCGGAAAGAGCCAATATGATTATGTCCTCAATTGTAAGTTGTGTTGGTTAGAAAGCATCTGCCAAATGCAATGTAATGTAAAGCAATAATGACTGACTGAGGTCGCGGACAGTGGAAATGATATACAAAAACATGCAACACACACACAAAACATTGCCTCCAGCAAATTGCAAGCAGATTGGGGTCGTATGAGGGAAGACTAAAGCGGGTACGGTATTAAAGAAAAAAATACAACGTGTACTGCTCTTCAGACAATTTTACTGTAACTTTCTAATGGTAGAGCAATTGACTTCATTTTCTCTACAGTACGTCCACATGTGACTTACCATGTAAGCTATTGTCCCCAACTCTAACACTATGTGCTGAGCAGACAGCTCCACTTCACCAAACATACCTAAGCAAACAAGAAGGAAATACAGTAAATGACAGTAGCAGAAGTAAACATCTAATAGACTTAAGAATTACAAGCCCCATCTGGGATAGTTAGGTTGCCTGTGGGGGGCAGCAGGTGAAATAAAAGGATCATGGAAAAGGCAAGCTACCCACTATCAGGGAGCTAACCTTCAGCTTACTCCCCATTAACATTTTCCTACATGTTTAATATGTATGGGTATACAGTTGAGGACGATATTATTAGCCCCCCTCCTGAAATTAGACATTTCTCTTGATTTCTCAGTAAGAATTACCATTATTCACCGTTTCTGTTATTCTGGAAACAAATACACTGATGGAGATAATGTTCGATGAGTTGAATTTGGATTTTTCTATTGTTACGATGATTTTAAACAAAAAAGGGCAAAAATGACAAGGACAAAATTATTAGCCCCCTGATCATTAATAGTCAATAAGGCGCCATTTATGAACCAAAACTGACAACAGGCTCTGATAAGTTGCTACCTAGGTTGGCTCGTGCCCCACTAGGGATTTTGGCCCATTTTTTCACTGCAAAGTGTTCTAGCTGGTCCAAATCGCATGGATGCTGAGCATAGACATTAACCACAGACTCTCAGTGGGATTGAGGACTGGAATATGAGCGGGTGATTCCAATATCATGGTTTTAGTGTCCTTGAAGAACCTCTGAACTAATCTAAATGTATGCTTTGGGTTACAATGTTGTTGGAAGACCCAGCAATCCAGATTCAGACCCAGACTCCCTGTGTCTGAGGCTGAATAACAAACTAAACTTGATGCCCTTCCACTATGTGTAACTGTGGAAACTGCTTAGCCTCATTAGACCAAAGAAGCATTGGACACCTGCCTAGATGATTGTTATTGACCTGGCCTCACCTGGAGGTTCCCCCCCCCAAGAAAGACAGTTGTTAGGGCTTGTCATCATATTGGGCTTTGGGGCCATCATCACAGAAGAACCCCTTTACTAAAGGCAGTGCATATCAGAGTGTTATTGAGCTTTACCTGTGAACATTTGAAAGTCAAAAATGAGCTTTGAACGTCTCTGCTTTCATCTGATGATATTCAATTGCACCTGCTTTGATGCATGAATTCTGCTTCTGTCAGGTGAAGAAAGGGATAGGCCTTGAATCGTTATAAGATGGTTTCCACAATTAAACATGGTGGTGGATGCATCATTCTGTGGCAGCCTCAGCCACAGGAAACCTTGTTTGGGTGTACGGCACCATAAAAACTGAAAATTATGATAGAATGTGGAAAGTGACCTTGTAAAATATGCTCATAGAGGGAGTTAAGATCTTCACTGGATCTTTCAATAAGATAATAACCCAAAACTTGCATCCAAAATAGTTCAAATGTTCTTCAAGGATACTAAAACCATGGTCATGGAGTGGTTCAGACTTCAATCCTTCAGATAGTATTTGAAGAGTGCTGAAAATGAATGTCCATCCTCAACATCCATGCAATTTGGACCAGCTTAACTATTTGCAATGAAAAAATGGACCAAAATCCCTGGTAGGACATGTGCCAACATAGTTAACAACTAATCAAACTAATCAAAGTGCCTGGTGTCAATTTTTGTTCATAAATGGCACTGTATTGACTATTAATGATAAGGGAGCTAATAATTTTGTCCTTGCCATTTTTACACTGTTTGGTTTAAACTCATTGTGAAAATGGAAAAGTCCAAATTTAACTTATTGGATACTATCTCCATGGTGTATTTTTTTCCAGAATAACATACATTTATTAATAATGATCATTCTCAATGATCAATGAAGAGATACAGTATGTCTAATTTCAGGAGGGGGGCTAATAATATCGTCCTCAACTGTATGTATGTTTAATATCATGGTATGGTATGGTATGGTATTGTAACATCAGGCAATTAAACACCATGTTTTTTTGTTTGCTTGAGTCTTTCTTTGCTTGTTTTTTGTTGTTGTTGTTGTTGTTGTTGTTGTTGTTGTTTTGTTTGGGCCCATTTGCAGCCCTGGCTTTTCACCAGCAGAGGTCTCTGTTTCTGAAACTACTGAGAAGTACTGACCCAGTTTTTGTAACAATGTTCACTACCAGAGGTCTGTGATGCTTCCTTGAGCCCCTTGAACCACAGGGTCATTTTTTCACACATGGTATGTATGTATACTTGAATAGCACTGATTCTTGAGAAAGTGGCTAAAACAGGTTGTAATGTTGACAGAAAAAAACAAAGTGAATTACAAAATGATATGGTATATCCTCGTAGACTAAGGTCTTGGCTTTTCAGAAATGCACAAGGCCAATCTCCCCATTATGTATTTTTTTCAGAAATCAGGCTTTTCTCCGATCATACCTTGTTTTTTGTCAACACCGTCAGACACAATTAAAAGTTATTAAAATTGTATTAATTTGGTTGCATATGTATCTGGAGTTTTTAAGTGATTATGTGTATTTTTTGGTTCACACATATGCCTTTAAATGTTGAAAATTCACTTTTGTTCTATTTTAATACTGTTTCATGTGTTCTAATTTTAAAATATGTACCGTCATACGATGCTTACTTAACGCCTAAATACAACAAACAATTTTTTGTAATTTCACAAATATTCGTGTAGGCTTAAATTGGCTATTACTTTGATATTTCAACAACTCCTAAGGAAAATGTTGTATGCACATTCCTTTAAAATGTCCAAAACTCCTTCTTACGGTGGTGACTTAAGAACTGACGGTGGTGACAGTAATCTGAGAGTGGTGAAAGTGGCCTAATTAGTACCTGCATTTAGCAAAATAAATAGCCCTCTCAAGTCAATGGCATCTTGCATAAACACTTTATTTTTGTGTGTGCACAGTATGAGCATGTGTTTTTTACTTCATTAGTTAGATTATCTAGGAAGTAAGCCACTGGTTGTTGAAAATGTGGTAAAAACAGCTTTTAAGTTGTTCAAATCCAAAATAAAGAGGTGTATTATCATAGATG
>NC_085863.1:9106113-9186113 GCF_034702125.1 Engraulis encrasicolus | reverse complement strand
CTTGAGATTTCCGGGAAGATCAGACCACGTTTTATGATCAATTATGACAGAAATGTAAGAAATTTCAAAGGGTGTACAAACTTTTTCCTGGGACTGTATATTATATGATATTATATTATATTGGGATAAGATAATATAATATATGTTATATTATGGTATGTATTTTTATTTCACAAGGGATATCCTATCACTGTATTAATTACTGTTAATGTTAATCTCACTCAGAGTTTGCGTGACAGTTCCTGACTTGCGATTTGTAATGAATCTACTGATCCTAAATTAAGGACACTTTTCTGCTGATGTTGAGATGCGACGTGAAAAGAACAGAAATTCCACAGCTGGATTGAAAAATTTCCAATATCAAGCAAAATTCGTGAAAGGACTGATGTATGGACACTTGGACAAGTATACGAGATAAAGTTTCAGTTACTAGAATTATTTTGAGTAACCGTTGAACACCTAATTAACTACTGAGGATATTATATATATTATATTATAGGCCTATTACACGCTTCGATAGTGTAACTTCCGTCTTCATCAGAGGGTCACTCACATCACATGTAGTTGATTAGTGACGTGTGTTAAAATCAGCTGATGCTATAGACAGGCTATTGAGAGGTGGGGTCTACGCTTATCTACACTTATGTTGCCTTGGGAAAGTATTATTGTCATTGTTACACAGCACTCAGTGCACAATCAAATTGCATTTATGCCTCACCCCTGCCAGGGGAGTAGCCCAAATGACGCCTTATGGGAGCAGTGGGATGGTAGCCTGATTATCATCGACTTTCAAATCTCTTCGAGACTTGGTCTGACCAAGAGCACAACAATTAACATTTCTCAAACAGCATTTCCCAAATGGCCTCCCTTGGTTTGCTAATGATTGTTTTCTCCCCAACAAAGTGGGAGGAGTTCCCGTATTTGCGGGAATTCAGAAAGTACTTGCATTGACTCTTGACCTGACTGGTAGCAACGCTGAAGCTGTTGCGTCACTAGGAGGGCACGGCCTGGCTAGTGGGATGGTACCATGCTCAGTGTCCTTCAGTCATGGAGGAAGATGAAGAGTGCTGCTAGTTCACTCCCCTGACCCAACCACCTGGCAGAATGGACTCGAACACAGAACCCCTCTCCTCCCTAAACACTTATCCATAACTACCACCTAGCCCTTTGTACTTAGCAGGGCTTGACACTGGCACCTGCCAACCAGCCAAATGCTGGTAAAACTTGGCTGTGGCTGGTAACAATTACAGTGCCACACCTTATTCAATGGTATGACATATCAGAATAGCATTTATTCTGCGTTGCGTACACGCCTTGTGTATCAATTGTTTCTATCTAAGTTCAAGAAAAAGCTCAGTTACTCAGTTTCTACTTGTTTGATTTATTTCCATGTAGAAAGCTATGTGCACTCATCTTCTGAGGTTAGCTGAACAGCGTAATGATAAAGAAAAAAAACAATATCAAATTTGTGGCTAGTAGAATAGCTGGAATAGCTCAGGAAAACCACTAGCCACATGGCAGGCAAGCGAAAAGTTAGTGTCAAGCCCTGGTAGTTAGTATACCTGTTAGTTACCTGATTTTGTAGGTAGGACACCTGCAGCTGATGCAGAAACATGGCCTGGAGAAAAAAAAAGATAAAAATGGTTATTAAATGAACTCATTTAATAGAAAGAGGTGAGTGGCCTATCAAATTAGTTTCATGGTCTACATCAAATTCTGCAGGATAGTCTATGGCAAGTCTTGTAGAATTGTATTCTATCAATTATAGATTGTTGGATAGATCGATGTTCTCCATTAACAAGAGAGATCTGAGTTTAGATAGCCACGTCTTGAAGAGAGCATTTTACAATTCCATAATGATGTGCTGTACGAATGCTTTGTGACACCAAAAATATTGAGTACCCAAACACTGCCACCTGTAGGTTTGGCTTAAAATCACAATTGTATTGTACATTCCAGAGAACCATTGGAAATACACTGGTTACATACGATTTTGGACACATCACTACACTCTCAGACAGAGCAGGTGTGGCTGACTGGAGGCAGCGGGGTTCCTAACATACCCACGTCATACCCATGATGCAACAGTGTCATTACAGTGTCAAAACCATGTCATGGCACAGTCATGGACGAGTCAAACACATGATATCAATGTCATGAATGTTTCATGGTCATGAAAAGGGCAGTCTTCACAATAACCGAATGTCACTCAGTGACAGTCATAATATGTTTATGACATTGACATAATGTATTTGACGCATGACTGTTACGATACTGTTATGACACTTAAACACTTAGGGGTTTCTTTTGCCTGAAGACATGCAAAAGCTTTTTTATCTTTTACCTGACATGTTTTTATAGCACGTCACTCATCAACATCACAGTGACCCTCTGATGAAGACGGAAGTAACACCATCGAAACATGTCAGGTAAAAGATAAAAACTTAAGGCAAAATAAACCGCTAAGTTAAACAGTTAGACATAATGAACTTAATACATATGTCTGTTATGATACTGTTATGTCATGTCCAACTGCATCATAGTGTGGGGAGGAAGCTGCACGGAGAAAAACAGGAAGACACTCCAGCGTGTTGTGAACACAGCGAAGAAGATCATTGGAGTACCACTCCCCTCCCTGCAGGACATTTACACCACACGCCTCACCCGAAAAGCACTGATGATCATCAAAGACACAAGCCACCCTGCACACAAACTGTTCAGCCTCCTGCCCTCTGGAAAGAGGTACAGGCGCCTCCGTTCCCGTACCACCAGGCTGGCGAGCAGCACAATGCACCAAGCGATCAAGATACTGAACACTCAACCCACTCTCCCTCCACTGTCAGCCTCCAGCCAGCAAGGCCACTGACAANCCCCCCCACCCCCTCATCCCCCACCACCATATCTGCGACTGAACATTCCACCTGCACTACTATATTTGTGACTGAACTTTCAACCTGCACTAACTCAAAACATGCGCACGCACACACACACACACACACACACACACACACACACACACACACACACACACACACACACACACACACACACACACACACACACACACACACACACACACACACACACAAGCACAGTGCACTTTCTGCACTAAACCCAAACATACACACACTGACACACACACACACACACACACACACACACACACACACACACACACACACACACACACACACATACACACAGACATAAGAACACACACACAGACGCACACCGCCCCTTCTACCTGCACTACACATACTACACACACACACACACACACACACACACACACACACACACACACACACACACACACACACACACACACACACACACACACACACACACACACACACACACACACACACACACACATGCTGCTGCTGTACTTGACAGACCTTTTTAATATTTATTTTTTCTTCAAAATGCTACTATTACTATGTCAGAACGCTATAAAGGACTTTTTAGGAAAAGCACAAAAGCACAACAATTACCTCTTAATGTATGTCCTCTACAAGTCTTCTGTTGTCCAGTCTTGCACTTTAAATGTCTGTATGAGCACTGTCTATGTCCATACTGTCTTAAGTCCATGTATAAGTACTGTCTATGTCTATACTGTCTATGTCCTTACCTAGATTAGTCTATGTCTGTATGGGAAAGCAAGAAATGTAATTTCAAATTCTTTGTATGACCAGTGCATGTAAAGAAATTGACAATAAAACCTACTTGACTTGACTACGTATTACGCCGGCGTCAAATATAGTGTTAACGAAAATGTCTTGATCACCAGAGTTAAACGTTACTTACTGGAACAGCAGGCAAGAAGGCCAGGCAATACAGCTGCGTTATCCTGAAATAAAGGAAACACCAATTTGGTATAGGCTACTGTCTGTATGCAAGGCTCTTTAGATGTTATCAAGAGATATTAACTCAACGCCCCCTGATTTAAGGTTCTTTTCAAGGAGTAAGATAACACAATTATAACCACTAAGTAAAGTTATAGGAAGGATATGAAACGTGAATATGCGAGTGTCCGGTGTATACTCGCACTGTAATGTGTTATTTGACTGAAGGTGTTGTGTCACTAGGAGGGCGCAGCCTGGCTATGTAGGCCCTATACTAGGCCTAGCAAACTCTACTGGCTGAAAATCCAGTAAATATAAAAGAAAGCTACCACTTACTGAGGGTTATCACGTTTTGATGTGCTATACTTTTTCTGCCAACATTCCGCGGCCCCCCTAGTATCCCTTCGCGGCCCCCCAGGGATCCCCGGCTCTCACCACTCAACCACTCAACCTCTCAACCACTGACCCAGCGTGATGTGACTTCGACCTGGTTTTGGTGTTGGGCGCACTGCACACTGTGTCGTGTGTTGGCCTACAGCACCCTCACCTGGCCACCTCTGGTTCCTGCCACAGTGCCAGCAGCAGGGTCTCGGAGTTGATGAGCACGGCCCAGCAGGGCAGGCAGAACAGCAGGATGATCAGGATGCTGCGCTGCAGGATCTCACCCACGCGCTTCAGGTTCTTACTGCCAAACGTCTGTACCAGAGAGAGTAGAGAGAGAGAGGTTCCATTGGCCCATTGTTTCCGGGTTCTATTATTGCAAGGGGAAGGGGGGAAATCCCCCTTTAGGCAGACCTAGGCAGACCTAAGGACTGTTCTATTCAATGCTAGGAGTATTATGACACGCCCCTTTAGGCAGACCGGAACCTGGTCATGTTAGGTGCCCATAGCAACCTATTACATTGGCATATCTCTACTTAAAGAATCTCTGTCTGTAGTTATTATGCACAATAAGACAAACAATCTCAGACTCAAGCACACACATATGCATCCAGCGGCCATTACATAACTTAATTATGCTACCAAAGTATAGTTTTGTTATACATACTATTCTTTTTTACTTTGTTTTTTATTATTGCTTCAACAAGGAATGAAAGAAATTGTATTGTATTGTGCACACACACACACACACACACACACACACACACACACACACACACACACACACACACACACACACACACACACACACACACACACACACACACACACACACACACACTACACACACACACACACACACACACACACACACACACACACACACACACACACACACACACACTAAACTAGACATCATGTCAAGAGGCTGACTTGGGGCCAGGCCAGCTGAAGCATTAGTCTAGTAAATAGCCAACCAGGGGTGTAAATCACTAGCCTGGTCGAATAGCCGACTGTTGACTCTGTCAATCAGTCTGGCAAAAGCCATGAGGAATCCGTCTCCGTGGAGGGTGGGATATGGTCTGATCTTACTCTATCATTTAAATTCATTGAAGTTCCAAACTCAAATTAAAACCCATATTGTGCTTTATTAGCATGCCTGTTACGTTATAGCCTCGCAACAACACAATTCCAAAGTCATCATCAAACCATGTCAGTCCCACTACCATGCTTGGCTTTTGATAGGATACACTTTTTTGTAAAACTCACTTGTTTACCACCACATATGCTTGACACCATCTAAAGTATATTTGTTTATCTTGGTCTCTTCAGATCACACGACATGGTTCCAGTGATCCATATGATTGGTCTGTTCATCTCTCTTGAGATCAAGATAAATAATTTTGCTTTAGATGGTGTCAAGCATGTGCGGTGGTAAACAAGTGAGTTTTACAAAAAAGTTCTATTCAATAGCCAAGCATGGTACTGGAACTGACATGGTTTGGGGATGCATGAATGCTGTCAACATTGGCAATCTGAAATACACCTTAAAGAAACATGCATGTCATCATGCACTGTGACTACTGAAGCAGATATTGATATTCTCCATAGGATTGCATTCAAATCTCACACCAATCTATTTAAGGCAGATGCGGACTCAAAATGTAAAAGTTCAATGCAAAGCAAGGTTGAAACGCACACTAATGACCTCCCCTTTCATCCCTTTTCATTTCGAGACGATTCGAGCCAACACAGCCCCTTCTCTACCGGATTTTAATCTGGGGTGTACTCACTTTTGTGAGTACATGTTCAAATATTAATGGCTGTATTTTGTTTTTTTCTGAGTGAACAAGAAATTTAGGCGGTTAAATATGTTGTTAAAAGGTCACTAATCATTGTGTCAAAGTGAAATTTCTGTAATGCTTTCCTATGAAAAGATATACTCAAAAATCTGCAAAACTGTGAGGGATGTATTCACTTTCGTGATATACTGTAATTACAGTATACTATGAAAATAAAGATGAATGATTGCACAGGTGCTCCCGTTTTGTTTTTATTCTTTTCACTAAATGAAGCTACACTAAGCGAGCTACCGCTACAGCCATCAGACTGAACATTCAACTTTATTTTCATAGTTGCCTCACCATTTTGTCCTGCACCTTGGATATGCACAGCATTACATTATACTGTATACAGTAGGCTTTCCTAGTGGCGTAACACCTTCGGCCTTGCTACTAGTCAGGTCAAGAGCAATGCAAGTACTTTCTGAGCTCTGGAGAACTCGGGAACTCCACCCACTTTCTCAGGAAGCAATCAATTTTGAGCAGCTTAAACTTTCAACAACTTTCTTGAGGACGACAGTTTTCATTACTCACAAATTAAATCATCAAGCATTTTTATTATTATTATCTAACTACCGGAGGAAATTGGGCCAGGCATTGCAATGACCCTGTCTGGCTGTTTGTTCACCTGCAGTGTTTATGGTCATCTGCAGGGGGCACCAAACACACATAAACACAAGGGCTTCATCCGAAAGTCCCCACTGCCTTCCCTATTGCTTTTCTATGTAGAAGGCGAATTGTGTAGGCTATACTATTGGCTGGCTTTCTACAGTGAAACTAATGGTCAGGGGGCCGCGTGACAGCTACTGGTAAGGAGGCAGTGTCTACTACAGTAGCCTATTCGGACGAAGCAAGATCACATGCATCTAGCACTGGCCAGGGGGCCAGCCTAGGTTGCTATTTCTCTTTGCTGTTATTTATGTTGTATTTAAGAAAGGAGTGAAAAAGTGAAACGTGTGTACCTGAGAGACCAGCGTGTCGCAGGCCATCGCGAGGCCAAAGCCTGTGGCAGCTGTGGTGCAGTTGATGAGCTGCAAAGATGCAGAGATGAGATGACAGGAAGAGAACATTGAGGAAGAGAACATTGGCATCAGAGATGAGGAAGAGAACACTGGCACCAGAGATGACAGGAAGAGAACATTGGAATCAGTCTTTTAGCACATGAATAGCTCTCCATGTACTAGCTCTGAGTAATGAATAGCTCTCCAATTTTCATGAATGTTGTTTTTATTGTTCCATTTTATAGCCATACTGTCCAATTTTGCCAGGTGTAAGCTGTAGTGGACAGGAAGGATTCTGGTGCAATTATTTATTTTTATTTTTAATGAGACAATATGGCTTTAAGGTAATATCGAGGTAATTGTAAGTGGGTTAATGTTATGGGATTTCAGTGATACAATACTTATTAAGAAGTGAAATAAAACATATTTCTTAAATGTTTTTAATCACCTCTGGTTCTAGTAATAAAAACTAGCATGACAAGACAACTTTGTCTTTATTTTGTCCCAACATTTAGTCAGGAAACTATTCTATATTTTTGTATCTGTATGCCCTAAACTAAAAAACTAAAATCAATAGGCCAACCAATGTGTTGCTAACCACTTTGTCCCACATTATTCATTTAACGGGCACACATATTCTATAAACAATGCACATCTATGATAATGCTGCTTCGCGTCGTGCCCGCATCACCACCTAGGTGTGCATTATTATTCCTGTGATACGCACTCATCAATTATCCCTGACTTATTCCATTGCAGATATGAATGAGCACGAGGACGAGCAGCAGAGAGTGAACAGCATCACATTCATATTTACCGCTGAGGCCAAAGCATATCCACCTAGCTCTACGTTGCCAAGGTGACCGCACCAGATGGTGATGACAAAGGGCATCATGAAGTTGAGAATTCTGGAGATGAACTGAAGAGAGAGATACACCAAGAACACAAGAATTACTATAGGTCTGTAATTATTGATCCACATGCACACACTCACTCACTCACTCACTCACTCACGCACGCACGCACGCACGCACGCACGCACGCACGCACGCACGCACGCACGCACGCACGCACGCACGCACGCACGCACGCATGCACGCACGCACGCACGCACGCAGGCAGGCAGGCAGTGGAGTAGAAGTATTCTCATGATCTTACTGGTGTAATGTTGAAACGGGGGGGGGGCTCCAGAGGAGATGTTAATGGGTTGGGGGGGGGGATATAGAGTGCAATACAGTGCAAACGTAAGATTGGTAACAAACTAACAATATATACTATACGGTATATGCCAAAAAAAAGAAATTGTAGCCTATGTGTGTTTTTAAAGGTGCACTGTTTTTACTCTGGTCACCATCCTACACAGTGCACCTTCACAGATAATAAGTTAATTTCTCTGACAAAGTTCAGAATGTTGTGCTTTTGTACATTGGATACATTTTAGGTTTTGATCGTAATGCATAACACTTTTCAAAAGGGTATCTAAATGACTGAAAATGTATCGCAAATTGTACATGATTTTGTTGATTGTAAACACTGATTGCGAGAGGGTGTCATGAAATTTTGTGGAGATGGTGATAAAATGCAATTGAAGTGGACTGTGACTGTGTTGGACATAGACGTAAACATGGTACTGCAAAGAGGGAAAATGGGTGGCTAAAAAACAAAAAAAACAAAGACATGTACACACTTGTTGCATTTTTCACCATTCTACCTTTGCTTTAAAACCATCTATGTTGTGTATGTGTTGGCTGAAATTCCTGCATGTTCGTTTTGAAGAAAAGTGGAAGAGTGTCCATTTCCAATATCCATTTGCTTTTATTTATTTTATTTACTTAGTAGATAAAGCATTCTGAGTTTGATGATCATGCCTTTACTAGCTAGCATCCTGTCCCTTTGCAAGACCAGAGCTGAAGCACCTTCCCATACAACATGTTTTTATACTAAGTTAACCCAGTTATACAAACACTACTAGTTTTGATATCTAATCACTTGTGTCTGTGTGTACAATCAGCCAGTTCTTCCATCTTGTCCCAAGGAACACAATGCCGTCTTGCTTCTGTCTCCTGCATCCGTTATCTGTTACAGTATGCCACAGAAGTGAGTACACCCCTCACATGTTTGCAGATTTGTAAGTATATCTTTTCATAGGACAGCATGCAACCCCAAACCATGTCAGTCCCACTACCATGCTTGACTGGACAGGTGAGACATTTTTTTTTTGTTAAACTCACTTGTTTACCATACATGCTATTGACACCATCTAAAATGAATGTGTCAGACCAAGATAACATCATGGTTCCTGTGATCCATATCCTTGGTCTGTTTGTCTCTGATGAGACCATGAGGAACATATTTGCTTTAGATCAGTGGTTCTTTTTCTGAACAAACGCCCCCTTGACCTCATCATAAGCCTCCCAACGACCTCCTGACCTCATCATAAGCCTGCCAACAACACCCCCCTTCGTATTGAAAAATAAAATAGACTAATGCCCCCTAATGAGAACTACTCCCCACCCCCACTCAGCTGTATCCTGCTCAATGACCCACCCCCCTCCCTTGGGCTCCTGTCCTATGAAAAAATATACCTATGAATCTGCATACTCACTTCTGTGACATACTGCAGATATTTGTTAAACTCACTAATCCACATACGTACAGTGCCCTCCATAATTATTGGCACCCCTGGTTGAGATGTGTTAAAAGCCTTAAAATAAATTCAGTGTTTATTGCAGAAAAATACTGTCACACTGAAAAATGTAGGAAAATGTAGCCTTCAACTCAAATGAATTGTAAGAAAATAAAAAAATCCCTGACTAAAAAATAATTATTTTTCATTAAATCACCTGTTCCACAATTATTGGCACCCTTAACAATTCCCAGGAAATAAATATAATTGAAGCATTTCTGTCATTTCTACAGTAGTTTACAAAGTTAACCAGAGTATGTAGGAACATTTAATTAGTAATTCATCACTTCCTGTTTCCCTGGGGTAGAAATATGACGTGACACCGAGGCCATTTCTCTTATCCACTCTTAAACATGGGAAAGACAAAGGAACACAGCATACAAGTGAGGCAGATGTGCGTCGACCTTCACAGGTCAGGCAGAGGCCACTCAGATTGCCACTCAACTGCAGCTCCCCATATCTACTGTGAGAGGAATAATTAAGAAGTTCAAAACAACTGGAACAGTGGTAAACAAGCCTGGACGAGGACCCAGTTTATTTTGTCACCACGCACATGAGGAGGATAGTAAGAGAAATCAAAAGATCTCCAAAGCTCACTGTTACACAGAATACAACAAATGGTAGCATCCTGGGGTCACAAAGTCTCCAAATCAACCATCAGGCGCTGTCTACACGCCAACAAGCTGTTTGGGAGGCATGCACAGAGAAAACCTTTCCTCACTCACAATCATAAACGCAAGCGTCTGGAGTTCGCCAATCGGTATTGGGGCTTCAACTGGGACCGTGTGCTTTGGTCAGATGAGACCAAGATTGAGCTTTTTGGCGACAAACACTCTAAGTGGGTCTGGCGTACCACGAAAGATGCGCATGCTGAAAAGCACCTCATACCCACTGTGAAGTATGGGGGTGGGTCAGTGATGCTGTGGGGCTGTTTCGCTTCCAAAGGCCCTGGGAACCTTGTTAGGGTACATGGCATCATGAATGCTTTGAAATACCAGGACATTTTAAATCAAAATCTGTTGCCCTCTGCCCGAAAGCTGAAGCTGGGTCGTCACTGGGTCTTTCAGCAAGACAATGACCCTAAACATATGGCCAAATCTACACAGAAATGGTTCACCAGACACAAAATCAAGCTCCTCCCCATGGCCATCTCAGTCCCCTGACCTCAACCCCATTGAGAACCTGTGGGGTGAGCTGAAGAGGAGAGTACAGAGGAGAGGACCCAGGTCTCTGGATGAGAGATTCTGCAAAGAGGAATGGCTGAAGATCCCTCTTTCTGTCTTTTCCCATCTTGTGAAACATTATAGGAGAAGATTAGGTGCTGTTTTGTTGGCAAAAGGGGGTTGTACAAAATATTAACACCAGGGGTGCTAATAATTGTGACACACTTTATTTTGATGTCAAAATTATTATTTCTTTATGTGGGATTTTTTTCCCCACTGAATAAATGCACTTGTATTGAAGGTTGGATTTTTCTCTTTTTTCCATTAAGGTCCCATATTATTTAGAAAAAAATAATAATAATTGGAAGCTAAAAAACACATCTCAACCAGGGGTGCCAATAATTATGGAGGGCACTGTATATAATGACGAATAACATAGACAAACACACATACCACAAGCCAAAAGCATCCTTCCAGCTTATTCAGGCATGACTATACACAAGCAGATGAATCATGACACATACACATCGATAAACAAAATGCCACTCATGCACACAGTCACTCATTCTCAAATCTGTCATAATGACATTCTAGTATTTCATTCAGGGCTGGACTGGCATAGCGGGCATTTCCCAGTGGGCCCGGCACCCTCGTGGGCCCCTATTTTCAGCCATGTACAAAAAAGGGTGCGGTGGCCCACCGGTGAGCTTCTTATGAGGGGCCCCTTTATGCCAAAAGTGCCCGGGCCCTATTTCTTCCCCAGACCAGCCCTGATTTCATTCATACAAACTGACATACAACCTAGAACACTTTGCTATCCTGTCACCATATCCTTTTGTCCGGTACAGCAAGTGTCACGTTAAATAGGCTGTGATTATTTAGGGATGCAAACATACAGTCACAGACCTGACTCCAAACTCCCCGTAACAACACAAATTAATGCACACAGTTAATTGTCCCTCATGAAACTTGGTTAAACATTATTATTGTCATTGATATTAATGTTATAATAATTATTATTATAAAACGATCGTTACTGCTGATGATTTAACTTGCTTGTAGTGCTAGTTTGCAGCTCCTATTTTACACACAGCATCAGAACCTCATGTCACTTGAGCAGCACTTGTTCAGTGGCCTCTGCCTTCCTGCTGCGTGCCTCTTCAATGGTCGTCTCATTTGCTTGCTTTCCCACACTCATCTCTGGGTCTGGCCAGTCTCCTGGGGATCTGGGCTGTATAACAGAAGAATTCCTCTTTGTGTTTTGGGGAAAGCCATTGGTATCATCCTCCTCAGCTCAGTAGTATTTGTTTTCACCAACCCTCACTACGTAATGACTTTGTTTGTGTGTTCATGTGTGTGTGTGTGTGTGTGTGTGTGTGTGTGTGTGTGTGTGTGTGCGTGTGTGTGTGTGTGTGTTCGTGCATGTGTGTGTGTGTGTGCGTGTGTGTGTGTGTGTGTGTGCGTGTGCGTGTGTGTGTGTGTGTGTGCGCGTGTGCGTGCGCGCGCGTGTGTGTGTGTGTGTGTTCTCAGCACCACTCACCAGAGGGCCCGTGAGGCGCAGGACATGGTAGAGCTCTTCTCTGTAGGGCAGAGGCAGCACTCGTCTGGACCAGCCCCAGCGGAACAGCACGCCACTAGCCGCCGTCTCCTCGCTCAGCTGCGGCGCAACCGGCAGCCCTCCTCCTGCAGCCTCTGGAAGCCCCGCATTATCCATTCACCCGTGAGGCAAGTAGAGGAGAGAGAGAGAGAGAGAGAGAGAGAGAGAGAGAGAGAGAGAGAGAGAGAGAGAGAGAGAGAGAGAGAGAGAGAGAGGGGGAGAGAGAGAGAGAGGGGTTTTCTTTTTTTTTAAATGTTCAAGGTAGCGAGAGACCCAGAGGAGAAAGATAGCCTGTGTTCCGGTGAGGCTCACGGATCCAGTTGTAAATCCATTGTAGAAAGTCAAGGAGATTGAGGGTGCACACAGACACACACACACACATGCACGTGCAAACTGTTTCTCTCTCTCTCTCTGTCTTGCTCACAGTCTTTGATGCAGCCTGTACAAATTCATGTCGCAGGGGTGGAGGTGTGTGTGTGTGTGTGAGAGAGAGAGAGAGAGAGAGAGAGAGAGAGAGAGAGAGAGAGAGAGAGAGAGAGAGAGAGAGAGAGAGAGAGAGAGAGAGAGGCCACAATTCAGCCTTCTTGGTTCTGGTAGACACAGTAACTCAGAGAGAGGGAAAGAGGGCAAAGGAGGGGTTTTGTGGTCTTAAATGTTGGTAATCTTATCAGGAATGTCCATGTAAACAGCCAATACTGTTGTGCATGGAGTATTTGCCAGTAGTATTCCATTACACAACAATACATTTGAACAAAAAAGTTGGGTCACAGTCAATAACAGCTCATGACCTGACTTTTAAATGAACTAACAAATTATCTTCTCTCATTGTTTTTTTTTACACAACTCCTACCCTTTTCACAATTTTTAAGCTTGGTGCTATTTTGTTAATCTCCATTTGCATGGACTGAAATGTTGCAAAGCACAAAAGAAAAATGAGGACGTACAAACACAACAATAAACTAAATAGCTAAAGGCTTGAAGGCGGTTGGGTTGAAGTATGTTGGTCTTCTTTGATTAAGCAATATGTTATCAGTCTCTGTTCAATTGCATTCATATTTTACCTCCAACTATTGGAGGCTATTTAGGCCTATCCAACTAACTACTAAAGAGCTCATGTTGCTTCAGAGACGCTGCAGCTGCAGTCTCCTGTGTCAGACGCTGCCTGCAGCACACCACACTCCAACCTTTGCCCTGTTGTGTTTTTTCTCTCTCTGCAGTGTTCACCCAGGGCTGGACTGGTCATCAGGCATACAGGCCATTTTCCCGGTACAACAGTCGCCAGAGGGCCAACTCTATTGATTTTTTGAAAGAAGGCAAAAAACCAAGGCACATTTTTCCTTCTTCTACATTTGCCCATCCAAAGAGCACCTCAAAGAGCACTTATTTTGAGTCCAGGAAACGCTCTTACAACAAAGATTTTTTTTCTGTTGATTTTTTTGGTTATTTTTGTTGTTGTTGTTTTTTTCTTGGGGCCTGGCCTCCAGTTTACAGGGGGTGGCCCATCTTCAATATAGCCAGTGGACTGAATCAAGCAGGAGATAGCACAGAGATTGCACGGGTGAGGCATAAATGCAATTTCGTTGTGTGCAGCGTGCAGTGTTCACTTGAGTGCTGTGGAGTGCTGTGTCACAATGACAATGGGAGTTGGAGTTTCCCAATGGGCTTTCTTTCACTTTATTCAAAAGTGGGTTGTATGTGTGTGAGGTGTCAGTTTGTGCCAAAAATGCCCGGTTGATTTTATTGTCCCATGCAGCCCAGCCTTGCAGTCACCCTCTTCATTCTTGCACAACTGCTATAGTCCTCCAATGGCAGATGCTGTATAGCTTCTGACCCCGTTGCACTTTTGATTCCTGGACTGGTAATAGTGTGAGACTTTTATCCCAACCAGCACCAATATTTACTCACTGTGGTGCAGCACATTTTGAAAAGTACCGCTCTCTGTATTTGTCCGAGTCCCTCCTTTGTGTAGGTTTGCTGTAAATGGAAAAACAAACTAACATTTCCATTACAGCCATAGAGAGGTAATCATTTCACCTTTGTAGAAGGCTTAAAATGAGTTCAACAACTTCCTGAACATTATTATATGTATTTCTTTGTATAAATCATATATGAAAATAAAATTGAATGAAAAAGAAGATATATGAAGGATTTCCTTGCAAAACGGTGTATCCACTAATTTTTACTTTTGCATTTTATTATTGGAAATGACTGTTTAGAGGTCCTATCACCTGGCCTATGTGTAAATTCATGCCATTAAAATATTTTGAGAACATACTTTTTAGACCTAGTTATTAGATAAATTGCATTTTGCAATGGAATGCCCAATACAAAAATATACATTTCCTAAAGTTCTACAAAATGGATATACGGTACACCGTTTTGCAACGAAACCCTTCAAATATAGAATATTCCCTTGTTTAACAGGTCTTTTAACCCTTTGAGGAGTCAAGACTTTTCCCCAGTTCTTCTAGAATTTTACTTGAACACTCTACAGCTCCCATAAAAGTCTGTGTGAAAAAATCTCGAAAAGTCATTATGACATCGTAATGAGAACTCAAAATTTTGGCAAAATTCTAATCATGGTAGTCCTCAAAGTGTTAAAGAGCTGTGTAGCAGCCTGTCAGGGCATGACTAAACTTTGCCCTCTGCCACGTGAGTCTTATCAGGAGACAATAATGGACAGAAGAAGAATGGCAGGAGTCAGCCAATCAGAGGAGGACGAGAGAGAAGCGACCTCTCTTTGAAGAGCAATATAACATGATGTTTGAGTAATATGAGCAGGACTATTGTTTTGCACAATAAAAATCCAAAGTTAGTACCTTTGCCACCTTTACAATACTATATAGGCCGGCGTACTTTAGCCTACTATACTATAGGCCTTGGACAAAATAACTGAAACGCCTGTCTTTTTAGTGTGGGAAGTTTCATGGCTCAAGTGGACCAGCCTGTTGGCTAATCTTCATTAATTGCACATTGCACCAGTAAAGTGACGTGTGAAGGTTCAATTAGCAGGGTAAGAGCACAGATTTGCTCAAAATGTTGCTATGCGCACAACATCATGAGAGACGTATCAGAGTTCAAAAAGGAGAAATTCTTGGTGCACGTGTAACTGTTGCATCTTTCACCGAGACAGCAAGTCTTTGTGATGTATCAAGAGCCACAATATCAAAGGTAATGTCTGCATACCACCAAGAAGGATGAACCACATCCAACAGGATTAACCTCTTACTGCAGATGGGGTCGCCGGTGGGCCTATTCACTATTTGCTGAAAATACTCAACTACATCATAACAACATTCGGCATGACAGTACCGAGAGCCTTATGTTTATGTCAGATTAAGACATAGCCATTACAATTTTGGTGACAGTAAGGTTATAACATAGGCTCTGCGCTAAGGGGTTAACTGTGGACGCAAGAGGAAGCTTTTTGAACTCTGATATGTCAACCATTATGTTGTGTGCATTGCAAAATATTGAGCAAAACTGTGCTCTTACCCTGCTAATTGAACCTTCACATATGAAGATTGGCCAACAGGCTGGTCCACTTGCGCCATAAAACTTCCCACACTAAAATGACAGGCGTTTCAGTTATTTTGTCCAACCCCTGTATATCGCATGAATATATTGTAGACTTATAGGGGTTACAGAAACACCTGTCATTTTAAAGTGGGAAGTTTCATGGATAAATTGGACCACCACCCTGGTGAACATCCCTTTCAGACAGCATCCTCTTGAGTCCAAAGTTAATCCTATTGGATGCGGTTCATCCTGCTTGGTGGTATGCAGACATTACCTTGGATACTGTGGAAATAAAGTATCTGTTAAACACATCATTTAAAGGCAGAACACGCAGTGACACAAGTGCAGCAGTTAAATTAATGATCATACAATGTGTGAATGATCAGATGGGCCTAATCACATATCTTGTATTTTATCCTTCAAATCAGGAGCGCACAATGTAGAATGGTGACCACTTGTCATTAACCAAAGAAAATAATGATATTTGTTATTAATAAGCAGCTATGTGTCTTTCAGTGTCTCAGTGGCTTACGTGCCGTTGAATGTGAATCACAGTAATCACCAAGTAACCATATTTACTATCCTTTTGAACTAGGACCACATTCACCATTGAAGGATGATCTTGTTATTGGACAATGTATTCTGTATCTGTTATTGTGAATTAGAATCACATGTGATTGACAACATTATAACCTGTGTATTATATTCATGTATGAAATGACATACAGTATACATGTATTCTCATCTTGAAATTCACTGCATCCCTCGAAGGGCAGCTGTATGATACTAACCAGAGTTTAGTATGTTATCCTTGATATTATGATCATAAGTTTTTGGACAGATACTCTGTTAGGTAATGAATAATAAAAAAATAATAAACTTGATTGGTTTTCTGTGAAACTTCATTCTGTGTGCAAATAATAATGACATGTGAGCTGTGGTGGGGAACTTGCATTTCTCACCAGATAACACTTGGAACGTTTGGTGAAAACCAAAAAGCCAAGAACGCAGAACATACTGTGCATGGTTAAAAAGGACAAGAGGGTATTGTGCATTGTGTTCTGCCCAATGCTTCTCAACAGGCAATAATGGACGGCATGCTACATTGACACAAAGATCACACACACCGCTCACGCACACATACATTAACACACACACACAAACCAACACACGTTATTCTCAACAGGCAGTGATGGACCGGGATCTGGCCAGGACAGGAAGAAAATGTTACAGTGACACCAAGGTCACCACCAGCGCAAACCAGGATCTGGAGGACAAACGATACACAGCACACACACACACACACACACACACACACACACACACACACGTTGTGATGAACACACATGCTTATACACTCGCATGAGCACACACACACACACACACACACACACACACACACACACACACACACACACACACACACACACACACACACACACACACACACACACACACACACACACACACACACACACACACACACACACACACACACACACACACGTTGTGATGAACACACATGCTTATACACTCGCATGAGCGCACACACACACACACACACACACACACACACACACACACACACACACACACACACACACACACACACACACACACACACACACACACACACACACACACACACACACACACACACACACACACACACACACACCTTCAAGTGATACTTGGCCCCTGATCTCTTCCTTGGACTGCATAGTGACTTGGCACCTAGACACTTTGGACACTTTCTAGTTTTTGATCTTGTGTGTGTGTGTGTGTGTGTGTGTGTGTGTGTGTGTGTGTGTGTGTGTGTGTGTGTGTGTGTGTGCGCAAGTGGGATAGGGAGATCTGTCCCTGTGAATATATGTGCAATGTTGTGTGTAATGTCCTTGTGTCTTCTTCAGTATTGATGTATGTATGTCTCCATTTTTCCCCTTCCCCTAACTTTGACCCGAGTTATGTGCATCTTGAAATGTCCATATGGGCATTTGTGTATTTATAAGCTACATACTGTATGGGACACCTTCATTTCCCCCTGGGGATCAATAAAATGACTCTACAACTCTAACTCTACAGAAGAGACTTTGCTAAAAGGAGCACACACACTGAAGTCAATGAGGCAGACAATGAGACAGCTGATGAGATTTCCTGGCAGCGAGGAGATATTTCATTTGGATCATTTGCTTGTTGTTGGAGAATACAATGAGAAACTTTACATCTTATCAGAACCATCTGTCCTTTTGTAATAGGTCACTGTACACACAATACAAAGGGCTTTATGTGTTTCAATGATTAACACTGCTGGCATCACCCACCTCAGGTTACCCTTGCCTTGGTGTATAGTTCAGAGGCCTATACTACAAAGCTGGTTCAGGATAAGTTACGGTTAAGTTAAGAGGTAAATCATCTAATAGAAGAGCCTGGAGTCCTAATTTTATGAAGAAAAGCTCTTGTATTAAATGATTTACCTCTTAACCCTATCCAGACCGGGCTTTTTTGGCATTCCTGGGACCGGGGGGGGGCTCTTTTGACCCCCACGTCATAACTTAGGAACCGAATGGCGTATGACCACCAAACTTGGAGGGAATGATCTTCAGCCAAAGATCTATGAATGACATCAGTTTGGTGTCATTATTGTATATTATGATGTCGTTATGATGTCATTTCCTGATTTTATTGCCCAAAATGTCACCTTAATGTATTTTCCATCTAACTTGGGTAATGCACATTAATTTTGGTTATTATGTGCATCAGACCACTTCAAATGTTCACAAGGGTGTCTGATGCTAATGAAAATGCAAAAAAATATGAAAAGTGAAGATGATGAGACTTAGATAAGTGATTTTTGGTCAGGCGTACCTGTCAGAAAACCGTTGCCATGGCAACAACAAAAATGATAAACCTAATCTTTTGGTATCACATTGTAGCCAACTTCATTTTAGGACAAGTAAAAAAGTTTCGTAGTCATAGCTTTTGTCATTCAGGAGTTATAGGACATCAAAGTAGGTGCGGGCACTTCACTTTAACTTAACCTTAACTCATCCTGAACCAGCTTTGTAGTGTGGGCCGCTGCTCTACCAATGTATTGATGACTTTGTCTGGAAGGACTGATGCATTTAAATTTGAAGTATGTTTGTACTTCCTTCAAAGTGTAAATGGTTCAACAAAGTGACTTGTCCGAAGGCTCCAGGCTAGAACTAAATGTAAATGAGTTTTGCTGCTGATGGTTTAATCCTGCCCTGATGACAGCTGAGCGTACGACCACAAAGGACCTACTAGGTGGCACAAACGTTGGACAAACATGACCATGCAAACACACTGCCATCTACTGACAAAAACAGAGCACTCACATATGATTCCATTACTCCTATTAAGGTCTTCCCCAAGAGTCACTCAAGCAGGTTACCAGTGAGATTCAGAATTGAGTTTAAAACTCTTCTGATAGACTGTAAATCACCAAATGGCCTCGGCCCTAAAAATATTGTGTAGATATGCTAGAGCAATTTCAACCTAAAAGATGTCTTAGTTCTTCAGAGACTCCCTCTACTGGTTGTGCCCAGGGTAAAATCCAGACAGGGTGAAATGGCATTTAGTCCTTTGGCTGCTAAATGCTGGAACTAGCTTCCTGTTCAAATTAGAACTGCCCCCAGTGTCAAAATAATAATAATAAACAGCTCTATTTTCATTTGCCTTTGGTCATAGTTCTACTCTCGATAATACAATAATACTTTCTACAATACACACGTATATTTTTGCACCAGCATAATTTCACAAAAATGGAAAAATGTCAATTAACCCTGGGGGTGCGCGGCCTGCCATAAGGGGGTGCACAAGCTGAATAGACCAATGGTGGATATGTGTGTTTTTAAGCAGCATTAATGAACAATAAGTAGTTTTTAATGGTATGGTGAATTGTATGCTGGAAGGGTCTATTGGAAGTGTATTTTTTTAAAGTGTATTTACTTTGTCATACATCAAGTTACATTGTAATGACGGCAGAAAAAAACATTGGGTGATTTGCTATCCCATAGCGCAAACATATTTATGCTTAGGGGGTGCGCGAGCCACATTAAAATGCACAAGAAGGTGCGCAGGGAAAAAAGTTTGGGAACCGCTGGTATATACTATTGACCTCACTTTTCTGTCGTAAGCTCAACAGGTGTTGTATTAAACTTACTCCATGATCACTTTGGAAATAACTGTTCAACTGTTTGGAAATAGTTGTTCAAAATGTTACCTTTCAACAGGTGTACTCAGTATTGCTGTGCACTGTATGACAATGTGCTATACAAATCCAATTGCTATTGCTATATTGCTATAATGAAAACAGCAAGAGAAGTTTAGCTCACTTTGTTTTACATTGAAATGAGGAGCATGCTGAAAGTTCAGTCACTTCACTTTTTGTACATGATCTAGAGATAACTTTTTATATACAGTACGTGTGATACACGGCAAAAAAGTTTTTTGTTAGACATCTCTGAAATAGGTTGCAGTGGCACGCTGCTATTGGGTGTCCATTTTGAAGACATTCTGAAACAGTTCTGCTGTGTTTGCTTAGTTTATTGGGAGGGAATCTTTGTAATTATCTACAAAGCACATCACTTCTTTAACTTTTTTTTTATCAGTGCCTAGTTTTCTATAAGTGGTTAATCATAAAGAAAATGTGAGGCTATGACCACCACCAGGTTTCTGTGCATGTTCAGTTATTAGCATTGAATCATCCTGTGACAAACAGCATTTAAGGAATAAACAGATGAATGTCTTATGTTATGCTGAACCCACTAATTAAATACATTTAATCTATTTATAAATAAATAATAAAGTCGCCGCACCATGATAAGGCACCATCAGTGAAGCGACACATCCAGAAAAGTGCAAAGAAAAACATACACACAAAGAAATGTGATGTTGAATTGAGCAATGAAATGTAATTCAAGTCGGGACACACCACATTTGAGATGCCATCCGCAAGCGGAAGTGCACATAGACACTGTAAAACTACAATGCACTGTGGTCAGACATTTCTTGAAAATGTGGTGGTAAACTACTCCAGTAGCCGACTGTCAAGTCCACTCCTTCATTTCCCAGCCAAGGGCCACGCTCCTCTGACACTTCCATGGCACGGTGTGTCTGCGCCGGGGGGGAAGTGCCACATGGGGCTGTGGTGGCTGAGGCAGGCCGGTCTGGAGGACCAATTGTGGGGCCTGACTGCAGGAGGCATGGGCCTCCCCCGGGGATCCAGCATGAGACAGGGCCGTGCCTCAACTGGTGCCCTCACGGCGGGCACGGCTCCCCAGGGCATTGGCAGCAGAGGCTGTGGTGGTGGCGGTAGAGCCGGGTACATCACCTAAAGCACGCGCGCACACAAAAATCAAAAACCCACAAGCATACAAAATGAGCATGGAATACTACTGAAATTATCAAATCTGTGCAGCACACTGAAAAAAATACTGTATGAGGCTTCAAAAGGGAGGTTTACTATCCTTCCGACCTCTGCTAGATGGCATCCATTACACCAGGGGTGTGGAACCTTTTCTATTCGAGGGGCCACTTCAAATTCCTACAAGGTTCATAAAAGTCCTCCGAGGGCCGTACTATGAACACAAATCAGGATTTCCCCATGCAATTTAGGCCTATAGTGAAGGTAGACACCTTTAAAACAGTCCCCACCTTATCTATGTCCCCTGAATATAACTTAATTGCATTGGAAATGTAATTTCTAAGATTCCTTTACAAAATATGTCATATTTCATGTGAAGTTGCATAACATTAAAATGATATCGGGGGCCGGAGACAACGGCCTCAAGGGCCGCAAACGGCCCTCAAGACATAGGTTCCCCACCCCTGCCTTACCCCTACCTGTAAAGGAGGGGTCCTGTTTTGGAACGGCGTGGCAGCAGCAGCGGCAGCGGCAGGTCTGTCTTGTGGCGACGAGGCTGACGCTGAGCTCTGGTGCTCTGGCGAGGAGGAGACGCTGGAGAGGCTCTCTGAGGAGGCGGTGCAGTAATCGCTGTCCGGCTCCGAGGGAGGGGTGGCCAGCCCGTGGTCGTATTCAGCGGCGGCATGGGAGAACACACAGGGAGGACCACCACCGTCGTCGGACACTTTTTCCAGGGCACTTCTCACTCTCAGCAAGACGTCGTCATTGTCGACATCCTGAGCGTCGCCAATGAACCTTGCGAGGGTAAAAGGTGGAGTGTCCTCGCTGTACCTGAGGGCAAGGGAGTCATGAAGACTTGGGAAACTCTTCTCTCTCTTAACACACACACTTCAAATTCATAATGGTCAAAAAAGAAAGTCTAGGTTTATGGTTAAAAAAAACCCTGCATCACAGTACTAACTAAGGAGACTGCGTTTCCACATTAGGATATAAGGATGGTTGTTTGTCACATGCATAGAAATGCTGGGGGATGAGAGGACGGTGTCAAAGCTCTTTTAATATAAGAAGTGTAAAATAATAAAAGGTTGGCCTGGGCATACTTTAGGATGGGTGCATGTGTGAGAGACAGTGGTGTAGTGGGGATTTTTAAAGTGGTGGTACGCGATTTGTAACGTCATCAAATAATTAGGCACCTTATCATCTCAACCCCCCCCCCCAACTGTTCTTGATCTACGGTCATTGCTTCTCCGTTTTCATCTGTTTGGTCAATCTCCTGCTATACTGCTACAAGCTCATTGCTTGTTGTATTCAAACATGGGCAGAAGATTTTTAAATCTCACTTCAGGAGAAGTGGATGGACTGCGCACCCCCCACTACACCCCTGGTGAGAGAGTAAGGACTGGTTGTGTGCAGCGCTGTGTGTGTGGCAGGGAGGGGAAGGACTGTGAGTGAAGTGATGGCTACAAGTGCATGTGCTTGATGTGATGAAAGGGGCATGAGGTAGTCCTACTGCATAGTGTGTGTGGTTGTTAGAGAGGGCATTCAGTATTGTGTGTGTGTGAGTGAGTTAGTGAGTGAGTGAGCCAGCATGGACTGTGGGATGTATGGGCAATGTAGCCTATAGAGAGAACATAGTTGGACTGTGTGCGTGGGAGGAGCATGGACTGTGGGAGTGGTTACCTGCAACTTGAGGGTGCTTACCTGCGGGACTCACTAGTTCGACGCCCTTTCGGTACTTACCGCTTGCGTCATACGAGCCTAAACCTAACCATAACCCTAACCTTAACCCTAACCCTATAATTTAAATTGCTTGTTTGAAATGTTTGATTACCATGTGAAGTACCGAGAGGGCGTCAAACTAGTGGGTCCCGCTTACCTGCAGCTGACTTCTCCCGGGTCGACCCAGACGGTGAGTTCTGGAGGCAGGCCCAGGTAGCAGTACTGCACCCCCGTCTCCAGGCAGGCCGACAGCAGCTCAGGATCCACGCTCTGGTGACCATTAACACGAATACACCTGCGCATGAAATCAAACAAAGAAATATTTACGATATTTTCCCAGATCTACAAATTTGCCATTTATAGGCTATTCATATCTCACTCACTAAATACACTTTAATTTTAAAAATTACATATTTATAAAAAGTTTTTCTGTTTGGAAAAAATGCTTTTGCCCATTTCCCATTGTCAATTGCTTTGTTAAAAAAATAATTTAAAAAAAACATGTAGCATAATCGTCCTTCACCTAAACGCTTGACCTTTTGTAGGGTTATCGGGGTACCAGTGACCCTTGTACTTCATTAGTAGAAGACCCATGACTCTCTCCACGAAGATGTCCACCTGCTCAGGATCCAGCATGTCTGCCCTCGTCAGCAGCGTTTTCAGCAATATTCCAACCGCCTCGACTTCTTTCCTCATTCTTTCAAGGTCAGTGCTGAAAACACTCTGCATAGTGAATAAGGGAAAATACACATGATGCTCTCGTGCATCGCATTAATGATTTGACGTTCCATTAATAAACTTAGAATCACATGGTAGGCTACAAACATAGGCCTATGTGATGACATTTGGCCATTGCCTCATTGGTTTTTGGTCAGCTGAAGTCTTGCAAAAAAGCATTTTAAGTCTCGACCACTCACCTCGATAATGACGGACTGTTTTGGGCTTCTTCAAGCCGTTTTCCCTTCCAATGGGCCATTTTTCTATGCTTGTGTTGTGTAGTTCTAATCATTTGCCAACGTGCACCTGTCAGTGTGGCCCTCACGGGTGCTGGTCGACCCTGGCCTGCAGTTTGGCCGCAAATGTGCAAATTTGGGGTGTCACTCCTCGCTATGAATTACTTCTGTTGCTTTTTATTTTATTTTAAAAAGGAATTAAGTTTATACATATTTGCAAATAGTGATGGCTATTTTGGTTGCAAATACATGGTGAAATAAATTGTTTTCCTGTAGCTAAATAGAACTCTTATTATGGCGTTTCGTGCATTATTACTACCCGGAAGTTCAAGCGGAAGTTTACATTCCAGCCACTGACTGCTGCTGTGGTAGAGCACGAGTTGACAAGAAACTTTTATATTTCGTTGCTTTATTACATTTATCGCCGGTCTGTGTCTTCTGTGTTACTTTTATGATTCCACTGTAGTACCCCCCCAACATGAAAAACAAAAGCGAATCAACCTCGGCTACTACAGGGACAGCGACGCAAATGGTAAGCAGCATCATACTACTAAGGATGCTACTCACCCAGGTGGGAAATTGTAAATAAACTCTTCTTTCTATTGCCTTGCAGATTCCTACAATGGACGAGAGAGGTGTCAACACCGATCCAGATTGGGAAAACAAGATGGTGATTATGTCCAAGTTGGCCTACATCCTCTTTAGAATGGCTAGCGTGGTGTGAAACATACACTTGGGTTGCTGTTGTATCCCAAAGGGCTTCTTATCAATTCGAGCCATTTTAATGTCATTGAACTGGACCTATGTTATGACTAAAATATTCCCTGACCTTGATACAGCGCCCAAGTTAGCCCATGGTACGTTTTAATTAAGTGTAGGCCTATCTGTCTGCAGAGGTTTCTAGAAGAGGAGACCCAACTCTTGACACAAGAGTATGATGACATCCGACAACAGCACGAGACTCAAACCAAAGAACACAAGAAGAAGGTCAAAAACCTACAACAGATGATCGCTGATAAGAAATCTCAGCATCAGGTTTGTGCCGCCTGGTTTTGACACAAGTATGCTGCTGACTAGTTAGTACTATTTAGGCTAATGTGACGGTGTTGAAATGATGATGATGCATTTGAATGTTTAATACCCAGGAGAACTCCTTCAAAAGTATCTGCTTAGGTGAAAAATACATGAAGCACTACAGTAGAATGTGATCACGTAATGAAACAACCAATTGTGATCATATATTCTGCTGTATAGTACATAAGGACCGAACAAAACCAATACTCTTTGCTGAACACGTTTTGTCTTACCTTCTTTGTTTCACATTTTCTGTTGGCATTCATTTGCTTTGACTGCCTACGCCACAGATGCTTCTGGACAAATTAGGTTCTCTTCATCTGAAACTGGAACATAGCAACAGAAAGGCACACCAGAAGAAATTCCTTGCCAAAAAAGAAGCACTTCTCACAGAGTTGAAAACAATAGAGACCAAAGGGAAAAGGTAAGACAAAAAAGATTATTATTGTCGAATATTGTGGAAGTTAGCATGTCAATTGTGAAGAAATATAGAAGCTGACTGCAAGTGGTTTCATCCTATCAGTTTGACAGACGAGTTGGAGGCCAAGAGGGAAGCACTGCGCATACTGGAGGAAGAGCACGAAGCAGAGAAGTTGGTAGCACACACACACACACACACACACACACACACATACACATACACACACACGCACACACACCGAGGGGCCAGTTGTCCCGGGCCCAAAGAAAGTTGAGGCCCTGAATTGGGACCCCATTAGATTGAACGTATTGAGGAGGGAGCCTTTTCAGATGGTTTTGTTCCAGGCCATACACACACACACACACACACACACACACACACACACGTGCGCGCGCGCACATGTACATGCACAGCCACATACACACAGACAAATTCAAATATGTGTACATACATGTACTGTTACACCTTGCACTGAATCAGTAAATATTCAACTGATTGAGATGTAAAAAATAAAAAACCCACTGTGTTGAGTGGAGACGTCTAACTGATCCTTGTGCTTGTTGACATGCAGAGAAACGTTGCAGAGCGAGATTACTGATCTCCGGAGCGAGAGAGACAACCTAAAGAAGGAGCTGGAGGAGGGGGACGGAAATGCAGTGAAGGAAGAGGTACAGTAAAGAGGGAAAACATAACATGGACTTGTAGACGCCCCCTAGAGGCAGCAAATACAATTCACTGATGTAGCATCTAGTAGTAGTAGTCCTAATAATAATAATAATAATAATAATACATTTTATTTATTAGCACCTTTCAAAACACTCAAGGACACTGTACAAAGAAAATAGTAAAAACAAGACGTATTTAAAGCTCAGAGAATTTAAACAAAATAAATAAAGCAAAACAAAGTTTAACAGTCATAAAGAATAGGGCTATTGAAATCGTTGACTTTTCAGTCTGGATTTGAACAGGGTAGAGTCAATATTGCAGATGTCAGGGGGAAGAACATTCCAGTGCTGGGGAATCAATGGGCAATCCGTAGTGCTTTCAGAGTTGATGCTCCGAAGACTAGTGATGAGGACACCTGTATTCATTAGTTTACCATCCAGTGCCACACATATTCCAAATGACTTGGTTTCACCTGTCCAATTCAACCAGCTGTTTGCCTGTGCTTGAAGCTTGGAAGCACGATCACATCATATCATGTGGTTGTTTTCTCAACTGAAGGGTAACAGAACTCGGAAAGGGTGTATCATGATGCTGCCTTCTTGCACCGCGATACAGTATCGTGACTCTGCATATCATGATGTATCTGTTAGATGCAATATTGTTACTGCCCTAATGACTATCATGATAGGAAAAGCTGCTGTATGTTGTGCGGTTTCATGTGAAATACTGTATATGATGTGAAACTTCCAGTAATTAGTAACAGCCAACATGTTGCTTTGTGTACAGATCGCTGCCCTGGAGCTGCAGAGAGAGGTGTACATGAGTGAACTGGGGGAGTGGCTTGCGGAAGCAGAGAAGCATATCAAGTCACTAAGGTATGTGTACACTTTTCCACAATCGTGAGGTTTTGTTAATGCATTATTATTATTTGATGAACCATTACATTCTGGATTTGGTTTGTATCATTTTTCTTTTGTCTGAATATGTTTCATTCAATGCTGTATCAGTGTATGTGTGCCCTTCGAGCGGAAAAGAACTTGACGTTTGTGGGGAAAGCATGTCTACGTATACTGTATATATGCACATGATAAAACTTGAACTGAAAGGATTGAGTGTGGCTAATCAAATTGCGTAGGATGAACACAATGCCGGAGTTCCTGCATCAGAGTCTGGAGTGGGAGAGGAAGATGGCTGCCATGCGAAACACCATGTCCAACCTTCAGGTGAGTGCTGCTGACGCTGCGAGCACACTGCAAGCACGGGGCGTAGGCGAAACATGTCCGAATATATCCGTGCTCAGTCCGAAACGGTTGAAATGCATGAAAACAGATCATTCTTTGCACACCGAAGCACAGTGTGAGCACGGAGCACGGACAGGCACGTGCGCGGGAGCCCGGACATGTCCCCGTTGCTCCTTGAAAATAGAACTTGGCCTTGCCGTGACCTATCGGTAGGGCACTGGTTTACTATGCCGGCAACCCAGGTTTGATTCCAGCCCGGGTCATTTGCCGATCCTTCCCCGTCTCTCTCTTTCCACTCATTTCTTGTCTGTCCTCCACTGTCCTGTCAAAATAAAGGCAAAAAAGCCCTGAATTTTTTTTTTTAAAGAAAGAAAATAGAACTCTTTCCTGCGCGAGCCTGCATTTGCTATAGTGTGTCTTTGACTTAAACCCACCCAATCAAGCTGTTGTAAATGCTCCATTATCACTAGATCCAAATCAGAGGGTAATTTGATTGTGAAGAGATAGAAAGCTTGATCAGACTGGCCTAGTGGTGGAATTTAGTGTAGTGACACAGAAGACATGGCAGGTCCAGGCTACGGCTACACTGAAGAATGACACCATTGCCAATTCAAGTGTAAACAAACCTCTTAAATGGACATCCTCTTGGCATCATTAGAGTGTGCATTCCAATATGCGGACTCCGTCCTCCACTTGTGCTTGTGGCCTCGCGTTTTGCTAACGCCCTGCCTCCGTGGAGAAAACAAAAAAGTTTCCCCGCTGTCAGCCTAGCCACAACAATTTTTGAGGGACTGTTCTTCATTCACCATACCGATTGCAAAGAAGAAAATCACTTTAGAGAGACTTTAAATTCAGTTGCTTATGATTCTGCACTGGCACACAGCTGCGCAAACACTCCTCTCTCTCTTCCTGTAGGAGCAGTTCAACAAGATGATCTCACAGATTCGAAATGGTCAAACTCTGGAGGATCTTCCAACGGTCAGCATGCCCCATCTACCAGAGATACCACTGGTAAGTAACGGACCATGATGTGGCTGGCCATACCCCATCTACCGTAGATGCAAGTGGTTAAGTGAGACATATTACCATGCCCCTGTGAATCAATTGTGATTAATTAATTCATTAATTTACTTCATTAATTAATAATTAACTAATTGTTGATCACATTTACTGCTACATTTACTTCTTATGGATTGGTTGTGCCTCTGTCTGTTAATCTCCACAGTTGCTGTACTTCAGCCAGCCAATCCACCCCGCCCCGATGACTACGATGCCCCCCCACCCCGGCCTCTTCCCCGGCCGCCCGCCGCCCCAGAGGCCTCCGTTCCTCTCGGGGCCTCCCCTGATGCCCCCCCACCCTGGCCTTCTGCCCACGCCCATAGCCAGGCCGCCCCCTCCAGGCATCCCGCACCGCCCCATATACCCCCCCCACCACCACCACCAGCCAGCGCTCCAGCCTCCCCACCGGGGCATGCCGCCCCCACACAGAGGCCCGGGCCCGGGCCCCATAGGCACCATGCCACAGAGGCAGGCCCCGCTGGCCACCACATCGCCACCGCAGCCCGCCCCTGCCCTGGCCCCGGCTGCTGCTGCTGCTGCTGCTGCTGCTCCTGCCCAGCCTGCCCAGCCCTCTCAGCTGGATAAGGTGCTGCAAATGTTGGGCACGCGGCTACCTAACAAAACAAGGTACGTCTGACTGGAGGACTGGAGGCTTCAGTCAGTTTGGTCTTGTAATTGGAGGGTCATACAGTAGGTCTGATTCCGGTGTTCCTGTTCCACTTTGAGAAACATATGGGTGAGGCATTGATCCATTAATAGAGGTGGCTTTTTGTAGGTCATGCTCCACAACGGAACGTCTTTAGTGTCAGTGTCAGCGTGCTGTGACCCCCCCCCATCAATGAAGTGTACCGTATTTTTATCATTGACAGTCGCCAACCTTGATATATATGGAAAATTTGGCCCCTTTACTGAGAGGAAGCTGAAAAACTGGCCCTCATTGACATTTGATTGAATACCCCTGCCCTAGCTCCATAACATAATAGAAGTAGAAAAGTAATTGGAAAAAATCGAATCGAATTGTGTCGTATCATGGGGAATTCTTAAGTATTGAAAATAATCAAATCCCGAAATCGATACTGTATTGTATCGTCATGGAGGCTGTGATTTACTAGCCTGGCGACGCCATCCATGTACTCCACCCAAAGATTTGTCTGGCAAAAGCCTGGAGCTCGGTTCTCTGTGTTTCGCCAATCAGCAAACAGTTGAGAGTGGTGACGTAGAACTCACCCGCGAGCTCCCTTACTGATTGGTTAAGGTAACTATATTCACACTTTCGTTTTGTTATTTGTATGCCTTTGCGACGCTAAACCGTAACAGGCATGCTAATAAAGCACAATATGGGTTTTAATTTGAGTTTGGAACTTCAATTAATTTAAATGATAGAGTAAGATCAAACCATCTCCCATCGTCCATGGAGACGGATTCCTCATGGCTTTTGCCAGACTGATTGACGGAGTCAACAGTCGGCTATTCGCCCAGGCTAGTGATTTACTAGCCTCGCACACCATCCTACGTACTTCCGCCAAGACACTTTGCTATCCGCACTACGTCTGGTACCTGTCTTCTGTGGAGCGATGTTGACTGGAGGATTTGCGCCGGTGTTCTGACAAACAGTCCTACATTGTAATTTTATCCTACGGTAGGATGTTCTGTCAGACATGTCTGTTAAACGGTCCTACATCGCCATAGATAGACGCCAGACATGTTTGTTCAACAACTTCTGATTTTTCAGAAAATGTCCTTCCTGCTTCCTGCAATCGCGTCAGATCAAACAAAGTCCAGACCATGAATACGAAATGGAAATGGTAGTATTATGGGATGGTCAGGACCAGGCTAGTGATTTCCACCCCTGGTTGTGTTGTGTCCTGCAGGTCGGAGTTGACCTCGGCGCTGCAGCAGATCAAGTCGGCGCGCGGCACGCTGGCGGGCATGGCCATGGAGGAGCTGTGCCAACAGGTGGCAGAGAGGCTGGAGCACGCACAGAAACCTGTGAGCACTCGATTACTTAAAATACATCACACACACACACACACACACACACACACACACACACACACACACACACAGACCGTCATGCATTCGCTCGCACATAGCATGGACACATACGATACAGTGAGACAGTGATGGAAGAGAAAGGACAAAAGGATTTACACCGGAAAGGTGGATGCTATTAGAGGACCATCAAAGCTTTACTTATCAGTCAAAAAACTGTATCTACTGTGGTTCAAAACAGATGGATCTGCAACTGGGTCACAGAAACATTCATGGAGAATTCTCACACTCACAAACAAAAAAGAGTAACTGTTTAAACCGATCTGTGTAAAAATCTCTTTTGTATCTTCTCCCCTCTCCCATCTGCTTGTCAGGCCATGAAGCCTATTGGCCCTCCTCAGCAGTCTAAGATGCAGCAGCCACCCCCTCATGCGCTCCACCACGCCCCCCCTCAGCACCCCCACCTGATGCAGGGCCTGCAGCCACCACCTCAGCGCACACAGGTAATAGGCTCGTTCGTTAGGATTTTCTAACCACAATGCATCAAACTGGCAAAGTGCGGATGCCCACTGCCTAGCAAAAATCTTACTGCGTGGTCACAACCGAGCCCAATAACAAGGCTCCAGGGTAGTTGGGACTAGTCTAGAGGGCCACGTTGTATGAAAGTCTGAGTACTTCATCTCGTTCTTTGCTGTTGCTTGTGACTTCTTTCCTCAGTGTTGCCCTGCTTCCATGGTGACAACAGTAGTTTACCCACTGTCAACCTAGGCAGAGCAGCTTTTTTTTGGGGGGGGGGGGCTTTCCCCCATTCAACATCCCGGTTGCAAATGAAATTATGACTGTTAAATTGTGGTTTTGTGAGACATTAAATAGAACTTCATTGATAACCAATGACCAATGATAGCTTGTCATGAAAACTGCTCATGAGGAACTGGTTTGACCCGCACCCTTTGGTTGGGCAGCTTCTATTAGCAAGGCACATCATTATCAGTTTTCTTGAAATTGCATCATGTCTGTGGCCGTTTGCACAATCCTTAATGCTGGATGCTTCACTCATGTCTTATACAGGAAGGTGTCTCCAAATATCACTGTCCGTTATCAGTTGAACATTCAATGCCTTTCCTCCATATGCAGTAGCTCTGCTACATCTCCATCAGTAATGTGCAATGGCAGTGAGCAGTGGCAATAACCTACTCGGCTACATGGAAAACCAATTTGAACTTTGCAGAAAAAACACATTAAATTTTGACTGAAATTGTCATTAACCTTGTTACATTGGTGTTAAAGAAATATAATATCTCCCATTTTTTGCTCTCTAGTGCAGTACAGCACTCTTAAATGCAGGTTGATAGTCTGCCATTCAGGCTAGGGATGCACCGATACCACTTTTTTGAAAAGGGATTCAAGTACGAGTACATTAATACATGTTCTTGCCGATAGAGTACCGATACCGATACCCTTTACCACCAACATACAATGAAAATAAATGCATGGCCTTTTTTTCCACCTGTGATATTTTTTATTGTCCACCCCCCCCTCCCCCCCCAATTCCCGTCAGTCGGTGCCCAGCTTCTGCCTGGTGTGTCAGGGCCAAGTAGACGAACACACGCAGCATAAAATGAGATGCTCCCACGTTATTCATAAACAGGTAAGAACATCTTGTCATGTCATACCACACAAGAATATACAGTATTTGATCTGAACGTTATGCATGATGAATATAGTCACTAACATACACAGTGAATCAAGTGAATGCTTTTAAATGAGTTTGCACACAACGTGATGGGGGAAAATTATTTTTGAAGTCCTTATTTTGGTGAAATAAACAGAATGTATTGAATTTGCGTGTTCTTCAAGCTCATAACACTGTGTGACTCACTCTAGTTGTCTGTTGCATTTCAGTGTGTCCATGTATGGCTCCAGTCTGGAACGAATAAGGAATGTCCCATTTGTCCCGATTGAAGAAGAAAACACACACACACACACACACACACACACACACACACACACACACACACACACACACACACACACACACACACACACACACACACACACACACACACACACACCTCAAAATAGACACAGAAATATTCTCAGTGTGTCCCCTCTCCCCACATCCTCCCTTGCGCTCATGTGCGTACACGCACACACACACACACACACACACCTACACACACACACACACACACACACACACACACACACACCTACACACACACACACACACACACGCGCACACACACACACACACACACACACACACACACACACACACACACACACACACACACACACACACACACGCACGCACACACACGCGCACACACGCGCGCGCACACACGCGCGCGCACACACACACGCACACGCACACACACATGCGTGCGCATTGAATGAATGGAATCTACAATGTGCCTTTTTTCAGGAGGATAAAAAGAATCAGTTTTGTACATATAGTTTGTTCTGTATGATAAACATTGAGTTGTACAGGAATAAATGTATGGTGGAGTATATGCCCTCAGTGTGTTCTGTTCAAAGGCCTTTGTGTAAGCGCTCTACCCTTTACAGTGACAGAGACAGAGAGAGACAGAGAATCTGATCTGCAGTTGTTTTGGTCTACTATGGCACCGCGGCGCGCATATATCATACGCCAGGACACCAAGGGCACAAGGACTATAACACCACAGGAAGACATAACTCAGGCCAGGCTTCAGCATCCATCAGGCATGGATACAGTTTAGGGTATTTTGGTCTTTATCTGTGATCAGAAATGCTCCCATCCTGCACATGCTTCCCTTATCACATGCACTGAGTAGGTTATGGGGGAGATGGTTGTGTTCATGTGTGCGGTATGCCATCAGTGTTGCCAGATTGGGCTGGTTCCCGCCCAATTGGGCTGCTTAGGATGTCCGTGTGCAGTTAAAAATGGCATTTATCAGAACCCCCCCCACACTTTTTGCCATAGAAATCAATAGAATTGGGTGGGATTTTGTGCTTCTAGGCGGGGTTTGGGCTGGAAATCATCAGACTCATCTGGCAACCCTATATGCCATTGGTGCAGCTATTTGAAGTCCGTCATGCTGAAAACGAAGAGGCAGGGGCAAGAGACTGCTGTGTGTAGTAAAGGCCAGCTCTATGACCTGGTAATGCAAATGAGAAATTGAGAAATGGCCTCTCATGATGAAAGGTTGCTGCCACCAAGCTAATATATATTGTACAGGTGAGGCATACATGCAATTTCGTTGTGTGCAGTGTTCACTTGTGTGCTGTGGAGTGCTGTGTGTCACAATGACAATGGGAGTTGGAGTTTCCCAATGGGCTTTCACTTTTCACTTTCATATTCAATATAACCAAATGCAGTCAAACTAACCACCTGCTTTGGGTAGACATGCATTGGTTATAACTTAATAATAATCATACTATGAAAACTGAAACATCTGGGCCCTGCCGACCCTGTACAGCACCCGTCTGCCATGCGGCTGACCCCGGTTCGATTCCGGGCCAGGGTCCTTTGACGACCCCCTCCCCGTCTCTCTCCCAATTTGCTTCCTGTCCACCTCTCGCACTGTCCTATCAAATAAAGTCGAAAAAGACCACAAAAAAAAATCTTAAAAGAGAAAAGACAACTGAAACATCTGATGGGGAAAAAACACTTTTAAAAAAATCAGGCACCAGGCCATATGGACATATTGTCATTAGTCTACTTAGGTGTGGCTGCATTGCATTGCATTGCATTGCTTTGCACTGCATTGCATTGCATTGCATTGCATTGCATTACGATGCTTTTATCCAAAGCAATTTACAGTATTATAAGTAGTATTGGTATTGAGTATTGGTTACCATGCGCACAGTGGACGAAGTTAGGTGCCTTGCTCAAGGGCACTCTCCAACCATGTCTGGCCTCTTAAGTCTGCTAGTAAGCATTTGCCTAGTTTTTTTAATAACTGCAGTTCAAGGAATGCTAAACTGTGTCGGATCACGTGTTGTCGCAATAAGGCAAGGTTTACAGTCCAGTCAAAATTTAGATGTCCTCCACTCCAAAGACTCATTGCAAGAATTAATACCTCCTCAACATCCAAAGGTTAAATTAATACCTGATTACTGTCCGACTTCGGTTTTCTGAATGACCCTCATAGTATTACATTACATAGTATTAAGTGTAACTAACATATTTTCTGTTAGATTACTACTTAAAGGTACACTGTGCAGGAAATGGTCAAAAAATATACTGCAACTATTCTGCTCATTGAAACTGGGCTGCCTATTGCCAAATTTGGTCTTTTCATGAAAGTTTATTAAGTAATAAATTAATATTTTCTAGTATGGCCCAAGTACAGTCATGTTTTGCAGCTAAAAATGGCTATTTCTGGAAACTCAAAATGGTGGACCATGGAGAAGATCCCCCTTTTCATGTATGAAGTGCTTTTTTCCAGTCATAATAAATACTTAGAATTTGATGGTGGTAAGTGTGAAAATGAAAAAAATGAAAAAAAGTAACATTAGTGAATGGGTAGCATAATTCTGGAAATAAACAACTAAAAATCTTACACAGTGTACCTTTAACTAATTTATGTGTTCAATAATTCATAGTTTTTAAACCACGTTGCACTTATTGAAATCTTAACCTCGGCAAAAATCCCAGGAAATCAAATAAATTTTTGAGTACACCATCATAAGTGAGGAGAGGATATTTAGAGTGCGTTTTAATATGTGACCTTGCCTCCTCCACTTGCCTCCTCCACTCGCTTCTCGTCATGATGACATCACTGACAACAGCATTATATTTCAATATCTTGCAAAAGCTCAATTGTAGAGTCTTTTTCTCGTTTGCAATTGGGATGGTCAGAAATGTTCTAAGCTATGAGATAGCCGTCTCTCATTGGCTCCCATTATAGCCCCGTTGGCGCACGCAGCCAAGTAAAAGATGAATGGGAGCCTATTGGGCTAAATGGCTCAGCAGGGATTTGTGACGATTCTGTTCTCTGGTTTGTAAAGATGTGTGCACATTCTGTACCTTATCATGGAAGTTGTATTAGAAGTGAAGTTAAAGGTTCCTGACATGGCTTTGTTCTCCCAAAGACGTGTTAGTTTTGTCCTGCAACACGCTAGCATTCGGCTAATACCTGCTGGCTGAGGAATCTCTGCGACTATTCACGACCAGAGCTGACGAGAGACGTACTCTGACTGATCCTCCTAGCAGAGACATCTATGGTCACACACCTCAACCCCCACCACCGTCCAACATGTTAATTGAAGGTGCCCAAATTCTTAAGGATGAGCGCAGTCATTTCCTTTACCCCATGTACACATGCCGCTTTTCCACCACCTTAAATGCAATAAATAACAGGTGTCCGCAACAATCCTAACATAACTTTAAACACATCGACATCTGAAGTCAGACTTAAAACTACAAAACAAATGGCGTATGCCGTAAAGTCGATTGTCACGTGTTATGTCATTGCTATAGTTGAAATAAGGGTCATTTTCACGAATCTAACACTTGACAAGATGCAAACGTGTCGGCAAATGCTTTCACTTACTCATATCTATCGAACGCGACTTCATTGTTTCCAGGGAAAAAATCACACGGGCAGATAGTTCTAAGAGAAGCGTACAGCCCCATTGGCACCCATTCATTATTTACTTGGCTGCGATAACATAGCTGCAGTGCCACTCCTGGCCACACCAGCTAGTTGTCGTTCTTGTACAAGATTCCATTTTCTTTGGGATGGTGAATGAAAAACAGTCCCCCAAAAGTTGTTGTGGCGAAGCTGACAGCTGGGAAACTTTCTCGTTTTCTCCACGGAGGAGGGGCCAGGAGGCGGGACGAGGAGACAAGCACAAGTGGAGGAGGCAAGGTCACATATTGGGATGCAGCCTTATTTAGGAAGTGCAGAGTTCATTCCAGCAGGTGGCACTGTTGATGTGACAAAGTCCTTCTCTCACAGGCCAAGAACAGAGAATGTACATTTAAACTTTAAAAAATGAAGATAAAGTATGTTAATGTGATACATTTTTATTTCAAAATAGACTAAAACATATACATATGAACATTATTTATAGAGAATGGCTGCTGTTCTATTCATTTTTTTCTCGTAGCAATCAGAGGCACTTTTGCTTCAAAACTGGTGTCTTTTTTTTTTAATAAACAGTGGTGCCCAATGAAACATTCACAACATACAAGCAAAGAATGTTAACTTCATAGTTAGTCTTTCATTTCTCATTTATACTTTTTGCTACAGATCAAGAAAGAAAAATCTTTGGAAAGGCCCATGAAACATCTACGCTGAAATCAGACCAGTCAGAAAACAAGATGGATGCAGTTGTACACCATGCTGTACTATAGTCATGTAGGCGACACTTTAATTTGTCACAAAGACAATGTACATGAGTGTAGTGTTTGAAACTTCCAAGAAAGGGTTAATGCTGCCATGTCTGATAATCCTCTGCTTGCCTAAAGGCCTGTGTAATATACAAGCTGGTCATTTAGGGATAACAGCATTGTTAAGCTTCTTTTTCTAACTGGGATGTCAAATGTGTCTATCTATGCTCAATATTATACAGCCTTTTGATAACATACGTAGTTTGGATAAAAAAAGAGATAAATCACATCATCGCTTTTTGTAATTAAGTTGGAGTTTCAGAATTTACATACAGACACAAGTTACCCAAACATTCACACACACACACACGCACGCACGACCAAATTCTCCCTTCAGCCGCATTGGCCACGCAAGTGCGCATTTTTAATAACCGCCTTGTTGACGGATTGTTCCACCACTGGCGGTGACATTGAGGAGTGTTATGGCAAGAGGGCTGCAGCCTTCACCAAGGAGGAAGAAGCTCAGAAAGGAAACTGCACATGCATCAAGAAGATGGCGGAAGTAGATGCCTGCAGGCCATAGGTGGGCAACTTGGATCTGGACTCAAATCAGTGCCACACGTTCCAAACCACCTGGGTTTACCTGTGCACTTCAACCAGGTGACTGCCCTAAATGAACTTATACAGCCGTGCAGCCCATGACATGGAGTGCGTTACAATATGCGACCTTGCCTCCTCCACTTGTGCTTGTCTCCTCATACCAGGAAGTAATATGTCATGATGACATCACTGACCACAGCATTATATTTCAATATCTTGCAAAAGCTCAATGTTAAAGCCTTCTTCTCATTTGCAATTGGGATGATGAATGAAAAACAGTCCCTCAAAAGTTGTTGTGGCTAGGCTGACAGCTGGGAAACTTAATCGTTTTCTCCACAGAGGGGCCAGGAGGTGGGGACAAGCAGAAGTGGAGGAGGCAAGGTCGCATATTGTAACGCACTCATGAACACTAGATGCCGCGTTGTAGCTTATTAGCATGGCCCCAACCCTGGGTGCCGCCGCCTTTGCCTGATATCCTATTATGTTTTTCATAGACGCCACCTACAGGACAATGTATGTATCACCTGGCCACCGATTGATGGCCGTGTTATATACCGGCTAAAACACGGCAGCGATTTGCCCTCAGCCATTCATTGTGAAAGAGGCCAGGTGATCAGGGCAATCACCTGGTTGGATAGGACGGGTGAAGCCAGGTCATTTGGAATATGTGGCACTGGAAGGTACAGTAACTGATAAATCCAGGTTGCCCGTTATTGCCTGTAGGCCATAGGCGGGTTTACTGGTGTTTCACATGCACTTAATAGCAGGTTCCTTGGGTCAGTCCACAGCCAGGTTTGCATACATTTATTGCGAACATTGCGGCAAGAGTATTTTTTAGTTTTCAGAGAAGGAAGAACGGTCCATAGGTAGGAAACCTCATTGGCTTTAGATTTGATAGCGGCCCCCAAAAGCGTTAAGAATAATAGTGGTGATAATGGGACATAACTATATAATAATATCACAGCACTGGAATTTAAGTGTTGAATAAGTTAAAAAGTTATTTTTTTCTGTTTTCATATATTGTGTGTGTGTGGTTTTTTTTCTTATTATGGTTATTCTTTTATAGGGTGTTTTGCTAACTCCGTTTCCATCCTACATTTCAAAACTTTCCCTTGGTGAATCTCTCCACCCCAAAGGCTGCATTCGAGACAACCACAACGATCAAAACATTTTCAATCACAGACAAATGCCTACATAACATCTTTTTTTAAACATTACTTTTTTTTCTTTTTCTTTTTCTTTAAAGTGAAAAGACATATTCCAGCAGATTACAACTGGGTTGTAACCCCCCCACACACAGGCACAAGGTTTTGGGATGTTTTGTAACATTGACGATTCTGGAATGCGACACCTGCACAAAAACGATTCCCTGTCTGTACTCCAAAACAACCCCCAACTACTCTAAACCCCCTTCCCCACTACCATCACCACCCGTGTTTGACCCCTGGCCAGAGGAGTCAAGCCCATGTTCAGAAAATAAAAAATCCTGCCCTGTTTTCCTTTTGACACAAGTGGCTTCACTGAGTATCTGAACTACCAGTGTTGAGTATTCAATTGCGACCAGATGATTCAAATCTGAGATGCATTGCTCAAATTCATCAACATTATTCAGGTAGCAACTTGGTTTCCAAAGGGGACATTTAACAACAACCAACTAAATTGTTAACATAGTTAACAATGACACATGAGAAACAGGGTCCATGTTGGATCATTTCTGGCAAGGATTTTTTACTTTCGGAATCCTGGATTGACTCCTCCCCCCCCTGCTCCCCCACCAACCAAAGCCCTGGCTCAGAGACCGCCCCTGGTGGCGTCTACGCTGCCCAATGACTGTACATTAGAATCATGGACTACAAGGTTCACTTTTTCCCCCCAATTCAAACACATTTGAAACATTTTCAAACACAGATTTCCTGGTTAGAAAGGCCAATGAAAAAAACTTGGTGATGGTCAATTCCAAACAGGAAATAGGAAGTAGACCATTGACAATGCTTCAAATGAACCGTGCCGTCCATTAAAATGTACAGTCATTGGCGCCGCTCGCCCGCCTGCCTGGCTCGAGCCGCGTTCTACAGATTGCGCTTGGAGGGCGGCACCAAGTGATCTGGCAGGTCGGCGGGCAGCTCGTGACCTTCCAGCTTGACCTTGATGAGGTGGTTGGCCAGCGCGAACTCCTCGTCGTCCAGGAAGCCGTCCTTGTCCACGTCGGCCAGCTTCCAGATCTTGCCCAGCACCGTGTTGGGCAGCTTGGACTTGACCATCTCCTTCTTGGCCATGGCGCCCGACACCTTGCCGTTGACGGGCGAGAGCGTGTAGAAGATCTCGTCGTAGGTGGGCTTGTCGCGCGCCACCACCCACTCCAGCTCGTCGATGCCCTCGCTGGCGCCCTCGCCGTAGCCGTGGCCGAAGGGGCCGTTCATGGTGCCCTCGAAGGCACCACCCTGCACCGACTGGCTGGGCATGGAGGCCTCCTCCTGCCGCACCAGCGTCATCAGCTTGGCGATGTCGTTGGCCAGCATGTCCTCCACCGCCTCCAGCAGCTTGGGCTTAATCACCTGGAACTTGCTGAAGTCCTGGCCGGCCAACACTTCCTGTTACAGCACACACAGAGAGAGAGAGAGAGGGAGAGAGAGAGAGAGGGGAATACCCACGTCAATACATGGACACACCACAGAGTAAAGATACACTTATGCCTTGTTCACACCAGTAGCGACCAACGTGAACGGAGCGACGGAAGTCGTTAATTCTCTATGGACGGTGCACGACCAGCGCTACCAGAGCGAATTCGCCAGGGAACTGAGCGAATTTTAACGATTGAAGTCAAGCTAATCTTATGGTAATGAGCTATGACGCGGTTCGGCGATAACCAATTGGAATGTTCACATCTCCGAATGTCCCAGGCTGTCAAGCCAGAGCCGTTATGTGATGAGCTAAATCAAACATGTCAATGTCGCGTCCAGAGCGAATACAGCGAATTCAAGGCGAAACTTCTTCTGCTACCTCCGCTACCAGGCAGCGTAATTCGCTCTTGGTCTGAACGTGACATTACTGTAGAGCACCAGGACCAAGTCCTGATCAGCCAGCACTTCCTGATACTGTAAATAACACAGACAACACCTGTTAGTACCAGGGGTCGACCGATACAGGTTTTTTAAATGGCTGATGCCATACCGTTTTTTTTTTTCATCACCCTTGGCCGATACCCAATTTCCGATACCTGATATTTGGGGCCGATATGGGTAAAAATATATATATATATATATAAAATGACAAATATTCCAGGTCTCAAGTTAAAAATAAACATTCATTTAACATTATCAAATTGAGGTAGAACTTGTAACATTTAAACACCCACTTTAACAATCAAGTAATGTCTAACAATCAAGTAATAAAAAAATAAAGTGACTTGGTGCTTTTAAAAGAACCCGAATGACATAAGATAATAAATATTGCGTATCGGCCAAAACCACGCGTGTATCGGCCGATAACGATACACTTAAAAACTGCAAATATCGGCCCGATACAAATACCGATATATATATATCGGTCTATCCTTAGTTAGTACCAGTTAACGTGGTGTGCACACGACACCAGAGGTCCTGGAATTTGTTTAAGTTTTGGCCGGCAAACGCCTCCTGTGAGGCAGAGACAAGAGAGAAAACCCTCATCCGACATATCAGAGTAGACATGGACAGAGACGGACTGCCCTAGAGGGGCCTGGGCCTGGGCCTGGACCTTGCTGAAGTACTGCCCGGACAACACCTCCTGTAAAGACACAGTCATCTACATCTCAATAAATGGCCAGATCCACTACACCAGTGGGCCTGGACCTTGCTAAAGTCCTGCACAGCCAACACCTCCTGCGAGGCACAGACAACGCGAGTACCCACACAGACATGTCAATACTTATCATGGAGGCTTGGCATTTTACAGACATGAACTACACTAGGGGGGCTGGGACTTGCTAAAGTCCAGGCCAGCCAAGACTTCCTGCTCACGGCTGAGAGAGTACCCGCTATAGCAGTGATTCTCAAAGTGTGGTCCGGGGACCACTAGTGGTCCTTGACAGAGCTCAGATGGTCCTCAAAGGGATTTCTACTTTTCCAAGATAAGCAAACTGAAGGCTATATTTGTAACACAAGTCATATTTTCACCACAATAAGGCTAGTAAATGTGAATAAAAAGTAAGTGATCTGTATCAAAAATTAGCAGTGTCGAATAGCACCCGCCAACTGTCAATTCAGTTAATACTGTAGGTGGTCCCTGAACATTTTCGGGGGGACAAAGTGGTCCCCGGTCTGGAAAAGTTTAAGAACCACTGCGCTATAGGATCAATACACAAGAGCAGATTGAGTGCTGCATTAACAACAACAAAAAGTTTGTGACACGGACTGGATATCCACACCACATGCTCCAATACATGGAAGGGATTTAGCAGATGCTGCTTTAACCAAACACTGCCAGTTTGAGTTAGTGGAATATTAAAACTAAAATGTATCCTTGGTGGAGTGCATCGATACTGCAGAATCGAATTGATAGAACTTGGCACACAAGCACTGCTTACAAGACAAACAAGTTGAGTTGTACAGTAACTTATCTGTTTGAAGAAGGTGTGACTGATCATCTTTGGCCTGTGTGAAGCACAAGCAGTGGTGTAGATTTCATTTGTACTTACTGGTTTAGTTCTAAAATTGACCAACATTATTGTCAATAACTGTGTCCATAGTTTTCATGTGATGAAGTGATGAGGAACAATTTGAAAGGAAAAGCAAGAGAACAGTGATGATCACCAGCTGGGTGTTTTAAAGATGAGCATGGTGTGGTGTCAACGGCTTACGCAAGATGGATGGCTTTTACTAAATTGAAACAAACTGTCTCAGTTTTAACTGTTGCACTGGGAGCAGGAGGACTTACATGATAAATTAAACGCCTTGTTTTTTGTTTTTTTTTATCTAATGGTCCATTTTTCATCCAGTGTCCTGGTCTCATCCTGCCCAGCCAATGTCATGACACAATTGATATTGATTCGGTCTGCTGAATCCACAAGTGATCCAATAGTTCTTTTGAGACTGCATGAAGCAGTGGCAATATTTCTTCCAGAATGATAACATCACACCACCTTGCATGTTTGGCCAAATGCAAATTAATTCTGGTGTGATCACATCACACAATTAACACGTTTTAATATTGCACACACTCCTGAATAAATAGTTTGACACTAAATGGGCTTAACAAAACAGATGACAGTAACTTACACCAGATTCAGAAAGTAAAAAACCCTACCATGGGGGTGTGTTGGCTCAGTGGGTTTAGTCTCCATACCATTAAAGGGCAACTCCTGCCAATTTCAATGTGCTGTTGTATTGCTCACGCTACCCTTGCCACAGTTTTTGGCCCAGCCCTTTCCGAGATATGAGCTCTTCTAATGGGGGCAACTTTTGTTTACATTTTTAAAAAAAATGAGCATAGGCCTAATCCAAATATTTTCCCAAAAGTATCGCTCTTTGCTAGCTGTGTGCTGATGTTGCATAACCTTTTGAATGTTTTTGGGAATAAATAAAAATGTTTTTTTGAAATGTAAACAAAAGTTGCCCCCATTAGAATAGCTCATATCTCGGAAAGGACTGAGCCAAAAAATGCGGCGTCACCGGGTACTGACAAGTCAAGGGTAGCGTGAGCAATACAACAGCACATTGAAATTGGCAGGAGTTGCCCTTTAAGCCGGGGATCGGGTTCGAGTCCGGCCCGAGGTTATTTCCCAATCCTTCCTCCTCTCTCTCCTCCCATTACCTTCGTGTTGCTCTCTCATACTGTCCTATCTAAATAAAGGCATAAAGGCCCAAAACATCCGTACCATACCTTCCTTCCTTGAATAACTATCTGATCTTGTCTGACTGATGATGTTGTGTCATCTTAACTGGTTCAGGAAATGGTTGCATGAACATGATAACTCCCTGAAAAAGATCACCCTAAACAAGTACATAGTACACAAAGTACATTTTATTCTGATTAGGGTGTCTGCTATTTACTCCTAATCCATCTTTCTGCATACCTTGACAAAGACTTGGGTCTGACATAGAATATTCTGAATATGTATTGCAATTTTTTTTTATTACAATTTAACTTTTGTTAAAATCTCAGTCTTTGTCTATTTCATCCCTTTATCTTATCTGTGTTATCTACTGTATGTCATGTCATCTGTACCGCACCCCAGCCAAGATTATTTCATATTTCATCATACGGACTTGGCAACGAGTAAACACAATTCTGCTTCTAATTCTCAGACCTCCATCTCGGAACTCCACTTCTGCACCTTTCGCCATCTCCAAAATGGTTCGTGAAACAAACCCTTTGTTTCCAAATGTGGATTAACAGTTGAAATAACTGTCTGCCAACTGAGAGCAAAACTCATCCTAATTATACCAGCTTAATTAACGTATTCATGTGCCCGTGTTGCATTGATATGAGCTAACTGTCAAGCTGGGATACCAAGACATTACAACCAACTACAGCAGCGAGTTGGAGTTTGGAGTTGGGCCATGTTAACCTCTTCCATTGCCTCGATAAAGCGGTCGAATGGCGTTAGCCGTTAGCCTTACCTGCATCTTGGCGAGCTTGGGGAAGTCTCCGGGCGAGATCTGGTGCTCCTTCTCGATCTTGGAGTAGATCTCTCCCAGGTTGGCGATCAGCTCCTTCTTCTTGTTCTCCTTCCCAAACATGTTGGGCATCTCCTTCTTCAGGGCACTGATGATGTACGCATGCACCTGGAGGAGTTGAGAAACAGAAGAGCATCAACAATGACTTCGATTTTTAAAATAAAGTCCATAAAGTGATACAGTCTAATTTTTGGAAATAAGCCTATTTTACACCTCTCCTCGAGTTGAATAATAGACTTTTACCATTCTCCTGTAATTTTAATCATTCTCTGGGTATGGCAGTGCAAATTTTATCTGGCAGCTAACTGGTCTCATAGGACTCAATGTTAACTACTAGCTGGGAGGTAAAATTTGCACCGTCATACCCAGAGAATGGTTGAAAGTACAGGAGAACAGTAAAACCCTATTATTTAACTCAAGGGGAGGTGTAAAATAAGATTATTTCCAAAAATGGGACAGTATCACTTTAAGTAGTACAAGTAGAGAAGCACGTAAAACAAAGCCCATGACTTATCATGTCCTTCATAGGAGTGATGACGATGTCCCAACAAGCTGATCATTCCATCCCATCCATTCCAATAAACAGTATTCATACCGTACCACTGCAAGCTTAGGGCGTGCACATCCAAGACAGGAACTTCAGCAGGTACCAAATCAAAACAGCATACTTGAGGAATAAAGGCCCACGCTGTATTACACATTTATGACGCAAGTAAGCCCTCTTGCGCTCAAGTCTCTTTGATCAAGAGATGGATGCTTACAGAAAACACTGCTCATTATTTTGTTGTGTTGGCTGGGCAACAGGTCTTTCCACACCTCACAGGAAAGGATAAAAAGACTGTCTTGACTGAGCAACAAAATAAAACATCGTTATTGTTGAGGGTTTAATCTACTGAAACTATCGGGCCTGTATTTTAAACACTGTACTTAATGACATCCTCGTATTCTCCCCCAGCCATCAAAAGGTTTCCTGAAAGAACTTTGACACAATGCCAAAAAACTGACTGCTACATTGTTAGGAAATGAGGCCAGGACTCAAAGCGAGTTTGACCCCAACGCCGCCAGCCCACTCCCAATCAAACTCATTGCAGAACAACCTGCACCTGTGAACACCTGCACTCCCACCCCCATACTCATGAATGGCCATCCGGGTACTTTGCTCGTAAATGTGCGTTACGCCCCTTTATGGGTGAAAACAAACGGAATGTCTCATCAACTTACATGCTACATCGGCTTGTCTAAATTAACACAGTCCATGCTTCAGCCATGGCTGTTTGGCTCTATTGTTTGAACAGCCGGCAACACAACACGTTTTCGGCATGCTGCGCGTGAACAACGCTAGTCTACAGGTCCGTATCTTTCGTTTATTAAACCCCAACAATTGACTTGCATGGGTTGTTTTCCCCCACAAATGGGCGTAACGCACATGGAAAACGTCAAGCCGTTCATGAGTATAGCTTACTCTCTTCTGATCCACCCATCACTACTGACTTCATCTTGCATCCCAGCCTAGAATACTCAAATTCGGAGCATTCTGACCCCTCCTCTTACCAAGACAGGCCTCTCTGCAATAAGCCTGTGTGTTAAAGGGGACTTCCTACCTGTCAAAAGACCCCAATTTTGTCAAAGGAGTCAACTCTACTCTTCCCAAACTTACCTAGGTACCCCACTTCCACTAACGAACCCCAGGCCCCCTAGAATCCCAACACTCCCCTTAACCAGAGATACTGTTGCTAGCTGCCTTAACCCAGTGATTCCCACATTTTCAGCAGGGAACCCCTTTTGAACTTACAAACATTTTCAAGACCCCCCACCCATCATAGTCTTGGTCTTCTATTAACCATATAAGTGCCGTTATTAACCAAATAATGGAATTATGTTGGCTATTAACCAGTGGATTTCCCATTTTTATGCAATGTCTCTTTTGTCCGTGACCCGCCTCCATCAGTACCTCCGCGACCCTGCTAGGGGTTCCGACCCCCATTTTGGGAACCACTGCCTTCCCCCACACCACACCATCCCCCTTCCCCTCTCCTGTACTGTACTGTACTGTACTGTACTCTTCCCTTCCAACCCCACCCTCCACTCTCCTCCCCTGCCAAGGTACCTTACTTCTATGAAGGTACCCCAGCTAGCTCCCCCATCCTCCTGCCCCATCACCTTGGCCAGACGTGCCCTCTTAATCATCCTTCCCCTCTCCTCTCCTCTAATGTCCTCTTCCCTTCCAACCTCCACTCACTCTCCAACCCTGCCGACAAGGATGGATTACTGCAAGGGCCTACCGGGCCCAGGCCCAGGGGCCCAAGAGTTCAGAGGGCCCTGAAGCCCAATCCTCTAAATTTCCATTCTCATGTTGTGTAAAATCACACTTTTAACAACTCTATTTTCACATATTTTCAGGGGAAAAACACCTGAATGCCGAACACTATAGGGTCTCTAACATCTGGAGGGGGCCCTTTCTTGTTGTCTGGCCCAGGGGCCCATGGAGTCATGATCCGTCCCTGCCTGCCGAGGTACCTTACTTCTACCCTTACAACCCCACCCCCCACTCTCCTCCCCTGCCAATGTACCTTACTTCTATGAAGGTACCCCAGCTAGCTCCCCCATCCTCCTGCCCCATCACCTTGGCCAGGCGTGCCCTCTTGATGAGGTCGTTGAGCTTCCTGAGCGCGGCGTTCCTGGGCAGGCCCTGGATGTCTCGGAACAGGTCCTGCTCCTCGGCCTCGAACAGCTTGCGGTTGTCGGCCACCAGCAGCGGCTGTGCCCAGAAGGAGCCGATGTAGACGCGGATGACCTCGGGCGTGTTGACGATCTTGCCCAGCGACCACATGAGGGCGCCGTAGACACGCATCAGCTGCTGCGTGCCGATCTGGTCGGCCTTGTTGAGCACCACGCGCATCTTGTCCTCGTGGTTCTTGAGCGCGCGGATCACCTCTGAGAACTCGTCCGAGATGTCCAGCTTGTGGGCGTCGAAGAGCAGGATGATGCGGTCCACGCGCTCGGCGAACCACTCCAGCACCGCCGCGAAGTCATATCCTGCGGGGGAGAGATAGAAATACACCGATGAGAACCGACTAGAAGCCCTCCAGAAGCGCATAGCCTATAGAGTAGACAGAGACGCCTGTAAAGCGTATTTGAGTCTGAAGAAAAGCACTATAAAAAACATTTGGATTATTATTATTATAGAAATGCAAAGATGAGAACCACTCAAGAACCCTCACGAAATCATAGCAACAGACACAGAAACACTAAGATGAGATCCAACTAGGCAACATTTGACCAACTAGGAAAGCACCAGGAAACACCACAGGAGCGCAGAGAAGTCATAGTCTGTGGAAAGGGGATAGGGGATAGGGCAACAAGGCAGACACACAAAGTAAGCTACATAAAAAAACGAGGTAACAGAAAGTTAATTAACCAGCATGTGTTCTACACACTCTGTAAACCACATGCCCTGTGTGTATAGGGTGCAAGTCAAGACAGAAACAGAGAGAAGGGAAAAAACAAAGAGAAGGCATTGATTTAAAGGGGGTTACAAGTGACATTGTGGGACAGGCAGAAGAAAAACCCTGAAAAAGGAAAGAAAGGAGTCATTTAATTTTCAAGTAACAAAGATGGAAAGATGTCACTATACAGTAAGAGACGGACATCTAGAGCATCAGTCTGTCAGTCATGTGTTGCCATCAGTCCCCAAACCAACTGATCACCGATAGCCATGACTCTTCGACCAGGTATATGGGGTACATCACATCAGAAATGGCAATGGGACCACCAAAGATGGACCACCCAAGACATCTTTGGCAACGAGTCTTCCCGTCATGCGTTTCCAACCAATTCCCTGAACTCTTCAACAAAGTGTGTGAGCGGCTCCTTAGTGAAACCATCTGTGGTAAGAAATGATTCTCCACTTTCTCAAACCAGACTCTCAACTACCTCCTATCACTTTCTCCCTTATACTTCTGACAGGGAAGTGAATCAAACTTGAGCCTTGAGTGAAAGCAAAGCTGGATGGTGCTGGGTGCTAATTCACAGTAATGATACAGTGTCAAGGTTGTGTTTCGCTGCGTGTCAATCACTTTTGTGTTACGTTGTTATGCTCGTTCCTCCTCAGCCACATGGAGTCACGAGAGTGAGTTTGGCGTCTTCCCACAAGTGATGTCCTCGTATATCCATCAGAGATGGGCTGAGAGCCAGCCAGCGCCACCCGGGGAGCATCCTGTGGTGTGGCCTGCCGGTAAACCCTGAAGCTACTCGAGAGTCAGGGAAGCCGACAGTGCGGGGTAGGATAAAGGGGTCAGTTGTCCCGGGCCCAGAGAGTCAATTCAAGTCAAGTCGGCTTTATTGTCAATTTCTTTACATAAGCTGGTCATGCAAAGAATTGAAATTATGTTTCTTACTTTCCCAGCTAGAGGGGGTGCCCAGAATTGGGTCCTCATTTACATTCTATGTATTGAGTCAGGGGGGCCCTTTTGGATGACCTGGTCCCAGTCCAAGCTGTCAGCGGCCCTGCTGGGAATCACTCGGCATCAGCCTGGGCTGCCGTCCCACGACATGGCTACAAACAGGTAGCGATTGCACAATAAGTTTGAAGGAAGAAGGAGGGGATGGGGGATTGGGGTGGGGATGGGGAGTTGGAAAAAGGAGAAGAACTACTCGCTCCTTTTCCTGCGCCAGGAAACGGCAGACCAAATAAGCGCCTCATCCATTCTCATGCCGCCGTCTCACCGTGACAACGTGACAGCCTGGGAGGGGCCCTTTCTGATGGAAGGCTTCCGAGGCCATACTGTGTCACTCACTCTTTCTGTCTGTCACTCTCTCTGTCTGTCTGTCTGTCTCTCTCTCTCTTTCTATCTCCGTCTCTCCATTTCTCTGCACACACACATGACGGGGTGACAACAGACTAGCCCTTCACAAACATAGACAGCCCTACACCAGGATAACAGCAGAGCCCCTAACCTCCACCCACACACAGAGAAGGTGGGTTGACAACGGATCCTGTCCATTCACACACACAGACACAGACACACAGACACACACAGGTCCTGCCCTCACACACAAGTCACACAAACACAACCTGCGTCCACCCCCCTACTCATACACAGTTTTGACATCGTCACAAAACAGGAAGGAACCCCTGGAACATCCGCTCTTCCTCGCGCTTCCCTCCTCCCTGCCCTCCCCCTCCCCCTCCTGACACGGTGGCAAGGTCAGCTTTATCAGGGGGTCACAAGGCCAGAGAGAGAGAGAGAGAGAGAGAGAGAGAGAGAGAGAGAGAGAGAGAGAGAGAGAGAGAGAGAGAGAGAGAGAGAGAGAGAGAGAGAGAGAGAGAGAGAGAGAGATAGTATGCATGTTCAGTGACAATGTAACCACCAAGTTATCAGGGAGTCCTAGGGTTAGGGCTAAACAATGGGAATGTCACAGAGCGTGTGTGTGCGAGTGTGTGCATGTGTAATAGGCATTTGCTGGATGCATGTTTCAAGATGATGGAGTGATCTATAGCCGTCATTCTGGTGGGAAACAAAATATGGCTATATGTCATCCTGCCACCGGTACCCTAAATAGCAAAGGTTTGAAAAAATAACTGATAATCAGTAACAGCCAGCGAGAACTCGTCTCTGCTCGGGAGGGAAATAGACTGATAACATTCTAGAAGACCTTTTCCATGTGTTGTTTGCATGGGAATAAATCATGGCACTGCACTGCATGCCGATCATCAACCCTCATCTTGACATGTCTAGTTTAGTGTGTGTGTGTGTGTGTGTGTGTGTGTGTGTGTGTGTGTGTGTGTGTGTGTGTGTGTGTGTGTGTGCTCGTTATTTACGCTTAAAAAAAAAAAAAATGTACAACCCCTCTTTGCAACTGCACTTGTTCTGTATATTTCCTGTGCACTTTGTATTTGCTTGTGATGTTGGCTTGATTGTGTCCTCTTTTGAAAGTCGCTTTGGTTATAAAGCGTCTGCCAAATGCAATGTAATGTAATGTAATGTAACCCAGGCCAGGAGGGACCTCATGACTTTACAGCTAGGGCACCGACATGACAACGTGCCCAGCAGCCGCAACTTTAATAAGTAACCACTGCCACCCTCCGCCATCTTGTGCAACAGGTTGAAGACAGCAAGGAGTTTATACGTTTTAGATTTTGAGTTTGACGACAACTCAAGTCAAGTCAAGTCAATTTTATTTATAAAGCACTTTAAAATACAACAGAGGTAGCTGTCCAAAGTGCTGGACAAGTAGGAGGACTTGAAAGGAATCATTCAACCTTAGAACACATAGACATACTTGAGGACATAGGACAAAATACAAAGACCAAGTATTCACACATTGTTATTCTCCCTATCCTTACCAAATCAATCTGTATTGTTGGAAAGAAGTTATTTTTCACTTATTCATAGTTCAAAAATGTGTGTCGAACTTCAGTATTTCATTCATCAACGGTGATAAGAAGATCTTCCCGCTCCCCAGCCAAAGTTCGAGCAGCGTCAGCAAGATTTTGAGCGAGAGAGCGAGAGAGCGAGAGAATGAGAGAGCGAGAGAGCAGTGACCCTGACTGGGCCCAGCCTTTGCCAAAGTCCGTCCACGAGACTCACTCTTCTTATCTCCCTACCTCGTAAAACACAAGAAACGCAGGAGTGGCTCACAACCCATCAAACGAGAGAGAGGGGGAGGGAGAGGGAGAGAGAGAGAGAGAGAGAGAGAGGGAGGGAGGGGGGAGAGAGAGAGAGAGAGAGAGAGAGAGGGGGAGAGAGGGAGATAGAGAGAGAGAGAGAGAGAGAGAGAGAGAGAGGGAGAGGGAGGGGGAGAGAGGGAGAGAGAGAGAGAGAGAGAGAGAGAGAGAGAGAGAGAGAGAGAGAGAGGGAGAGAGAGGATCAAATATTTTGAAGGCGCAATGTTATTTGGGGGTAATAAATCTAGTGCCTAGTAACGGCCGTGTGTGTATGCAGGGTAAGTGAAAAGAAATCCCGCACACTGTCCATTCCACCAACAAACTTTAATACAACGTTTCGGTCATCCGACCTTCTTCAGGTAAAGTTTGAAAAAAGTGAACTTTACCTGAAGAAGGTCGGATGACCGAAACGTTGTATTAAAGTTTGTTGGTGGAATGGACAGTGTGCGGGATTTCTTTTCACTTGACTGACAACCCGGCTGGGATACCATCCTACGCACCTGCCCAACTACAGAGGTGTGCAAAAGCGTCTTTATTGAACTGTGTACACCGCATTTCACATTATTACGCAAATGACATTTTTTGCCGTTTTCCTAAATAATCAATAGAAATGACAGTCGTCATAATTTTCAAGTAATCGGCCATTAGAGTACAATTCAAAAGTTTTTGAATGAACCTTCCAATGATAACGGTATTTTTTTAAATAACAAAAAACTTAAAATGCCCAAAATGCTCTGTTCCAAATTATTACGCAAAACAGTTTTGTAGTGTTGTAATACAAATTTCTTTCTTTTTTTCCCCATTTACATCAAAACAGTTGGCATTTGGTACCTTCTAAATTACATTTCGATGTTCAAAACTTGGTCATAAGCTGTAACTGGAATGCTGCGTTTAACATTGAAGTCAATGGCAGGGCATTGCATGGGAGTTATGGAAGCCTAGATATCCTTGATGCTTTGCTCTCAGCTGTTTTTGTTTGTTTGGTCTGGTGACCCACACTTCACTCTTCAATATACCCGTAGATTTCCATGCCACGTGTAGGTGCTTTGGAGGTGATGACATTCTAACTCACCAGACATAGCATCCCATTCATTTTCAATGGGGTTTTATGTCTGGTGCGTTAGAATGTCATCACCTCAAAAGCACCTAAACGTGGCATGGAAATCTACGGGTATATTGAAGAGTGAAGTGTGGGTCACCAGACCAAACAAACAAAAACAGCTGAGAGCAAAGCATCAAGGATATCTGGGCTTCCATAACTCCCATGCAATGCCCTACCATTGACTTCAATGTTAATCGCAGCATTCCAGTTACTAAGACAAAGAGCTTATCACCAAGTATTGAACATTGAAATGTAATTTAGAAGGTACCAAATTCCAACTGTTTTCAGGTAAATGGGAAAAAAAGAAAGAAATTTGGATTACAACACTACAAAACTATTTTGCGTAATAATGTGGAACAGAGCATTTAAAGTTTTTTATTATTTAAAAAAATACCGTCATCATTGGAAGGTTCATTCAAAAACTTTTAAATTGTACTCTAATGGCTGATGACTTGAAAATTATGACGACTGTCATTTGTATTGATTATTTGGGGAAACAGCGAAAAATGTCATTTGCATAATAATGTGGAATGCGGTGTATACAGGGTACCTGAGGGGAGTGACACTGTGGTTAGTTGTCTCCGGCACAGGGAGAGAGGGGGCCCAGAATTGGCTCCTCATAACACTACGTGTAGTTAAAAGAGTTTCAGGATTCAGGATTCAAGAATGTATTGTCATTGTCACAAAGGCAAGGAAATTGTGTTTGGGGTACAATACTTAGTAGCAGCAGGTTTTCAAGTAAAGTGAAATAAGAGGTAAAAGTGACACCAGTGCTTGACCCCCCCCAGCCCCCCCATCCCACTTAAGGGCTCTGCATACTTCACGTGCGCACTTTGGCGCGTTTGGCGCGAGAACCATTAATGACGTCATCACTTGCGCCAGACTATTCATACTTCAAAAGCGCCGCTCGCATTGTCGGAAGTGCCCTCTGCTGTTCATGAGAGAAAAGTATCTTTCGCAACTCGCAGCGTGAGTTCTACTGATGTATAAAATAGAAAGCCAAACACGGCTGCTGTAGGGCTACTGAACGTCTGACTTGTGACTTACCACATTGAAACATATATTTTTTTGTTGTAGCCTACATTGCCAGATCATTCCAAGACCATGTGAGAGCATTGTTCTGGCGGCAGAATTTATAAATAGATCGCCGAACACAACGTGCTTCTGAACAAAGTAAACAATTGTTTCACTGAACAACATTTAAGAGAGAAGATAAAATAACTCTCTAGGACATTTTATTATCCTCAAAATGATGCAGGATCCATTCTGTAGTAGCCTACAGTAGTTGTTGCCTCTCTTCGCAACTCCTGCTTTGTCTGCCTACCTGCATGGTCGCTGGTGGCGCACGACAAGTTACAAAAAATGTGGGGTGCACGACATCGCGCCACAGCAGCTCGCGCCACGGCGTGTGACGTCATTTTGGGTCACGTGACGCGCGAGTGAGGTCGCGAGTGAAGTATGAAGGAGGCTAGCGCCAGTCACGCCAAGTATGAATCCGCCTTTAAAGTGCAGCAGAGATTAAGTGCATAATACTCGACACCCCCCCCCAGTTTGTCCTGGGCCTGACCAAGGCTGTCGGCGTCCCTGTGTGTATGGCATCACCTACTTTACTCAGTCTCCATCAGGAGGAGCTGAGAGGGAGGAGGGAACATGAGGAACGATAAGATTTATGAAACTAATCATATTCCTCCGAGTTCTCAACTGAATTTTTTGAACGTGTTTAGCTGTTAGCTGTGTTTGGTCCTGTAGTATGGGGTGGGGACCCCTCTCAAGAAGGGAGTTCCCACTGGGGAGTATTTCTCAGGGGGGAAGGAGGAGGAGGAATTCTTGTTTGCAACGAACGACCTCCAGATGTTTCACACAGCAAACTTGGCTAAAGCCGGGCTTGGCTGTGAAAGCTGTGAACCTTGATAAGATGTACGTATATGTACATCCAAGCGCTTAATCATTTTTTTTACCAACACACACACACACATTCATAAAACCTGACGCACACACATTGTGGGCCAGGCACTGTAGAGGCAGGGAGGCAGGGGTGGTGGTGGTGAGTGGGGGGGGGGGGGGGGGGGGGGGGGGGGGGGGGCGTGCCCTAATGGACGCCATCGTCCTGTTTTTCCCCCGATTACGTGTCACCCCTCACCCCTCCGGTTCCTTCCTCTCAGCATTTTCCAAAAAGGAAATCTCCCTTAGAAAGAAGCATCCTGGGATAGAGAACACCCCCCATCTCAGCCAACCCCCCCACCACCCACCCTTTGCATAATCATACCTCAATCCATCAAGGGAGCCAGGATGCAATATTACATAGGCTTCTTCACTCCTAAAAATACGGCAAACATTTACAAGCGTCCTGATACAGAACCCTCCTCCCCACCCCGCATAATCACACTTGACTCCAAGTCAGTCAAGGAAGCCAGGAGGAGACAGCATTATCTTGCTCCTAAAATATGACGAGCATTTACAAACAAAGACAGATGCCGTTCATTTCCAGCTGGTGCCGGAGTGCTTCAGCTTAACCGACACACGTCAATAGAATTAGCCATATGCTCTCGGCTATTTCAAGAAATGAGCGACGACTTAGCCATGCCGTCATTCTTCTATGGCAACACCCTAACACAAGCACTAATGAGGAGCTGATGTACTGTTTGACTGCATAGAATGTAGAATGTAGAATGTTCCAAAGATTCCAAGACGAGCCTACAGTCAGTGCATGTCATGAATGAAAAGATGGGGGCTTTTTACACAGACACAGATAAAGTGCATGGATAAGACTGTGGATGAGCAAGACAGTACAGAACAGAGGGAGAGGCAGAGAAAGACTGAGGGAGGGAGGGAGGGAGGGGGAAGCTACACAGAATGTGTGTGTATACTATGCAAACATGTGTGTAGTACGTAATGCCCGTGTGTGCGTGTGTGTGCGTGTGTATGTATGCATGTCCGTCGATCCATTTGTGTGTGTGTGTGTGAGAAACACAGAGAGCCGGAGTCCTCAGGGGGTTAAAGTGCCGTGCGCTGCGCTGGCCTAATGCCTCGGCAGTGTCTGTCTTCCTGTGGGCTGCAGTGCATAGTAAACTGACACCAGCCTCATGGGCACTGGACGGAAATAGAGCCAGCCAGCAGCTGAGCAGCGCAGCGCTGTGCTGTGCTGTCCTTTGCAGTACAGTGCAGTGCAGTGCGGGGCAGGACGCCGGCCGGCAACGTTTGTGTTCACTGTACATACGGCCGCTCCTCTGATAGCGTAACCGCTGAGTTTTCACTGCAAACACGCCTCCGGGCTCTGGCTACAACCAGGCTAACCGGGTGACGGTAGGGGCCGGGGGGCATTGAGTCTTCACAACTGCTGTGTGTGTGCCGACTATGAGGGTGTGTTGACAGTACGGCTGCTATCGAGGACTGGATCAGGCCAAAGACGTAACCAGAGCGCGGCAGAGGCAGACAGACAGACAGGCAAGCAGTCAGACAGACAGACAGACAAGCAGTCAGACAGACAGACAAGCAGTCAGACAGACAGACAGACAAGCAGTCAGACAGACAGACAGACAAGCAGTCAGAGAGACAGACAGGCTGACGGAGAGACAGACAGACAAGCAGTCAGACAGACAGACAGACAAGCAGTCAGAGAGACAGACAGGCTGACGGAGAGACAGACAGGCAGGCCAGCAGGTTGGCAGGCGCTCACTGACAAAGACTTAACTAATCAGATGTCCACTTCCTGTTCTCAAGCAGACACGTGCACATCTGCGAGTCAAACACACACACATACACACGCACCAGAGCTCTCCAAGACAGTGATGCAAGATTTGGTTAGGCAGAGACAGCCCACACATATCCAGCACACAGGCAAGCAACACACACACACACACACACACACACACACACACGCACACACGCACACACGCACACACACGCACACACACGCACACACACGCACACACACGCACACACACACACACACACACACACACACACATAAGCCTGTCACGATATACGATAAGTCAATAAATCGGACGATAACTTTTTACAAGAACGATCACTTTTCTGGCCCCGATAAGTAACGATAAGTTATTTGCGTGGTGTTTTGTTTTCCCTCTCTCTCTTTCTCTACCGTAGCTGTAAGACTACTGATGGCGCGTTATAGGCCAACGCAGTGCAATGACGCTTAAATGTTGGTGTAATTTTAAGTTTCAGTGCAGTTCTGGTTGGAAAAAAGTGCATTGATCTGGCTACTTGCGTCTTTGAAATAGAACGCTGGTGTTCCCGCGCGTCGCTTATAAGCCTTGACAAAGAGTCAGCGCTGGAGACTAGGAGCGCAATATTCTTCCAGTCTCAGTCAGCGCATCTGCAACGTTCCTCAGAGAGGGGGAATGAACAGCTCCAACACGGAGGCAAATGTTCATTTTGAAACATGCGCAGCAACCCAATATCCACGACGAAGACGTGTTTGTGCAAACATGACATAGTGGTACCGTCGCGACAAACTTGCTCTGAGGCTGTTATTTTAAACCTCGCAGAGTTTCCACTATTATTTCAATGCGCCTCCTACCCCGACGTTCGTTGTCTGTTCTTTTTGTGATTTTCGCTATATTTCTTGTTTATTTAGAACTAACAATATGAATAGGCAGTGTGCAAGCAAATCATGAAGATAAGATTTGTGGATTTAAATCTGTCACGCAGGAGAATGTGAACGGTTGAGCGCGCTACAGGGGAAACATAGGCATGGCGACTCATAACTCATAAGAATCAATGTATGGGCGTTCATAAAGGACTTTAAAGTGCGCAGAATTGCAACTTGTTCCAGTCAAGGGTATCGGAGAGAGAGAGAGAGAGAGAGAGAGAGAGAGAGAGAGAGAGAGAGAGAGAGAGAGAGAGAGAGCTGCCTGCACCTGGAACTTGTGTATCTGTTCATGCTCTTTTGCTTTTCGCTGATGTTGAAATGCCTTTAACAGGGCTGATTTGGGTTTTGACTGACAATTAGCTAGTAACAACGTGCATTTGTTTGAAATAAGCTGTCTAAGTAATAATTTGTGAATTAACAATACCCCACCAGTAGGTTATTTTACATCACACCATGGATAGGCCTATAAGCCATTCAGTGTGCTTGAGAAAGATAAATAACAGAAAATGTTAAAGAAAGACTACATAACTTACCCTAATAATAAATACAAAAAAGCCTATTTAGAGCCTATTGTGCTCCCCGCCGTGATGCTTTAAAAATGTGAAGGGGTGTAGTCACATTTTTATTGCATTTTTGCGTCATTATATTGTTTGACACATTTCTTCTTGGAGCAGGCGTCAATCTTAATTATTTGAACCTCTGAGTCTGCTGCCCCAAATGTTAAATTCAATGTTTCAAGAAGGAGGCCGCACCTTGCATAGCAGTGTTTTTTATTGCACATTATATTGTTTGAAAATGGCGAGAGAGACAATATTATCGATTATCGCAATAATTTCTTGTTATCGTTATCGTCTGGCAAAAATTGTTATCGTGACAGGCCTACACACACACACACACACACACACACACACACACACGCACACACGCACACACACACGCGCACACACACGCACACACAGTAATGGACCTCGTTAGCTGCACCCTGGCTTTTCTCCTCTGACTCAGTAATGGACTGACACCCACCACCAGTCACAGCTGAAACAGGGATGTAACGGGGCGAGGAGAGGAGAGGAGAGGAGAGGAGGAGCAGGAGAGGAGAGGAGAGGAGAGAAGAGGGGGGGGGAGGGGAGGGGAGGGGAGGGGAGAAGAGAGGAGAAGAGAGGAGAGGAGAGGAGAGGAGGAGCAGGAGAGGAGAGGAGAGGAGAGAAGAGACAGTATGACGGCACCCCGGGGCCAATGGGGCCGAGGGCGAAAGGCAACATAACGAAAGTGAAATGAGAGAGCAGGGAGACGGAAAGCACCAGAGTGTTGCCTCTCAAATGTCTTGTTATCCCCCTTCCCATCAAGACACGTGACTATTCCCTCCCCAAGTCATTTCCAGTGGGGACTTCATCCATATATCAACCAAAGTGAAACTGAAATCTGAGCTTCCTGGAAATAAAATAAAAAATTGAAACACCTAAATAAGGCATGTGGTGGTGGACAGGGCGAGAGAGGCCCAAGTTAGTTTCTGGGTTTCCCCACTTCCTACTTGAGGTTGAGAGTGTGAAATCCGAGTCTACAAGTAGTTTTGAAAGCCCATAAATATTGCATAAAGTTTCCCTGGCCGCACGTTTATGATGACACAGCACTAGGGCTGTCTTCGCACATCTGCAAGTCATCTCGCTAGTCAGCTAGCAACCCTTACATTTTCAAACATTAGACTAAGCAGATAAAAGTTTTGTGGTCATTGACAGCGGTGTGTTATTGTACTCACACGTCTGTTAATAAACATGATGAGAACGACGAATGTAGTGGAGTGCCACTAAAGTGAGCAACGAGTTCTAAAGAATAAAGACGAGCCATGTCATGAATATTGCAGAAACTTTCTCCCGCCAATTACAAAACAGACACAGAGCTGGTTGCAACAGCTTTGCGTTATCCCGCTTACTACAAGGCTACCCGTAAAGAATAAAAAACATGTCATATGAGCTGTCAATATTACGTTAAGTTTCTCTAACCGCAAACTCTGACACACACTCCAGCGTTGGGTCTAATAGTAGGCTACCATTATTGCTGTGCATGCACTTCCTCACGTGAACCCCGGACAATTGGTGCCTTCTTGGCAGCCTCCAGAGCTGGTGTCTGAATGTGAGAATGTTTATTAGAAAGCACTTAAAGAGTAAACTGTATAGTTGTGATATTGTGCTAAATAAATACATTTTGATTGGTTGATTTTGACAAGGCGACAGACAGGGCTGGATTTGCACATGTCATACAGACAACTCATGTAATAGGCTAACAACACAGAGCTGGATTTGCAACATAGATATGCCGCCTGCCCGTCTACCACTGAGGGTCAGTCATCTGCCTGCCGTGGTGCTTTACGAGCAGCACTATTAGTGCTGAGGGCTTGATAATCTGAAGACGTCTGACTCTGGACGCACGGCTGTGATGTTGTTTCAGCTCTGCTCTGGATCAACTACACGGGGCTGTACATCAAAGCAGCTTGACAGGAGAAGTGCTTGTAAAAGCTTTTCGACGTGCAATTTCAAGGGTCGATTCTCACATGCCTACATACAGTACACACAAACGCTCTTACTCACTCGCTCTCACACACACAGACACACACACACGTTTCATGTTTGCTCAGCACTAACTCCAAAAATGTCTTTACCTTTTCATTCGAAGCAAAAAAATGCTTGCTTTCAATATTGACATTTCCTTTAAGTATTTCATGTATGAGTGGGGTAAAGGTGTGTGTGTGTGTGTGTGTGTGTGTGTGTGTGTGTGTGTGTGTGTGTGTGTGTGTGTGTGTGTGTGTGTGTGTGTGTGCATGTGCATGTGTGTAAATAAGGCTTTGGGCTAACGCTTTGAATGAATTTCAGGGCATTGTAACTAATTCTGTCAATCTACTGGAAACAATTGGCATAAACATGATGTACTTCAATTTTAAAAAGTTCCACGTCTCAATAAAGGACAATACTCTGTGACAATGTGGAGTGGAGTGGCACAGCCCAGCTTATGTAATCATTAGCCAACTTCTGCTTTGCAGATGGTTGGCTTTCAACGCCAGCGGGTCTTTGTTCCAATAACAGAGGGAGGCGAAGGGGGTTAAAAAAAAAAAAAAAAGGTTCCAGAGAGGAAGGATATTTGGCGATGTTCAGGATCAGGGATTTCTAACCTGCGATACGCAACACTAACATCTGACCGGCTAGAATGACATCACAGCTTGGCACAGCTGCCTAGGAGGGTATCTGAAAGGCATTCTTTGGAACTTGGAAGTCTCCTCATTATGAAGCAGCGTGTGGGCTGCCAGTGCCCAAAAATGTGTTGTTCAGGGCTGTAAAATTAACCTTTTTCATCACTAGCCAAATTGAATAGTAGATGCAAACATGCACTCACTACCAGTCACAGTGGCTAGTAAGGTTTCTTTTCTACCACCAGCCAAACAGAATTTTCGCCAGGCCAGTTGGTTACTTTAGAACCCCGTTGTTGTTGATGTATACTTGAGGGGGATTATTCACAGAACTTGAATTTCCCCTTACAAGACCAAAAAAAGAAAAAGAAGGAAAGAAAACAAAAAAAGAAATGATTGTGCTGTTCTGGCATGAGGACAATCACGGTGACGCCGATGATGACTCCCGCCTCAACGAGAAGCCACGTTGACAAAGCAGCTGTTGTCACCGCTTTGCCATATGCGTACAAATCATCCGCAGTGTGTGTGTGTGTGTGTGTGTGTGTGTGTGTGTGTGTGTGCACGAGAGAGAGAGAAGTGAGTGAGTGAGTGAGTGAGTGAGTGAGTGAGTGAGTGAGTGAGTGAGTGAGTGACAGAGAGAGAGAGACAGAGAGAGACAGTCAGGACCGCTATGCGCCAAAATGAAACCGTCTGATTCCAAGCTGCGGGACACGGCCTGCCAAAAAACTGGTGGAACAACTCTTCAGTAGTGCATATTGTAAACAAACTAAACACCAGTAGGCCTACTCTTATTTTCAGTTACTCACAAGGTCATCAGGGCAATCTCAACACACCAGCATCAGGGCTACAACTTGTGAAAGAAGCATAAACTAATAGAAGGAATTTCTGTGCGTTTTTTTGTGAGTACTAAAAACAAGTGGACCATGGACATGTTTTAACATCCAGAAAAGATGGGACTTCCAGCAATATCTGGCAAGCAGGTGACAATATAACCTCTGGGGAAGGATGGGGGATAAAATGTTTACACACAAACTTATGTACTGAACAGGAACTTCCTGGATCATCTGGATGTCACACTGAACTCTTAAATGAGACTTGGGGTATTGAAAATATCTAAACTTCGGTCCACTCTTTGTGCTTGAGGCCTCACGATGCAAGGCAAGACGTCATTGGCGATAAAATAGAAGTTTAATTCAACATCTAGAATAAGCACAATTCAAAGGTCATTCTCTCACTTACAATCAGCATGTTGAATGGGTAAAGACCCCCAGAAGTTGTTGTGCCTAGAGACTGACAACGGAAAATGTAATCGTTTTCTCTACGGAGGTGGGGCGTCAGCGAAGCACAAGGCCACAAGCACAAGTCGAAGTTGGGAGGTTAGATGTTGAAATGGACCCTTGGTCTGGCTGACGACCAGAGGCTGGGTCAACAGGGCTCTAGCCATCAAATGTCAGACAGATCCACAACCAATCACTTTTCATTGGGGGACCTGGGGGACTTTCAACTGAGAGACTAATTCAGTTCTAATTCTGATGTGGAAATGAGATGGTGTTAATCTCTGGACCTTAATAAGAGGCCAAACTCCTTTTCATTAGAGTCACATGTCAAGGTGAGAACTTAAGTCGCAAAAACTGAAGAGGGAAGTCTCTCCATAGAAGGAGATGAATATAAAATTCTGCTGTAGTGTCACAGCAGGTGACATTCAGTTTCACCAAATGTTCAGCACAGGCCAAAAGTTTGGATACACCTGTTCATTCAATGTGATCTACTTATTTTCAATGCTACTTACAGCACATTGTAGATTCTCGCAGAGGGCATCAAAACTGTGCATGAGCAGATAAAGAATTGTGTGCTTCATTATGTGCTTGTCCAACAGTGATGTCAGCTGTCTATCCACCTGACTTCAACACACAACACACCTGATGGTCTCACATGCTTAAACACGCAGTAAAAACACCTAGTCAAGTCAATCTTTAAATTCAAGACATTTAAAACCTAGTTTTTGATGCCCTTCGCGAGAATCTACAAGGAACTGTAAATAGCCACAGAATTAAAGAGAATGCATTGAATTAGAAGGTGTGTCCTGAAGCATTTGGCCAGTGCTGCATTTCTGTAACTGGATGAGCTGGAGAAGGAAGTGCAGGCCAGGCCAGGGCAGGGGTGAGTTTCTCAAAAGAGAAGTTGTTAGCCTGTTAGCAACTTCGGTAGTTGCCAATGGGAAAATGCATTGAAAACAGCAAAGTAGCTAATGTAGTAAGCAACTTTGGTTTTGAGAAATTCACCCCAGGCCAGGCCAGGCCAGGCAGGGCAGAGCAGAGCAGGGCAGGGCAGGGCAGGGCAGGGCAGAGCAGGCAGGCAGGCTAGTCAGCAGACTCAAGCAGATTATTAACTAGAGCTAACCCTGGCCACATCCAGGACAGCAGAGTAGAGCACAGCATGGATGCCACTTGGACAGGAAACGTGCACGCGTATTAAGCTCCAGGAACTCTGCCCAGAGGTGCCCACTGAACAAGCAGGAGAAGATGAGCCCAGAGAGAGCAGAGCTGAGTAGCTTTGGTAAAGACTGGAGGAAACACTAAGAGGAAACACGAAGAGAACGGCTTGACAATGAAAGATGTTCGCTTGGTATGATACAGTAAACTTGACAAAGTACATTATATGATACAGTAAACTTGCCTTGCATGAGAACAGATATAAGTGTGGTTTTCTTTCTTGATTTCTTTTTCAGATACAGCCTATAAAACCCTTTTTTTTAGTGTGAGCGTGCCCACGTTTGCAACTTGTTTCAGGACTGAGAAAGACATTCAAGCCTTTCAGCATCCTTTTAGAGGTTAATCAAGGCAACGTCCAAACATTTTGAGTTTTGGAAGATGAATTAGAAAGCCTTTATTAGAACATGTCAAGAACAAAGCCAACATGTTTCAACATACCTAGCTCATATTTTACACACACTCCCACACCCTCACTATGAAATCCTATCCATGCATTAACCGGAACTGGAAGATGCAGTCTGCAGTGGACTTTGGAAGACCAAGGTCCTCTCTTGAGCAGGGAGGGAAAAAAAAGAATACAATGCCGCCATGATCTCTCCTGTCCTATCACAGCCCAAGCCTGCTGCTCCGGACTCTCTGGAGACATACAAGATGGGAGATGGCGAAAGAGCCCAGTACGCTACGCTACGCTACACTACACTACACTACGCTACACATGATGCAACAGAGGACAGGAAGAGAGGGAAAGAATCTCTCTCCGTTGGGACAGAAGTGGGAAGAATGACAAGAGTTTGGAAAGAAAGTAGTGGAGACATGGGAGAAAAGAAGAGATTGTGTGTGTGTGTGTGTGTGCGTGTGATGACAGAGGGACAGAGAGTAAGAGATGGGGCTGAAAAGTAGGGGAGAGAGCAAGCTTGTATCCTATATACACACAGGGAGAGTGTGTGTATGTGTGTGTGTGTGTGTGTGTGTGTGTATGTGTGTGTGTGCATGTGTGTGTGTGCATGTGTGTGTACATATACGCACAGGGAGAGCGGCTATTTGGACAGGTGCCACTCAACACACACAGACAATGGAGAGAGCAGAGCAGCACTGCAACACCACACTCATGTTTGCCTGAATTTCCTGTGAACTCTGCCTGTGTGTGTGTGTGTGTGTGTGTGTGTGTGTGTGTGTGTGTGTGTGTGTGTGTGTGTGTGTGTGTGTGTGTGTGTGTGTGTGTGTGTGTGTGTGTGTGTGTGTGTGTGTGTGTGTGTGTGTGTGTGTAGCTGAGGTACCACATCTGTGCAGAAAGAGCAACAGATCTCTTGTTTTGACAAGTAACAAGTTGGTGAAACACAGGGTCGTGTGTGTGTGTGTGTGTGTGTGTGTGTGTGTGTGTGTGTGTGTGTGTGTGTGTGTGTGTGTGTGTGTGTGTGTGTGTGTGTGTGTGTGTGTGTGTGTGTGTGTGTGTGTGTGTGTTGTTTTTAAATAGGAACCATGTTGAGGGAAAAGGCGATCAAGTTCATAGTTTCCATTCCGTTACAGCAACATGGGCAGATCCCCCATTAACGAGGATATCAGCCGACTACAACAATCACAGACCTTCACAAAAGGAAGGTCAATAGGCCGAGAGTGTGAGTACAGGGCTGGGCGGGTGCTGCCGAAACAAACACACAATACCTTACGGTGCTAAACTCACACAACCAGACAGGCACCAACAAACACACAGGCATGCACTCACGCACACAGACAGACACACGCACCCACTGGCACTCACTCACACACACAGACACACGCATACACACAGACACACGCATACACGCATACACACAGACACACGCATACACACAGACACACGCACAGATACATAGATAGACACATGCACAGAGACACATAGACACACTCACACAGACAGACAGACAGACAGACACAAATACACACGCACACAGACACACGCACACAGACACACGCATGTGAAGACACAGACACACATGCAAAGGCAAAGACACACAAACACCTGCAGGCACACACTCGAACTGGCAAACAAAAACCCCACTTCATGTTTTTCCACACATCCATTCATCTATCCGTTCGCTCCACTTCTTCAAAAGCATCCCGATGTTTTCTCAACCTAGACACAAAATGGGGCAAATGCAAACCCAACCAACAGACCCCCCCACCTCCTCCAATCTCCTGTCAAACATCACACACAGCACAGGGCCGTTGACAGCTTACGCTGGGCTCAGGACAAAGTCATATGAAAGGACCCCCTACCCAAATACATACAATGTATAAGGGGGACCCAATTCCTGGGCCCGGGACAACATACCCCTTTGTACCCCCTATCGGCAGGCCTGATCACACACATGCACTATACTATATATAGACATGGAGCAAGAGAGCGTGTGGCTAGTGGCCACGTCTAAGGAACATAAAGAAACACAGCTTATCTCCTTCCTTCCTCCTTTTGGAGGTATAGGCCAACTTCCACATCTTACGGCCTCTTATGGAGTCCTATGACCCCCAACTGAGCATGAATCCACGGAGAGCCTCTGGATGGGAAAATATGAATATCAACGTGGAAATATCATTAGTGGAAATATGGATATCAAAGGCTAAGGGGCCTGGTATACCCATCAACTAGCCTTAGCCTATTGCCTGAGACTAGTCATTTCCAGATTAATTGCCTGAGATTAGTCATTTCCAGATTAATTGCCTGAGATTAGTCATTTCCAGATTAATTGCCTGAGATTAGTCATTTCCAGATTAATTGCCTGAGATTAGTCATTTCCAGATTAATTGCCTGAGATTAGTCATTTCCAGTGGGGAAAATGTATGATTTGTAGAAACAAAAAGGTGCAATGTGTGTGTGAAATGAACAGCTTTTCTTTATTCTGTGACATCCAAACAGTCAGAATAGAGTGACAATGAGAAACGCTTCAACCAGTCTGGGTGCTGCAGTGGGACTAAGGCACGAACCAACAAACAACATAAAAAAGGCACCACCACGACTGGCCATCATTTTCATTATTGGAAGCAGGGCAGGCCCAAAATCACTAGCCTGGGCGAATAGCTGACTGCTGACTCCGTCAATCAGTCTGGCAAAAGCCATGAGGAATCCGTCTCAGTGGACGATGGGAGATGGTCTGATCTTACTCTATCATTTAAATTAATTGAAGTACCAAACTGAAATTAAAACCCATATTGTGCTTTATTAGCATGCCTGTTACGGTATAGCGTCGCAAAAGCATACAAATAACAAAACGAAAGTGTGAATATAGTTACCTTAACCAATCAGTAACGGAGCTCGCGGGTCTACGTCACCACTCTCGATTGTTTGCTGATTGGCGAAACACTGAGAGAACCAAGCTCGAGGCTTTTGCCAGACGATGTGCGGAGCCAAAATCTTTGGGTGGAGTACAGAGGATGGCGTCGCGAGGCTACCAAAATCCCACAATTAACAAAAAATGATGGGAAGCCCAGGTGCTGAGGGGTCTCTCATTTTCTTGCTTATTTGAGATAAAAGAAAAAACTGGTGACATCATAATCACGCGCCGTCCGCCGCACCCACCACTAGCATGACCACGCTGCAATCGACCTTTGACCTGTACTCTCTCCCACTCACTAATGTATGCCATATTAGTCATCTCTGGCGGGAAACTGTACAGCATAAATATTGTCATCAAGAAGAGAAATGTGTATTGTGTGTTTAAAGTATAAACAGTTTTCTTTGCGCTCTGTGACGTCCAAACAGTCAGAAGTTGGCGGGCGGTGGTGCCATCGTAATCACATGCAGCCTGACACGCCAATTACTAGTAGTAGCGCCACACTGTAGCTGACCTTTCCCCTCCCCTATTTACTCCTTGCATCTTTCAGTGGACGTAGCCGGGGCAGTGACAAGTACGTCACAAGGTCACCCACTCTTCAGTCATGACCCAATCATGCCCCAGAGATGAAAGGACGGAGAAGAAATATAACACACGCGTGATGCGCCCACACACAGGGACGCTGACAGCTTTGAGTGGGCCCAGGACAAAGTTGTGTGAAAGGGCCCCCCTACCCAATACATACAATGTAATGAGGACCCAAAATATGCAGCCCCTCCTCACTCCCGGAGCCAGGGACAACTGACCCCTTTGTCTTCCCTGTCGGGCTTCCATACGCACACACCCTCTCAGAATGTCCCAAGTCGAACCTTCACAATGAATGAGCCAGACTCACTACACTGCCTCACTGCCTCACTGCCAACCTCAGAGTGCCAGAGTGGGTGATGAATGACTCGTACGTCTCACCACCCACAGATCACAGTCACTACGCTACGCTACACTACACTACAGAGTAGACTTATCTATCCTGAGTGAGTCAATGACTTCAAGTCACTAATGACGGAAACAGACAAATCACCCATCTCAATTGAGACTTAGACCCACTTCCCACTTCCTGAGACTGATTCTCAAAGGACGCACAGTGCGCACAGCTGAGCAGTCCAACGGACAGGGAAGTGAACCTCTCAGAGTGAGAAATACAACAGAGTGGTCAGGAATGCAGGTGAGCTTCGCAGCCCATCCGTTCCTCATCCGCGGGTCAGAGTTCTCACTCAGGCATTAAGTCTTTACAGTTAACCGGCCCCTGGCAAGCATACACAAACACACACGCATGAAGACGAGCACGCACGCACACACGCACACACACGAGCACATACACACGCACACACAAGCACGCACGCACGCGCACACACACACACACACGCACGCACGCACATACACACACACGCATGCAGACGAGCGCGTACACGCACACACAAGCACGCACGCACGCGCACACACACACACACACGCACGCACGCACATACACACACACGCATGCAGACGAGCGCGTACACGCACATGCAAGCACACACGCACAGGCACACACACAAATACACGCGGACGTGCACACACATAGACACACACATATCTCCTCCCCACCTTAGGCATCAGGGTTTCCCATGCCCATTTCCAGGGATTCATAGACAGCACCAAAATGTTTGAGGGCTAAACGTTATCTGCTCTGATCCATTACCTAACCCTGATCCAAAGGACTGTGTCTACCTAACATACTTAAGGGTGGATAGATGCATCTAGCCAGCCTCGAAGTTCCGCAACGATTTTGCTATTTTATACAATTAATAGTTATTTTGAACTGGTGGGAAAATGTCACTTGTACCGAGACACACAGCACCGAGATTTTCAGCTTAAAGCTTTACATGTTCGTCTAAACATTTGTCTTGGTTTAACAGCTCATTCGTAGATTTTTTTTTTGAGGAATGCAAAACCTTTAATTAGCTGAACTTCATTCTTTAATTCCCCCCGAGGGGAGGGCGGGACTAGAACAGAGTTTTCAAGAAATAAGCCTACTAAACACTCTGGTCTGCCAGAAACTTCACAACTTTTACATCAGGGTTTTAGAACATTCTCAGCAGGCAACATACAAGATGCCAGACTTTCACTCTCATTTAAGGTTCCTGTTTTTTCTTTTTCCACAAGTCGCCATACTGCAATACTGAACAGAGACAAAACACCCAATTATAATTGCCATTGTGTGTTAACTGTTCCTTCCCGGCGCACGTCCAACATGGCCATCTTTTTCACAGGCCCAAACATGCGCTTCCAGAAACACAAGAACTGACACACACACTTGCAAACACACAGAGAAACAGACATGCAAACAGAGACACGCACACACAGACAGACAGAAAAAGACACACACACGCACACACAGACAGACAGAAAAAGACACACATACACGGAAAGACAGACATGCTCACAAACACACCATGTGCACAGACACGCAGACACGCAAACACACACACACACGCAAACACACACACACACACACACACACACACACACACACACACACACACACACACACACACACACACACACACACACACACACACACACACACACACACACACACTACACCTCAGGAACTGAGACTTCCCCATCCGTCAGTGCAGTGAGTGTATCAGTGAGGCCCTGGCCTGGCCCCACCCTGAGGGCTCGTGCGGCGGGCGGCAGCAGCGTCTGTTTCCTGGCCGATGTGGCCCCCAGCTCTTTGTGGCGGCATTTATCTCAGGGTGCCACTTAGCCAACACACACTCGCGCACACACACACACACACCAATACATTCACACACGCATGCAGGCAGGCACACACGCGCACTCACACACACACGCCAATACATTCACACACACTCAAAGGCAGGCACACACACGCACTTGTCTTCCAAAGCCAAACACATGAGCCTGCACACACACACACACACACACACACAAAAAGGATAGAGGAACAGGATGTCACCTCAGAGTGACTTGGAGGACCCCTCACCTCACATATGACTCACCGGACAGACACACACAACACACTTGCATTTCCCGAAAAATATTACAAACGCACACACTCAACAACACACACACGCTAACACACAAGAGATTCACACACCCACACACAGGAATTGGATATATACAGCACAGAGAGCATTGTTATGCACCAATATAAACAGGACAGCTAAAAATAATCTCCCTGGTTAACGAGTGCGAGTAGTTCTAGGGAAGAAGAAGATGCAGCCAATTGAGTTAGCGTGGCTACTTCTGAGCAGGGCTCTCAGGGTGTGGCGGGCCGCATGGTTCAATGGGGCCTGTTCAAAGTGGGACAGGACATCAGCACACGCCACACTCAAGAAGCCGTGCGAAGACCTCCGAGTCAAACCATGTTGTTCTTTTTTGCTTTCTTTCTCACTAGGGATGCAAATTATCGATTAATTTATTAATCATTTAGTTGGTAGCCTTATCGATCGACTTATGATAAATTGATAAGCGGCGTTTTCCCCCCGAAATCTCAATGTTTCTCGGGAAAAAAACTACTAAATCTAAAATTTTTAATTAAAAATTGAGATTGAGATGAATTTTATTTCAAAGATTTAATCCAAAGGTGATTTAAATATTCCCCTATATTCACACCCCTCTTCACACACACTTTTCACATGCCAATTTCACCTGGGTCTCTTTTCAGCTGAGTTGTCGATTCATTTCGATTAATATTTTTTAATCGATTAAAGTCGATTGATCGATTAATCATTTGCATCCCTATTGCTCACTAATAGTATAAAAATATCCTAAACCAGAGTGCCTTGGTTGTCCTGTTGATTTTCGATGCTCAACATGACCCAAAACAGCTGCAAGAGCTCTGTGTTTCTGATGAGAAGGATGAAGGATGCAGGCAGTACTTCACATCACAGTTTCTCAAACACAAGCTCATGTGCGTTGTGCATTGTTGTGGAACAGAGTACTGGGCAGGGAATATTAATGCACTCATTATTCTTTCTGGACAGCGGAAAACTCGCATGAACAAGCGCAAAGACAAACTACCTGTGAGGTGACGAGACCGAGAGGGGAGGATTCAGATAAACGAGAAGCAGAGAGAGAAGAGGAGCAAAGGTGAGACAAAGGAGAGAAGGGGGTAGGTTTGTAGTGACAAGAAGGAGAGAGAGAGAGAGAGACAGAGAGAGAGAGAGAGAGAGAGAGAGAGAGAGAGAGAGAGAGAGAGAGAGAGAGAGAGAGAGAAACAGAAACTAGCTTTGGGTTCACCAGGTGAAAGCTGAAATCAAAAGAAAGGACACAAAGCAAAGTGAAAAGAGAAAGTAACCGGCTGTAGATGGCTTATAGAAAGAAAAGTGAAAAGAAAAAGAGAAAGTAAACTGTTTAAGGGGGGGAAGGGGCCAGAAAAAAACAAGACCGTTCACTACAGAACATGACAGATGAGAGCAGAGATAAGGAGAAGGAGGTAGAGACAGAAACAGAAAACAAATTAGAGTGACACCTTCAATATCGACAGTCATCCAAAGAGTTTAATTGTAAGCAACTGACTGGACCTCTACTGGGAGCTTGATGGATAGAACTGAGATGGTTCCTCAGGAGAGAGTTCCTCATCTGAAGAACTTCCATCTGCCATCTGGTTGATGTAACAGGGAAAACCAATTACACCTGCTAACAACTAAACTCTTTGGATAACACTTACATAGATGAATGAGAATCTTCACAACAATAAGAGCAGGGGGGAAAAAAAACGAGAGAAGTGTGCAATGGAAAGTGGATTTGTTTGTTTGTTTGTTTACATTTACGGCCAAATATGCAACTGTGGCTATTTCATGGCCAGTACAGGTAATAGAATTCGCCTCAAATTAAAAATCTACAATGATATAAATAATTGAATAAATAGATTAAATAAGTTTGGTCACATCAATACATTTTAAAAAGTTCAAAACCTTTAAAGGTGGGACCTTATTAAAAATTCCAAAAATAGTGTCTTCTTTAAAAAACTGTTGTCTTTTCCTTGTGATAGCAGGGCAAGTTAGAATATGCTTCAATGGAAAGTGGAAGAGATGAAGAGATTAGAAGAGGGAGGGAGGGTAAGAGACCGAAAGAGAAAGAGAGCGAAAGCCAAGAGAAGTCGAGTAGTAGAGCAGTCACGCACTCATTTTCAAGAGTGGGTGCGCATGTTGATTTTTTTTTTCTTTTTTAGCAGGTGTGAGACAATAGTGTCAGACGGTCAGTCTGCACACTGCACTTGTGCTCCAAAAATAAACTTAATTTAATTAAAAAAACATAACACATTTCGGTCTCCGTTGGAGGCCAATTTCAGGTGGTTTAGTAACTAACCCAGCTAAGCTTACCCTGAGGGAGTTGCAGGTTTATCGTTGAATCAAACAAGTTCCACTCGTTCAGAGTTAACACGAAAAGAGATTAAGCCTGCTTTCTGGAATTACCCCTCTGGAACTTACTCAAGAATATGCTTTATTTTATTATTATTTTTAAAGGGACACTGTGTGAGATTTTTAGTTGTTCATTTCCAGAATTCATGCTGCCCACTCACTAATGTTACCTTTTTCATGAATACTTACCACCACCATCAAATTCTAAGTATTCATTATGACTGGAAAAATGGCACTTTTCATACATGGAAAGGGGGATCTTCTCCATGGTCCGTCATATTGAATTTCCTAAAATAGCCATTTTTAGCTCCAAAATGACTGTAATTGGACCACACTAGTTAATATTTGTTTATTACTTAGCAAACGTTCGTGTAAATATCAAATTTGGCAATAGGGAGCCTAGTTTCAATGAGCAGCATAGTTGCAGTACCTCTTTTGACCATTTCTTGCACAGTGTCCCTTTAAACGTTCTTGGCCTTGGCTAAGGCACTGTACTGTTACACAGAGACCGGGGTTCGATTCCAGCTCAAGGACGTTTCCTGATCCTACCTCATCCTCTCTCCTGACATTTCCTGTCCTCTCTCTACTATTCTGTCACATAATAAAGGCACAATAATATAATTTAAAAAAACATCTTATGTTTTTATTCAGAGAGAGAGAGAGAGAGAGAGAGAGAGAGAGAGAGAGAGAGAGAGAGAGAGAGAGAGAGAGAGAGAGAGAGAGAACAATTGACAGAGCTGTTAAAACCTTGGGTCGAACTTGACCCGAACCCAGGTCCATGGATTCATGGTAAGGTACCCTAGCCCCCTGAGCCCCGATGCCCCCATATGCATGTGTATTTTTTAACTAGATAAAGTTCATGTTTGGAGCACAGGTGCAGTGTGCACACCCCCCCGTGTGATCGCGCCCCTCCCTCACCTCTGCTGATCCTCTGCTTCTCTCCCGACAGGATTCCGGGGGTGTCGATGATGCTGATGCTGTCCAGAACGGGGTTGGGCATCTGGGCGCACACAAACCTGGCAACACAACGCAACACACACACACACAAACACACACGCGTACGTACACAAACACACACACACACACACACACACATACACAAAACAAGAGCAAAAGGTTATGAGGTTACATGGACAAAAAACAGCTGTGGGGAGAATGTTGCATTTTCGTTGTCATGGTAATGCAAACAGTGCTTGCACACACACGCATGTGTACGCAAAGCATGCGCGTTCCAACCCAACAGCACTGCGACTACTGTGAGGTTCTACAGAAAAAAAGACATTTAAATCAATAAAACATATTCATCCTCGTCATAACCAATGGCTCATGCCAAGGGACTCACACCAGAGGATGACTGGCCAGTCAAGACACTTGTTGTTTTGTTTTTGTTTTCGTTCGGGCCTTCCCTGTAGTGACAAACCCAAAGCCTGACTCTTCCTAACTGCGCCGCCCAAAGAACCTCAGCAGGGCCCACGAGACAGGACAATAAGCAGAGAGAGAGAGAGAGAGAGAGAGAGAGAGAGAGAGAGAGAGAGAGAGCGAGAGCGAGAGAGAGAGAGAGAGAGAGAGAGAGAAACAGAGAGACAGAGACACAGAGAGACAGAGAGACAGAGAGACAGAGAGAGAGAGAGAGAGAGAGAGAGAGAGAGAGAGAGAGAGAGAGAGAGACAGAGAGAGAGAGAGGTTCACCAAGCCCCTGAAATAGCAACCTTATTGTTTTTGGACCACGTCCAGCACATAAGTAAGAAAACCATACGCTGCACTTTGGCCCAAAGTCAGCACAGGCAAGGCCGACAAGACACGCACACAGGCCTGAGTAAGACACAGAGTGTGTGCACACAGATTGTTGTTTTCCCTGCAAACATATCTTTTCACATTCTAAGTGTGTGCCGACATAATAAGCAGAAACAATGCGTGATTGTGCCCCGCTAGAATAGTGAGCGTGTGTGTGTGCGTGTGTGTACGTACGCGGCACACACTTCCAAATATGGACCATGGACTGGCAGACGGCGTGATCTTCCCACCTTCGCTAGCGTTTGAAAGTGAGGTTGTGCAAGACGGACCGGTGGGCCGCACTTAAGGAGCCGTCCTCTGCTGGGGCCCAACACTTATCGTTATCGCTCCCAAAAAGCCTTCTTCTCACCTTTTTTCCATGCAGAGAGCCATGTGGTTGAGGCTTATCTGTGGCAGGCCGGGCCGGGGTGCACATAACTCAACCCTTCTCGTAATGGCACCCTGCATCCCAGGGCAGTACAAATTATCTTTTTCCCCCTCCTCCTCCTCCTGGCTGGCTGGCTTCAGCAGAGTGCTTGCAGGCTGAGGTCATACGAAAACAAGACAGGCACCCCCTCAGGCCCCTCACCCCCTCTTTCAGCAAAACCCTGGCCCTGCACCCTTCAATCACTCATCCTTCCAGATTTCCTGTCATTTTTGCCTTAAACTCCCCGTCCCCCTCTCCCCTCCTCCATCCAACTCTTCCCATCTCTATCTCTCTACCTCGTCTCATGTTGTCACTCTTGCCCTCCCACCTACCCATCTTCAATCCTCCTGCCCAGCTCGGTCTCTCTCTCTCTCTCACACACACACACACACACACACACACACACACACACACACACACACACACACACACACACACACACACACACACACACACACACACACACACACACACACACACACACACACACACTCAGTCAGTTTTTCCACATTTGCACCGGCCTAGTGCATTCTTCCCGTTCTTGACTGTGCCTGCCAGCCCAGAGCAGAGCTCTCCCTCAATGTTTAGTTTTTTTCTCCTTGCCTGACCATCTTGCCAATACACCAAAACAGGCCTGAGAAAAGCAAACAGACAGAGGAGCCGTAGGCAGAGCCATGATTCAGACCCCGTCCATTATACCCACATATACAGTATTTCATATGAAACTGCACAATGTGGTCTTCACAACTATGGTTGTTTCAATTTGTAAAGCGACTTTGAGTGTCACGAAAAGCGCTATATAAGGCCTATTTATTATTATTATCATCATGATCATGAAATATCGCTGACCCCCTATCCACCTTGACCAATGGGAAACACTTATAGACAGCACAGGCAGAAGGCAGAGCGGGGACAGGATTGAGATCCGCTTCTCTGTCTCATATCCAGCGGGTTTCATTTCGTACAGTATTTGGTATGAAATAGTACAATATTGCCTTTACAATCATGAGTCTAGCCCATCATCAGTGTTCCCAAAATCATGAGTCATGACACGACTCTGATATCGGCCAACCCCCCATTGACCTCCACTAACAGATGTTCTGTGGGAAACACTAGACGGCACAAACAGGGGGGGGGAGTAGGGCCAGGAGGATAGACAAACAGACAGACAGACCCCCCCTCCCTCCATCTTATAGCCAGAGGGCAGTAGAAGTTCCTCCAAGAACACTGCAGACACCCCCCACCCCCCCCCCAGCTAACCTGATGACGCTAGAGGTGAAAAACAGTGTTAGGTCTAAATAAAAAGAATATCTGTCAATACAGTCAAGCCGTGTGCGGTGTAAAATCTTCTCATCTTTCATTTGTCTGATTTGTCCTGTCGACATCAGCACATCTAGAGGCTGCCTCTTTATTGCTGAATTTTGAACATTTTGAACACTACACTCCAGACCGCCCTGTAGCCCATACACAGAGGGTAGTAAGTCACTAGGAGTCCTCCCAAGAACACTCCACTCACTCCAGCCTGTCAAACACACACCGCTGGTGCCTGGAGCGGTTCTCTGGGAGCTCACACGAAGAGGGGAGAGAGAGAGAGAGAGAGAGAGAGAGAGAGAGAGAGAGAGAGAGAGGTATTTATGGCGGCCAGGTCAGTCAGTTCCAGGTTAGTTAATATGTAGGAGGAGAAAGTGTGTGTGTCAGTGTGTGAGTGTCAGTGTGCGTGCGTGTGAGAGTGTGTGTGCGTGTCAGTGTGTGTGTTGGAGTTTATGTGAGCAAGTCTGTGTGAGTGTATCAGAGTGTATAAGTGTGTGTGTGCGTGTGTACATGCAAGAGTGTGTGTGTGTGTGTGTGTGTGTGTGTGTGTGTGTGTGTGTGTGTGTGTGTGTGTGTGTGTGTGTGTGAGTGTGTGTGCATGCAAGTGTGTGTGTGTGTGAGAGAGAGAGAAAGAAAGAGGAGAAGGCGTAGGGAGGGATCTGAGGGCAAATACCCTTGACACATCACCCCAGTCACCTTCAGTTCACCTGATCACTGCCTGCCTGCCTGGCTAGCTAGCGGGCATGCACACCTGGCTAAGACAGAAGGAAAGAAAGAAAGAAATAACAGGCAGTACCCAACCGTGACTTGTCTTGTGAGTAATAAAGCCACAATAAGGGTCCCTCTTTCTTACCACACAGCAGATTTAAAGGAAATACTCTGGCGCTAAAAAGCAAAAGCCCCACAAGAAATTCTTGCAGACGACACTTATTGTAGGTGTTTGTGTGTGAGAGAGAGAGACAGGGGGAGAGAGAGAGAGAGAGAGAGAGAGATAGGCAGAGCGAGAGGCAAAGAGCCAGAGAGCCACAAAGAGGTCATTTGCCTGCAATTATATGGAAGTGCTGAGCAAGAGCCCTGATTTATCGAAGTGTGGTGGCACAGTGCGAATCCTTAAAAAAAAACTGCCTGTTGTTTTCTCTCAGCACTGGACACATGACCACAAAAAAACTCCAGAGTCTGCACCATAAACCAATGGCCATTTCAAAAAACGACTTATTTTTTTCCTTTTTCATATAGAGTTCTGCTTCAAAGGCTGGACGTGACACTTTCCCTCTTTGAGGGAGGAGCAACTTGGTTGGCAACAATAACTTACTTCTTGTGTCATGCACTATGCTCAAAAGGACAAGTGTGTAAAAAAGGGCTTGGCCCTGGTCTGACACCATTACACCGATTCATACAGCTCAACTCCAAGTAATCCTTCCCAAGCTTTTTTTTCCCGCCTAACTGTACAGCAAATCTGCATTCCGTCTCCCAAAAAAGAGCCGTCTAGTCTGTCTGCCACAGCCACCGCCACCGTCACCCACACAAAAACCTGATCAAGTTTTTTAATACAGCCCTTGCAGAAGAACAGTGGCCATTCACGGGGCAAGCCTCGACACGGTTTGCTGGAGCCAAACACTGATCTTTGTGTGATTCGGTCGGTCTCCACTTGGTGGAATATGATCAGCCGGTTGGAAGATTTCATCTCTACTGGTTCGGGCCTGTGCAATGCAGGAGAGAGGTCGCGTCCAGCCATGAGCATGAGCTAGGCCTATATTCTGGCTCAGGCTTGAGAGTCAAAGAAAATCCTGAGCCTGAATCTTTGACATCTTCATCTGAAATAACAAAAACCTAATAACTATATTGCTTTTTTGCAAACAACTTCTGTCACTGACTGTGAGCCCTGCTGGCTAGAGCTTGAGTGAGTCGCTTGCCTGCATGTGCAAAAGATAATGACGGATTGACTCAGATGGCTGTGACAGTTAAGACAATGGGCACAAGAATGCTCACGGTCATGTGCTGGGGAGAACTGTTACTTAGAATGAACTGAGTGTCAGGCATGCACACAGAATGTGTAAACATACATACATGCAGGTAAACAACAGTCACATGTGTGCATGCCATTGGTGAAATATCTCAGTGTTTCCCATACATTGAGGAAACTATGGCGGCCCGCCATAGTTTAAATTTGGCCGCCATAGTTTCCGAAAATGTAAAAAAAAAAAATTATTATTATTTTTTTTTTTTTTACTTTTTTTTTTTTTTATTTTTTACGATTTCCGTGTTTGTTAAAAGCGATTTCAATTACGATTTCCTTCGCATTTTCCTCCTGGAGTAAATACATCCTATAGAGAAAACCACAAGTGCTTGAAAGAGAGAGGGATCAAAAGCCTTGTCAAGTTGTTGTAGTTAACTTGTGTTTGGGAGCAATAAAAAAAAAAACCTTCCGAGAAGGGACAGTTGGGATGAGTTTGCTAACACTCCCCAGGCTTTGTTTTACAGTTGTAATGAGTTAGGTGACAGACCTTCATTGACAAGGCAGAGGAGACATCGGGCTGCATAGGCCTATAGAAATGGATGTGTTATGAATGTGAATATAGACATAAATGTGTAATATGTTGTTCAGCCCTTTTAATGGGAGGAATTTTGAAAAACTGGCCCTGTGACCAGCACCCCTCATGTAGAATGTGTGTGTGGGGAAAAGGCATAGCCTACCCTCTTAGACCCTTTTTGTTTATGCGTTAACAATTTCACAGCAATCTTAAATTCTTGTCTCTGCTCCTATTTTGCATGTGTATTCTGCATGTGTATTATGTAGCCTTATTTCTCAAAATATAAATGGCTGAAATGTAGGCGTAGGCCTATAGTTTCTCCATGCGCCAATGTCATACTGTACTCATTGTTGTGCCATTTTGCATTTACACTGCGTGAATACCCCCCCCCCCCCCCCCCAAAAAAAAGGCCTGTGAAAAGACCCCCCCCCCCCCCCCCCCCAAAAAAAGGCCCGTGAAAAGGACCCCCCCCCGGACAAAAATGCCCCCATAGTTTCCAAAATTTCTGTGGGAAACACTGTATCTGATTTCCGTGTTGACTTGTCGACTGGAGCCATAGGGGCTGTTACACTTTACACCTTTTTAGAAAGAGAAAGCAAGCCTGTCACACTGGCACAAATGGCGAAATAGGCCTAGCCTAGTTATAGGCCTACGGTATGGTTAAACCATAAACTGAGGACAGAGCAAGGGTCTTCAGAACTCGGGCTGTTTCTATTGCCAAGGCCATGTTTCTAGGAGAGGCAGCATGAATGCCAAGTTGCCAACTTTCCTTCGAGGCAGGCTGTCAAATGTCAACTTGGGTCACACTGAAGGAATAGCAGCTTCAGAACAGGGAATACCCCAAAATACATCTTCTGTGAGGGTCATTGGAAACAAAAAATGAAAAATATAGAATACCACACAAGACGCACTGTCACTATCCCCCATGGCATGCAATGAAACTTCAACTCAGCACAACTCATATCATGTCAATGTCATCTTGGACAGTGGACAGTGGGACGCCTCCACTGGGCGTCAACCCCAACCCCGTCTTTCATTCATACTCATAATGCATAGCGTTACTCTCTCCCCGAAAAATGTTATACATCTGTGGAAATGCGTAGTTCTTTTAATATATCACCACCTTTGTCAATTACATATGGAATGCCATTCACGTTCCTGTCGTAAATTGCTAATGAAAGCATATTTCAGGCAAATGCCTATTTTACTATCGTTTGTAGCTAGCGAGCTAGGCTAACCAACTTAGCCTGACAGCTATCTGCACCTAGTGTTGCAGAACATTGTGATGCACTCTTTGGTAGCTAGCGGTTTTTGACTGACACTACACAGATACATGGGGTGGAAACAAAGGGGGAAATTAAAATAGACTTACCTGTTCAGGAAGGCGTTTCCAAAGGCATTTAATTTTCTAAAAGGCTTTTTTGGATCAACAACTAGTGCATTCCCTGGCACCAGTCCCTCTTGCTCCCCGTACATAACCGCAATAAAGGAATCTGTGGTCGGTTCGGGGCCTATCCTCATACCAGGGAAATCTTGCTCCATAAGATGCCTGATGAATGTCGTTTTGCCCGTGGAGTACTGGCCGACCAAAAGCACCATAGGCTTGTTGTCAAAATCAGCATCTTCTAAAGCTGGCGAGTGAAAGTCGTGAAAACGGTATGCGTCTTCTAAAGGGAAGAGTTTGGTTTTGTAGAGTCGTTTGAGCCCATCCGAGACTGTCTGAAATAGTTCGGGATCTTTTTTCTTCCCATCCTTATTTGACCAGCTGAACATGGTGACTAAATATTCACTGTCTAGACGCCCCTCTCGCTGAAACTACAATGCTTTCTGAATTCTGCTATCGCAAATAACCTGTTTGGGACAAACGATTTAGCAACTGTTCGTTTCGCTCAAAATAGGGGATCTGCTAACGTCTGCCAGTTACCCCGTCTCTGGAGCTCGCGAAGTTAAATTGCCAGCGTGGTAGGCTGATTGGCTGGCAAAAGGACATGAATTGAATTCCCTTAGCTTGAATGAAAGAAAAGACGGCGGCTAAGTAAAGCAGTAAAACGAAAGCGGCGTTAGCTTCCAGACTGTCCTCTGTCAGTTGGACTTCGCGCTAGGAGCTGCTCCCACCTTGTCCCGAGTTCGGGGAGTGAGAATGTATCGTACCGCTACCGCTTGCAGCAAATTTCTGCTTGGGTGTATCAGCAGTGGAGTAACCGGAAAGGCCTGTCAAAATAAAAGCATTTAAACATTCCGATGAAGCAGCAGCATACTATCACTTTCACAATGTGGGAAAAAACCCCACTCGACGTGAATATTAATTGCTGGCAATTTTACAAAATATGATCCGTTCCCAGTATTTTGAAGTAGATGCTAAAACAAATCCATCTGCAAACGGTCACCATGCATAGCAGACCACTGTTTTCCAACACTGGGATCGTGACCCCATTTCGGGTCGCCTGAAATGTCTGAAAGTGTGTGGGGGAAAAAAGAATACTGATAAATATTACTAATTAATATAACTGAACAATATTCTCTTTGAAACGCCATTTACAATCTTAGACTGCCATAAATATGTAGGCCTATCTATAGGTTTAATACCCTACAACTCTTGTTTTAATTTGTATTGTGAAAAAAATGTGTATGGGGTCCCAGAAATTTGGGATGTCAAAATGGGGTCCCATGCCAAAAAATATTGGAAAGCACTGCAATAGACAGAACCAAGAGCTTAATCTTATTCTAGAGCTTTAATGACATATTTCACAATGTATGTGCACACTCATCTGCTCTGATCTAGCCTATTTTAATCTCCAAGAATTAGTGATAGCCCAAATGCCTGCAGGAACACTCCAAAACTTTAAGTTGTCAGATCAGACCATCCAAACCAGCCTTTTGGAGGTACAACGATGGCGATATTTTAGGAAGAATGGGAAACAAGATACAGTAGCCCACATTGTGGAATTTACAGCGCTGTGAGTTGTGTAATCAATGCTAAATGATGGCAATAGTCACACTCATGTGAACTGATTGAAGAGGGGCAAAGAAAAGGGAAATGCAATCAAG